>NC_058049.1:4555500-4912000 GCF_020085105.1 Siniperca chuatsi | reverse complement strand
AGGTTCAAACTCAACTGTACGTTCATTCATCTCTCTGAGGCCTCATTACAACATATCCATTGACACTGAATGGCTCAAAAAAAGAGAAAAAAGAAATCCATGTCTGAATTCCATTTAGTGACTGCAAAGCTCCATTCACGTTATCTTGATCAAACATTTCTGTTTTTTATTACCAATATTGCCTCTCCTTTCCAAAAAGATCTACAACTTCACAGCTGAGAGATAAGGGGGTAGATAATATTAACACTCACAGGAAGAAAATTCCAACGGGCCATGAAGCAAAAGAAAACTCCCGGTCTCTCTCTGTATTTTTAGGGGTCAATTTTTTATTTACTTAAAAGGAACCATGTGTGTTTGATCTGACTGCACCTGTATGTGACAGGACACAGCCCTCAGTGTGAAAGTAAGTACACCATTTTTCTTGCACGGTATGGCAGACCCCATCAATGTTATGATCCCTTTTCTCTCTGTCTGTCTTTGCCCTGTTATGTTTTCTCACAGAAGACTGGCTAAATGCTCCAAGAGTGAGGATTAACCAAGTCCCCTGCCTTACAGACATTTGAGGATTTCAGTACAGGGGAGGACTTTTCCTCTTCTTTTTTTCTGGCCTAAGTTCAGTAGGAGAGGAGGTTTGAGGGGATAGTGTTGTTTGTCACAGATTTGCGTTGCATTTTCTGACCAGCCAAGAGTTTTTCAGGCAACGATGATGACGACGACAATGATGATGATGATGATGATGATGATGATGATGATGATGATGATGATCTGTGGATCCTATAGACATGACCCCAACTAAAACACTATGAACTTGTGTAAATTTTTTTAATTCATGTGAAATCATGAAGTCATTTGTTGTTGGTGTCCTTATTGGTGTCCTTGTCCATTATTTTGACATGTATGGTTTATACATTTTTGTACTGTTTATTAACTTAAATTACTTAAGCTGTGTTTTTATGGATATTTTCATATGCTGAAATGTATGTTCTTACTTTCGGGGAAAGTAAGATTGAAGACTTATTTTTTACATTTGTTACATATGTAACATCAGTATTTTCCACTTTTGATAAAACTATAACATGCTGTATGCTTTGTACCTGTAAAAAGCCAATAACAGAATAAAAAAAGTATTTATTTAAATGCTGATTAAGAAACTTTTTCTTTCCTGCAGTAGTAAGCAACTGATTTAGATGCATATAAGCGTTGGCAGTTTTTAAAAATTGTCACCTTCAAGCTGAGATTACCTCCCACCCTAAATCATTTGGGTGGTAAGGTATTCTATATTCAAGGCTCACTCTGTGCTGTCTTTAAATAATACTGGGTCTGAACAAAACATTTAAAAAGGCATTTCAGGACCCGAATGAAACTGAGCCACCTCGCTCACAGCCAAGCAAAACATCAAGCGGACTCCGCAACGCAGGGCCGTATATTGCTTTCAACAATTATTTACATCTGGCTTATTGAGCAGAACCCCTTTTTTTGTCATAGCTCAGTGATTCGGAATGCAACATGCTTATCTTCTCCGTCATCAAGGGGAGAGAGGCCACGAGAGAAAACGCAGGGAGCCATGAACCCGGCGAAGAGTGACAGCCCGAATCTGGGTAAATTACTACGGGCTCGCAGAGGGGCTCAGTTCTGCAGAGAGCTCTGTTGACCGAAGCCTCTTTGGGAAGGCCGTACCATGCTGATGCCGAGATAATAATAACAGTTACAATGATAATGAGAGAGTGGGTGGGTTGTGGGACGAGTAAATAGGAGATGAATTCAAATAAACCTCACAGTTTCTCCTCTGGTGTGACATAGCAGGCTCTGAAAGATATCAGGAAGAGGCAACCTCAGGAGCAAACTCCCCACCTCCTCCCTATAAGTAAGCAGGAGAGGCTTGTATACACAAAGGGCACATTGTTCTACAGTATGGTAGGATGTAAAACACTCATGAGGACTGACATGAATCTGTCTTCCTGATTTTCTTGGGGGCAGGGTGCCGGGGGTGTACGTTTTTTTTCCACTTGCTGTTTTTGGATATAGTCCAGATGGCTGCTGGACTTCATAGAATGGCAGAGGAGCTTATGATGTGTTTAAGGATTAATTGCAGTATATATCCTAAGTGCGAACATTGCATGTTACATTATGGGACATGGCCCTTACAAAAATACACCATGTTATTCCTGTAGACTCAAATGGATATGGGTGCTATTTCAGTAAGCAATAAGCTATTTGTGTTAGTAATGACACAAGAAACATGCTACCATGCACAACTACACATTCAAGTTCTCATATTGGAGAGCCATGCAGCAAAGTAATCATGTGTGTGCTTCATAAAATCCTGAAGATGCAGACACCAAAAGTGTCTAGCCAACATGTCAGCCATAATGTGTTTTGCAGATCTCCACACAAAATGTATTCATCTTTGAATAAAGGTGCGAAAGAGCCGCCTTTCGAGTTCCCATGGAGTTCCTACAGAGTACTGACTTTTTCCCCCTTGAATCCACAAACGTCATCAAAACATATTTCCCATTAAGATGATTTCCATGTTGATTTAAGAGTTTCCCCAGTATTTACAAAAGGATGTGGCACTGAGCTGCGATTGACTTCCTTGAAACAAAGAGTTCCTCCCCAAAAATCCTCCCAAAAGCTTGTTTATAAAGATTGATTATTCTGAGCCCCAGTGTCCTCATACAGCTACAGCACCTCCTTAAGTTTGACTCAAATGACTCACAATTAAAAGCACATTCACTTCTGGAACAAAGAACATGTTTCACTCTTATTCTCATTGGTCAGTGTTAAGCGACTTTTGATTTGTGTATAAAACGGGCAGTGAGAGTGAGTTTTATCTAAACCTTGAAACAAATCTCACTGTAAACACTGTAAAATTCAGATATTCCATACAAATATTGGGTGCTTTTTCAATGGTAGGAGGTTCTGAGTTAATTATTGAACTAGCTTGGGTGTCCTGGTGTCGTTGGGGTTTAAGAGGGTGGCCATGTATTTACAGTGTCCCTGGTTTGACTCTGGCTGGGGACATTTGTTGCATGTCATCTCTTCTATCTCTCCCCTCATTTTCAGTCACTTCTTTACTGTTAGCTGTAAAAAATCAATGAAATATTGGTTTAATGGCCTATGTCACTTTTTTAGATGTCAGGGGTTACAGTATTCATACCTCTTGTCTCTGTACAGTAGGCTATATACCCACATCCTCAGCTCCCACCAGACCACTCAGTATGTCTCCAGTCATTAGCAGAGTCTTGATATGGGTCTGCAGCATGATGGACAAATCATCGGTTCATCCTCTGAGGGCTTACATGTGAAACAACATTAACGCTCCACAAATTATCACCCGATCTTAGTGGCGCTCCCCATTTCACATCTGCATCAAAGCCGCGAGGCTCGCCTTCGATAAGTGTTCTTTAATGCTGTGTGTACTGCAGCCAGGCAATGCCTTTCAACACACATGAAAGCTTCAGGGAGTCAGAGCTGTTGGGAAATGAAAGAGAAAGATAGATGCGTGTGTGTGTGTGTGTGTGTGAGGAAGACGCTGGCTGTCCCATCTTTGGAAAAGCGCCTTTCTTCCTCTTCGACTCTAAAACTCTGCGGTTTTTACTCCAGCATCGAGGGGCTTGGATTAAGCAAGGCACTGGTTGCCACCAGCTTGAGAACATTTATAGTGTATGATGGATGCTAAACAGACAACATCGTCATCATGAGACCCCAGGCAACACATCTGTTTCTGATCCCATGTGCGACATTCTGCTGCTTCAGCAATTTTGGAGTTTTGTTTTGTTTTCTAATTCGAGGAGATGCTGCTGACTTGAGTGCTGGTTAACTCACTGTGTGTTTGGCAACCGGCAGAACTGCCACTCCGCTGGGAAACAGAGGATTCTCCCAGCTGGTCCCACCGGTTTCTTTTCCTTTGACAAAGCAGATGTTGGTATTGTTTACATTGGCTTGGGTTAAAATGAAACACAGTGGGATGAATATGATGACCAACACACACTGTTTGCAAAAGTCTTCCCTTTAGGTGGGGTGTATCAGCCAGGATCAACCAAAGGTTTTGATTGAGTCATATTTTAATTTATAATTTTGTTACAGCAAGACTTTAAATCTGGACTAACAATATTTTTATATCAACAACAGATCACGATCACTCTGTGAAAGGTGAAAGGTGCACGTAGAGCAGAGAATGATCACCCGGCTCTACACATCCCCTGAGATCGGTGGAGCATTTTAGTATCTTTTAATTCTGTGTTTTAGTTTTATGGCCACAACTTTACTGTTTTGGTTCAGTCTCATCTAACCTGTTTTCAGCCAATAATGCTCTAAAAACCCACTGTACACTACTTGCCCAGCACCAAACGGCAGACAGACAAAGTTAGCGAGTAGCTAGTGAACATAGCGAAGGAGCCAGATACTTCCCTCAGGGCTGTCATGTGCCTCCATCTAACCCTGTCCTCTGCATCCTCTTCTCTCACACCAATTAACTTCATGTCCTCTCTCACTACATCCATAAATCTCCTCTTTGGTCTTCCTCTAGACCTCCTGCCTGGCAGCTCCAACCTCAGCATCCTTCTACCAATATATTCACAGTCTCTCCTCTGAACACGTCCAAACCACCTCAATCTGGCCTCTCTGACTTTATCTCCGAAACGTCTAACATGAGCTGTCCCTCTGATGTACTCATTCCTGATCCTGTCCATCCTCGTCACTCCCAAAGAGAACCTCTACAGCTTAAGCTCTGCTACCTCCAGCTCTGCCTCTTGTCTTTTCTTCAGTGCCACTGTCTCTAAGCTGTACAACATCGCTGGTCTCACCACCATCTTGAACACCTTTCCTTTCATTCTTGCTGATACTCTTTTATCACACAACACACCTGCCACTTTTCTCCACCCGTTCCAACCTGCTTGCACTTGTGTAAACACACATTATACAGTGGTAATGGATCAATGTTGTGTTTGCATCTTGTTCCACTGCCCCCAAGTGGCCCAAAAAAAGAATTAATGATACTTTAACCAAATTTCTAAACTAAAGCTTTCTGTAAAAGTCCTGAATATAGAAATCAGATGAGCAACAGTTCAGAATAGAGTCTGTGATGAAATTGAAACAAAACATTAGATCTGTTGTCAAACATGGCAGTTAGCGAAATGCTAATTGGAGCAGCAACACTGAAATAGGCCATGACATTGACTGGGATCTGGAGCTCATTCATTTTGGCCTGTACAGTATTATATGATGGTTGATGTAATATTAAACTATGGTTTTAATAATCTAACTACATTTTTATTTATGCTGTGTAACAGAAATGGGATTAAAATTACATCTGGTTTAATATTTTAAACTAAACCAGCTAAATTATGATTAACCCTAAATTAAGCCCTCTGGGTCCAACCCACCCTTTCCTAGTTTCATCAGATTCATCTTCATCTGACTATAATTCCCCTGATCACTCTCTTTGCAGTGCAACACTAACCTCTCCTGTCATTTTAGACCTTGCCATTCCTCACCAGTTGTCCTCAGTGTACTGTATTTCCTGCCCGAACACATCACCTGAACGCTCCTCTGTCTACACAGCTGCTCAACATTTGTTATCAGCCTCTGTATATATACTCCCCAGCCAATGCTCACTCCTTTGCTAGGTTGTCTGTGATACCTTGTTTCCTAGTTTTGTTCTCTACCATGTATGATTGCTTGCCTGTTTTTTATTTTATTTTTGATCAAGTTAAAAATAGTTTTTGCCTCTCAACCACTGCCTAATGAGTCTCATTTGAGACCATGTAAGTTTCCTAAATCATCACACACCATGAGTTCTTTCTATTCTCTGTGACCAACTGAAGAAATGACACAGAACCCCTCAATCAAAATGCCCAGACTTTCCCTCAATTGCAGACTTTAGGTGGAGTGCCCAGGTCTGTCCAAATCCACAATTCATCAAGTTAGCAAGGGTGCAATTCAATCCAGCGCATTTTCTGCAGTGGTGGAAAGTACTGTACCTAAGCGCAATTTTGAAGTACTTGTATAGTATTTGTAATCTATGTTACTTTATACTTCTACTTGACTACATTTCAGATGGAACTATTGTACTTTTTACTCCACTACATTTATTTGACAGATTTGACTGGTTACTTTACAGATTAAGATTTTACAATGAAACATATGATAAACTTATTAAACACAATACATTTCTAAAGATTAAACCAGTGGCTCCCAGGCTTTATGGCTTGTGACGTCTTACAAAAGAGCGTCTAGTTGGGGCCTCTTGTCACTTTTCAGATGTTTAGCAATTCCACCAAAGAGACATTTCCAAAGCAAAGTAAAAATTAGAGAAAACTCCAAAAAATGAATAGAAATTTGTGCAGCAACTCTATATATATATATATAATATATATATATATTCATGACAAGGATTGGGGTTTGAAATCCCATCTTGAAGCGCCCTTGCCCAGCGCCCTTGCAGGCGGTTAGCACTTGGGGTTATCACAGCATGTATGTACTGTCCGTGCAGGGTTCAGTCCACAAGTCTGGAGGGTGGACATCTGGATTTAGCCCTTATCAAGGGTTTAAACTCTGTTTCTGCAGTTCTTGAATCATACTGGAGTTCAGCTGGACCACAACCCCATCTAACCACCTTCCTGAGGGGTTTGCTACGAATCACTCATGATCCATGGCTTATACACAATAACATTGTATAAATGATGGTCAACAAGCAAATCGCACAGGCAGGGTCAAAACCCCAAGACCAGAATAAAACATGACACACACACAAACACACACACAGAAGTCTCCATGTGGCCAAATGTGCCTGGTGTGGGTGGACTGGCTATCTAAATGTTTACTGTTCCTAAAGCCACTGCTTCATTGTAACAGGCACTTTGAAGGCCTCAGCTGCAGTTTAATGAAGAAAATAAAAGGGTGAAATTGTTTTTACAATGTATAAAACTTAATTTGAAAACTATGAGGGTAGCTTTAAGTTGCATGATTATGTCTTATAATCCTGATTACAGTGCAAGATATTGTAATCATGATGAATCAAGATTGGTCTTTGATTGAGGAAGTTGATTATTTAATTGCACTTCTGCATCTTAAATCAACATCTTGAATATTTTCAACTGCAGCATTAACTCAGGAAATTAAACTGAATGCTTCAATATTGCAATTTTTTAACTTTTAATGACAACAAATAAAATTAGTGCCATATGTTCCTCCATGATCAACGGTACTTCTCTATACTTAAGGTGAGTTGTGTATTTCTAACTTGGATATGGCACATGTCCCTGTGGATTTATTGTGGACTTGTGTGCCACAGGTTTGGTCAGGACAGTAGCATTTCTTTTATTGTGCTGAATTAGGGAGAAGACTACTGAAAAGTGAAAACAATGCTGGTTCGGCTGCCAAGATCTTACTTCAGCAAAACAAACATCCGCGATGAACTGAGGGAGGTTGTTGTTCAATCCAAACCACAATCAGAAACCATCAGCTTTCATGTGTGGCAATGTAGTACAGGGATACCCCACCTCATATTTAGATAATATCAAAACAATTCACCTGCTATATCACACATACTGTACATAGGAATTTGTAGTTCTCTTGTATATATTCATTACCAGGCTGTATTTCATCTGAATGTGTTTCCTCCCTCAGACAAGTTTAACTTTGTCAGGATTTTTTTCCTCCATTCCATTAGTTAGCTTCGAAGGACACCGTTGCTACTTTTTTTTACTTTAATGCTGCTTTATGGATGATCAACACAGGAATTTATGACCCTTGAGTCAATGCGTTATGCCTTGTGTATTTGTGTTATATGCTTTTATGCATCTGGCTACAAGGAGAATTTCCCCGCAGGGATAATAAAGATGAACTGAAATTGAGAGAATCAGAGCACAGAAACAAGCAGCAGCAGCAGCAAGCAAGGATTCAGATCCTTGTTAAAGGTACCCAGTGGAGTTTTCATTGTAAACAAACAACTTCTAATGTTTCTCACCAAACCATGCTGTGTGTAGATCCTTGAACAAAGACGCTGAATACATTTCCTACCTGATAAAACATCTGCAAAGCCTTTTTTATGATTTTGAATGTTTTGAACCCTGCATTGTTAACACTGGCTTGCAACTACGTCCTCATATTATTATTTCTTATTTGCGGATTGCTACTCTCATGTTGACGAAAATGAGCATTACACAATAACATATTAATAGAGCTGGATATGTCAGTCGCATTAGCCTTGCTCCCAGTGTATCCCAGAGGCCAACCACGACACTGCAGCCAAAAAACAAGAATCTTATTATTGGCAGCTGAAACTGATGTAGCCACTTTATATTGTTGCTGTTTGTTGTATGTCTTGAGACCAGCAAACAGCTGCTGCCAAGAAAGCATTTTTCCCATTCACAGCATTTATATTGGCAAATAGCAGACAAGGTCAGTTATTACTCTTTGTATTATGAACTTTTAGCCATGGGGCAGCATGGCTCTAGGGATGACAATGTTGGTCTGTCGTTTGGTCCACCACTTGGGTCCAGACTGAAAGGTCTCAACAACTATTGGATGGATTTCCATGAAATGTGGTACATATATTTATGGTCCTCAGTGGATGGATCCTAAAGACGTTTCCTCTAACGGCATCATGATGTTGATATTTGTGGTTTTGAGTAAAATGTCTTGACAACTATTGGATGGATTGCAATAAAAATTGGTACAAACATTCACAGGATGAATTGTAATAACTATGATTATCCTCTGACTTTTTATCAAGCACCATCATCAGGTGAATTTATTTTTATTCTTGGTTAATGATGAAATACCTGTAAACTAATGACATTCCCATCAACTTCAGCTGTACATTTTATTTATTACTAATAAGCCAAAGTTAGCATGCTACAACATTTGCTAATTAGACTACGACTGAAACCTTTTCTATGATAGAACACTCCTGGACGAATGAGGGACTACACCGTCTCATTTGCTAATTAGCACTAAATATTTAGCATGCTAAACTAAGATGTTGAATATGGTAAACATTTTACCTAAATCATCACCATTTTCATTGTGATCATGACATTAGCATTTACCTCAGAGCTGTTAGCATGGCTGTAGACTAAACCATTGACATTTAATATGCACTGAGGAGGGGGGTTGTGCTTGATGTCAGCTCAGTGCATAGATCGGGTACAAATAATACAACAATACTCCACAAACCTGGTGGTCAGGAATCCCACGATGAACCTACGAGGTTAAGAAGTGAGTTAGAACAAAATTCCACTGTTTACCTTTCAGACGTTTCTCAAATTTTTGGAGTTTTTTCAAGAAATACCCTTTCAAGTCTCCAAAAAATTCAGATGAGACAGTCTGAGAAGGGAAAATCACTCTTTCATTCAGCAACTCATGGATATCCGACCTGTGATGAGTTCACAAGTAGACATCTATTTCGTATTCTTCTTATCAAGCAAGACACACTGAGAACCAGTGCTGTGCAGCACCACCAATGGTCAAAAAACTGTGGTGATGATGATGGACACAAGAATCTAACCGGCAACTTTTTGGTCACTGAACGTCCTCTTTGTATACTTGTTCAAACTCAAATATCTTTTCCCATGATTTTCTAGTTCAAAATGATATATATTGTACAGAAACTAATGAACAGTCCAAACAAATAGTCTATGAAGAATCCAAAAAGAGCTACATATTCTGAAAGTGTTTGTCTTTTTCCAGTTATTTCACAGCCCGTGCACGACAACCCACACTAATGTAACGCTGATGTCTTCTCTGAGCGACAGCATATTATGAAACACGGAAACAGCTGCTCTACACTGTCTGTAATTACCACACATTTTTCTGTAGCCTGCCTGTTGTGATGTTTACGAAACCCTGGTGTTTCTGTGTGAATGTGTGTGAAGCACGTACATAAACTCTCTCACACAGGTGTATGCACATACAGTAAACAGCTCACATGCTGTACACAAAAACAGCTGTAAGTGCTCCTTTTGACCTTCCTGTTGCTTCTCATGTGCTGGTTTCCAGGCTATAACCATGGATGGTTATTCATTATGATGCCTGTAGGAAATGGCAAAGGCTAAATGTCACAATCCACAACACCAGCGTGGATAATCTGTTTCCTAAATTTAAAATTGGCTATGCTGGGTGGCTTGGGAGTTGGCAGCGCTTCGATGGAGCTGCGCCCATTATTACACTACAGAACTATACAGATTGAATTTCTCTGCCCCACCAAACTAGCCTTCCAGAAAGAAAACACAACAACATGTGAAAGGACAGCTCATTAAAACCATTAGAATAATATGGGCTTCTCATTGACACATGACAGCCATTTAGCTGCAATCCCATAACAGATCCCCATTTTTGCTAACACCTGGTGGAATTTTGTAGTTGAATAGTTTGCAATAGCCTCCACTTCTCCTGTCTTTCACCCTCCTGACAGCCTTGCATGTATACGCAGTGGGAAACAAAAGTTACATACAAACAAATGGCACTTTTTAGGTATGGAGGAATGCGCACACACTTGGCAGCTGACAGGAGCACATTAATTTTCACCAAAAAAAAGAAAGAAAAAACGTTCATTGCCTCATTGTCCCTCCTTTGCTCATTGGCTACTTCAGTCACCCGGTTCCCTTTGGATTTTCCCATGCCCTGCTATCTTTTCTCAAGTCTTAATCTTTTCATTCTGTCAGGCCCGCTCTCGGCAGCCTCTGCACTATTTCCAAAGGTCTGGGCTTCATGCTAATTGTCTCTCAATGGCACGGTTACCTCCCACCTACATAATGCACCTTGTTTCCTCCGCTCAGTCTGGGTTGCACCATTTTGGCTCATTTAAATTCAGGAGGGAGAAGGACTGTAAAAGCAATGCCTAAGGCTACAGCCATGCAAAGCATCTACCAAAAAAAGGGGGGAAAAATGATTTGCTTCCCTGTTTTTGGCGGAAAATTTCTGTGGGTGGGCTGACCAGTGGGACATTTTGAAAGATGAGTTGCATGTGATTGCTGTTGTGTTAGACAAAATGTAATTTCTCAACTACAAGTTCTCCATGCCAGCATTTATCACACAGTTCATCATGTCATGCAGCAGCGCTACTGAATCATACACGTTATTTTTGAATTAGCTTCACTTCCAATTCACGTGCTTCTTTTACATCTGCCAACAGTTTGATCTATAGTTCTCAGACGCAGTGAAAAGGCTAAGGGAGGTAAAGGTTATGAACATCATATTCACGACATGAATGCAAAACCCCTCTTGCAGGTTAAATGGGATTGCTGTCCTGAAAGGCACACATAAATTGTGCTAATTGTGTCCACGTAGACCCCAAATTGGCTGTTTTTCTTTCACTGGAGAGATCTCAACCACTCAGGACTAAGACGACAACCATGCACCATTAACATCTATTCAAGTGCACATGCTTTGATCTTCGCTGAGAGAGAGAGCAATGGGGGAACACAGGAGGAGAAAAATAAGGAGAAAAAACATCATCAACAATTCAAATGCGCCCAATTATTGGACCATAAATAAAAGCCTAATTAGCATAAATTGCTTCCACATTGTTGCTATTTTTACATAATTTCTTCTTCCCTATTTTGTGGATTTTTTGGTGTATTGTGTGTGTGTAGGCTTCTCTATTAGAATGCTTGAGTTATGATGGAGATGCTTAATTTCATAGTGAAATTGCTGCGCTAATTAAAACTGCTGGATAAATATTTGCTTTTTGCACAGGATCCACATGTGTTTTTGTTTGGAAACACAAAGAAAGCTTTTAATGTTATCTCAGAAACGAGCTGATCCTGATATCATCCCAGCAACGTTTTGATCCATATCACAAAACTGTCAACGCGGCGTCTGTGACATTTCAAGCTAATGACTTTAGTTTACCTCTGATGTCACGATCATCAGCGTCAGCATTTATTTAGCCATGACACATTTCTTTTTGACTTGTAGTTGCCAATGAAATTACAGCTCAATTGATTTTGGTTTTTCTAAAATTAGGAACAGAGCGAGGGAAAGTACTGAAACACCGCAACCAGAATTAGTTTCACACGTCTGCCTGAAAGGTTTTTGTTTTCCAGTCCTCCTCCATGATGGCGCTCATAAAGGGCAGCCTGTCTGCTCTGTCTGGTTTGGGTTATGAAGTCACTTTTGAATACAGAAACAAGACGGCAAGGATCAGGTTGGATCATGGTTCTTTCCCAGCGTCTTCTGAAACATTGTTTTTGATCAGACAAACCAGGATCTCCAGAAATGGAAACAATATCTCACCACTCCTTTCCCCCATTAACCCTTCATCGACATTTAAACAGCATCTATCTATCTGTACGTCTAGGAATTTAGTGTACTGCCTGCTGGGAATTCAACCTGCACTTATTGGTTATAGTTTCGTCTCTCTGACCAGTAGACCATGATTATAATGAGGTTTAAAGATGGCATTCCCACGCAACATAGAAACTAACTTTCCTTCTTTGCTGCCTCAGGGTTAAAAACCTCAACACCCAGTGATAGTCCACTGTCCTCTCCCACACACTTTCAACACGTTGGGCCAGCGGTTCGGCCTGCCATTTGACTTTAAGACATCTTTTGTTCTCTTGTGGTTTTTAGTTTAGCTTTTATTACACGCCCCGATTCATCTAATTCCAATTTATAATTGCCAGTTTGAGGCGCAGAAGGTTACAATAATAAGCCATAACTTCTCTCGAGTTTGAATGTTTTCCTTGGTCACTGTTGATGTCATTCGGCCATTAAAATGCCAAAAAATGACTTAATTGTAATTTCCATCCAAGTTGCGGAGGGAAAGCACGCTGATTTCCAATAAGTGTCCCTATAGATTAGTACAAGGGGTTGGTTTAGGTGGTTGTCTTGAGGACCTTTTATGGCAGAAGTGGACAGTAAAAAGAAAAAAATATGATGAAATTATTAAAAAATTTAACTGTTCTCATCTTTTTTTTTAGAATCCGTTTGACTCAGAACTGGAAAATCTGCTAATCTAATAACTGTATAAACCTTCTGTTTGGCATTTCTATGTAGAAAACCAAATTCTCTATACTTCTGTTTTTCAGATACCATCATACCACAGTGAAGCAAAAATGCAAATCAGTGACAAGTTTTAAGCAAATTTGCACTTTTGCTTAGTTGTACTATTGGCTTTCAATTATTACATTCAATAAAATTTGATTACATAAAATTCCTTTATATGCAGTAAAAAACAAATGTAAAACTTATTGTTGGTGTTTATTTCATACTCATTACTTATTATACTGATGAGAAACTTAAAGCTGCACTAATCAGTGTTTTTAAATTAACAATGGATCAAATGACTGTGTAATGTTAGAAGTATCACACGTAGTAATGAACCCAGGGAGAATTTTTTGCATCTTTCAGCTCATTGTTTTGGTTTTATGGCCCACAACTTTACTGCTTTGATTCAGTTTCAATGACGTTTTCAGCAGCAGCAGGCAGCTGTTTACAGCAAAAAAGCTCTGATAAACAAAGCCAGTCCAGCACTCAAAGCCAAACAGACAAAGTTAGTGGCTAGCTAGAGCATTTAGCAGCTAAAGAGTCAGATATTTCCCTCTAGATTTGAGACTTGAATGCTAATGTTTCTCTGTTTGCCTGTTCTCCCTGTAAGCAGAAAAAAAAAACGGATTAATGCTTGATTTCTTACCGAGCATTAGATGAGAAGATTGATACCACTGTCATATCTGTACTGTAAATATGTAGATACAGCCCACTGTCAGTTAGCTTAGCTTAGCATAAAGACTGGAAACAGCTAGCCTGGTGCTTTTAAACATTACATATTCCAGCTACCGGCACCTCTAAAGCTCACTAATTAACACATCGTTTTTGGTTTGTTAAAGCTGTGCAAAAACCAAAGTGTAAAAGTGAGTTGTGGTTTTACCGGGGGTCATGTGCTGGACTATTTCTTGGACATCACAGTGACTTCCTCGCCGTTCTATTTTCCAGCAATGACAGACGTCAGCAATTTTATCATTCCCCACATAGTGTAAAAATAATAAATAATAATAGATGGAATTTCTAGTAGACAGGTTTGATGACATTGTTAGAGAACCCTTTTGGAAACCATTGTTCTTTAGAGTGTATGATGAAAAAAGATGGCAGAGAGTTGTCTGCCTTCCGACACTGAAGTCAGTGCGAGTGGGAGTTTGTGTGGAGGTCAATTGTGTCTGTGTCTAGGACACTGGATCCAAACCACCTCTCCATGTTGATCAATCAAAGAAAATCAAACAGTGCTCTCCTTTCTCATCAGCCACCATGAAATCATGCATAAAGGGGAAAGATTCTTCGCTCTCGACGTATGCTGAAGTTCAGCCTGCTGACCCGCCACTGAACCTCTCCGCTCTGTCTCTTAGTCACTGCCAATGTAAGCAGATTCCTCTTCAGGGTTCGCTTTCAGTCTCTTATTTATGCATGGGATGATAATGCTATCCTGCATGTGATACTTCAAGAGAGCGAAGAGTCAATAACTAATGGAATTCATGCTAAACAAGAACTCCTCTCCCCTTTTAGTGTACCACCCAGGTTTTCCGCTGATACGCTCACCTCTGCTGAGCATCGACTCCGAGCCCACACAGTTTGCCACAACAGCTTTAGCTCAATTACTGCAGGTCCTGCTGGATTGAGCCCCTTTATATCTCCAGCTGGGAAAGCTCACCACTCCTCTAAACTCTAAGAGCGGGGAAGCTTTTGGAAAGATCTATAAAATGACGTCCAGAATAAAAACCTCCCTCCCTGCCTCTCACTCTCTCTCTCCATGGCTCCATAATACACAGTTTGACAGTTTGAAAGAAGGTATCAGTCTCTTGTAAGTCCTGCAACTGGATACTTTTCATCCGCAAAAGTTCAGCAAACCATAAATCAATAGTTGTCCTTCAGAGTAATGTTATAATCAAAGGATACATGCACAGTTTGAGAATCATCACAGTCATTCAGATGAATTGTAAACAAAATCAGTGTACAGTATGTGATACAGCGCTGTAAGAGTTTAACGTGAAATATTTGATGAGCTCTGAGATGTTTTCTTCAAACCTGCTGTTCAACATCTCACATTAGGCTTGGTTGGCAGGTGAGGGAGACATAGGTACTGTATTTACACAACCTTTGGGTATACTGCATTATCCTATGTCATCAATAGTATAGTAAACTTGAACTTGTAGTATGTATGGTTGCCATGTGCATAGAAAACAGGTCCTGAAGGAATAAATATGTAAAAAAACTGACTGCATTTTCATAGAATTATTATTGCTTTTCATTTTACCGTTCACTTTGCAGTTTTATTGTTTCTTTTTGTTTACTTTCATGTGTATATAATCTAATATAGTCCATTGCATGCTGTATTACCAGTGCTATCTAAGGCAACCCTGCCTCCTCCTCGAAATTACTTTTATATACCACTAATTTGTAACAGCAGATATGTTTTGGAGGAAACGTAATGCCGCCCATATTACGATTTTTATCAACATAAGGAAATGTTGCCCAACTTTACCACATGGAAAGATGCAAATTCTAGACTCTGGTGAAAAAGTCCTGTGTTTGTACACCCACCGTCCACCACTTTTATTGAGTTGTAATTCTACAATTTATTGCAATCATCAAGGTGACATGTTTTTATGATTTTATTTATCCATTTTATATTGCTGTTATTTTTTCAGTTTTAAATTATCCTTTGGGTCACATCTGTTTTGTTGATCCTTGATTTCTTTCAACATATTTAATCTATTATATTATATGTCTGGGTTATATGTTCTTTGTGCTGCTTTCTACACTCCTTTGAAAGAGATTTTTAATCTCAGCAAGGCACTTTCCTAGTTAAATACAGTCATTAATATTGTTTTCTAAATAAAAAATGTTCTGTTTGTTGACAATCACAGTTGCAATTCCACAAAATAGAGTCCTACTGTCAAATGCTTCCAAATAATACAACCTCACCTCACCAACCTACCCAGCTGGATAGTGTTACACCAACACATGATACTCAAATGGCACAAACACATAAATACATAAAACTGAGTTTTATCTCTTTGAACACAGGATACTCTGAGAGCAATGTTGCTCTCATGTTGCTTGTGTTTTCCCAGGTAACATTAGTATTTGACAGCTCCTTACTTTTGTTAGAGGAACTTTTTATGGGCAAGTAACACCAAAACATTTGTTACCTCTGCTTACAGTAACAGTACAGTATCTACTGTGGCTGATCTGCCTGCCCTTTGAGCCATTCAAAAACTTCCTGAGTGAAATGGTTTGCAGGGGTGCTGCAACAATGGTAATAAATCAAAACACTAGGAATTTTAGAGAGAGTCATACCTGAAAATTGCATACTGGTGTATTGGCCTGAATACTGCAAATGCACTGTGCATGTGTGCAAAGCTAAGGATCCTTTCCAGCTCCAGTTCATATGATGGACAGTTGTTAACATCTAAAAACAAGACGCAGCGCATTGTTTCTTTTACAGCAGCTGAACATATGTGTTCAGTGATTGATTTTAAATTATGTGCAAAAATATGCAGCCATAGTAATAGTATTATTATATCCTGCTGTACAAAATGTATGTCAAATAGGCTCATAAGTGCTCTGAGAGTAGAACGTAAGAGGCAGCATCTGAGAGTTCAGCAGGTCAACTAAGAAGGCTTTGCCTGAATATTTCCAGGAGATTAAATTCAGTGGTGAGAGTCTTGTGAAGACCCTCCAAGCTCTGCACCTGGTTCGTATTCCATCCTCACAATCTGCTTTCTTTGGACACTGCATCTTCCTCTTATTTGATTTCAGCTCTTTGAGATATAAAATACACGCTGATACTTAAAAACTGTCTTCGGGGATGGTGAGGTGAGGTGGAGAGACGGCCTTCTGAGCCGTTTGGAAAATAGATTTATTGAGATTTGGCAGCAGGGTGTGGACTGTCAAAAGAGTTCTGAATGAGACAGACAGCCATACAGTCTATATAGCAACAATTATGGGATTTATTAATGCTTTTTTTGTACTCACCACTTGAACAAGTCAATCTTGGATTCTGTTCAGGTATTTTTATGAGATGGTTCAAAAGACTTATAGCACCAAATTGTCCTCACATGGTTCTTGTCTTTGCTGAACAGTGTCAGCAAACACATTATCTGATAAGATGGATGCCTTAGATGCAGAAACCCATACAGGCCTGAATTTCCATGTCCCACAGTCAGGACGGTCTACATTTAGGTTTTTATTACTTAGCAAACGGAGGTGGCTCCGAGGTTATTAGATAGCAGTAAATTCCTGTGCTTCATGCCATTATCTTGAGTAAGGGCATATATAATGGATTGTGATAGGTTTACTGGTCCTCCAAAGTCCTCTCTGGCTATAAGTGTGGAAAGCTACTTTCTCTGGCAAAAACAAAATGATTCATCAGAGACATGAAGCTATTCAAGTAATCAAAGTTGGAGACAGTAGATGCCGGTGTCAGCATTACTGCTTCAAGTTTTGCATAACAAGGAGCTGAATGAACCGTTTTTTAGCCATAATCTTTGCTGATCCAAAAAGCATGACCTTTATTCACTAAAAAGCCTTACTCCAACCATTTCCAACCTGGACCCTGTTTCACCATTTTCCATCAAACCAAGCTTGGTAAACTTTACTGTCTATAAAAGGCAGGAATAACAGCGGATGAGAAGTCATACAATATACTTCCCATGGTTTAAGTCCTCATGAGCAAACCACGTTTTCAAGTCACAGCCAAACTCGGGGGCCTGCTGTTTCTTGGTGGGTAAGGTTTGTGACACAAAAAGCAGCCATTTGTCGAAACCCCAACAGAGGCTGCAGAGGTTGATCAGCTCTGTCCATCCAGTCATCCATGGTGTCTCTCAAGTTCTCTCCTCTTCTGGGAACTCTGCAGCAGAACAAAATCTTTTGTAATGTATGAAACCGATGTCTTAGTAACATGGTAACGTTTGTGTGAATCTCGTTTATTGAATCTTTACGACACATACCTCTTTGGCCAAGTACACCTGGAGAACACATAGACGAACGTCTTTGAAAACTCCCAACACTTGCTGTACATACTTTAATACTAACTTCACACCAGCAAAGGTTTAGGAATTTTAGCCTTTTGAATAAACAGTAACAATTAGTCAGTAATAATTTTAGGTGACCAAAAGTAATTTGACCCATTAAGATAAACTTTAATATGATGTAGTGTAGGTCTATGATCCACTGACATCAGACCTAGACACTTGCTAGAGTCCCTGATGCTCTGCCAGGTCTGTGCTGCAAGTGAAACACCTGCTCAGCTGGACTGAAGTCAGGTGACTGACTACCTGTTTAAAAAAAAGAGCTGGACGTCAGACGCACAGATGTAATATGCTGAAGTTTACACACTCACCATAGGTAGCAAGAACAAAGTCTATAAATGTTAAAATCCCTTAGGATTATGTAAAAACTGGCAATGTACTGTGTATTGTGTGACACCTCATTATATAAATAACCTATATAATGTTTATATATAGTATATAAGTATAGTCCATTTTGTAACTTTTTTATGTTTGTAGCTATTAATTATTGTAACTTGGATTATTTACTGTATGTTTTATATAGATGGATGCATGCATGTTGTTGAAATATTGTTTATTAATTTAAAAAAATGTTAGAAAAAAGTTGGCTAGCTTTGCTCTGTATCTGTTAGCTCACTCTTTTTCTATTTTTCTTAAAAGCAGTGGACTGAAGACTGCCAGTTAGCTGCTCCACCCACATATGACAGTCTGTACTATCTGCAACATAAATCCAACGCACCTCTCCAGTAAGGTGGCCTATGCACCGTCAGTGCCCTGCCCACTGTTTTAATTTGCTGTCATGCTGAACTTCTCATTTGCTAAAATTAGCTACCGCTGCTACTTCTGCTATGCAGCATTGAAATAAACAAGCTAGCTAGCCAACAGTCTGGTCATGTAGCTTCAGGACACTTTGTGGAGGAATAATCTGTTTATACAGTTGTGGTATTATCATCTGTTGGCTTCAAACACACGCAGAAGACAGAGTTTCCGGTGGCCATGTTGGCAGCTCGGGACTACATTCTTCCTAAAGGAATGATACTCTGGCAGTCATGCCACTGCTTCACTGCATCAAGGTAAACCGGCTATTTTATGCAAACTTGCATGTTGTGAGTTGCTCTGTTCAGTTGGTGTTTGCATGCTTGGCTGTACTAATGAGGCTGCTGAAGCTTAATTAGTCTCCATTAGATGTGCTTATGGGCTTGTTGGCTGCTAATTTCTGCTATTATGCTACTGTCCTCTACCTATGCAATATTAGCATGTGCATATTAATTGTGTGCTGGGATGTGCTTGAGCTCATTTCCTCCTGCTTGTTGGCTGGGACCTGCTTTGAGATGCTTTCATGATGTTGATTAGTGATGGTAAAATATAAGACTGTTTGATGTTTAAATTTTGTACAATATTAATAAGTTGTTGCTGTTGTTTTGGAGCATTGCTACTAGCTAAAAACAAACAAGGTCTCTAGTAGAGGTAAATATTGTACAGTATAGTGGATTTGGGGATGACTGTCTTGTGCAAAACTCATTTACATAATTATTGGATTCTTGGGAAACTCAACATAGCATACTGACACATTAGCTAACTATTTTCTCCACACAATTAACATTCAGCTAAGCATTGGAGAAGTATTTCACCTCAAAAGCAGTGGTTTTACTGTATGTGTCACTTTGCTTTACTGTTCATGTCATAATTACATCTAAGCTTTCATTTCATGCTGCTGATGCTGCTACACTGTGCTGCACTCATTGCCAGCTAAGTTTACTGTATATCAATGTACTGATGGTCTTCTGCTACTTATCACTGCCAAACATTATTTTATAAAAGAGATTATCTGCTCCAAACCATGACTTTTTAGTATTCTTAAAATCAGAATTAACTGGATAGTATACTGTATGTCTTGCAATTGTTGGAGGTGTTCTTTTGAGGAATGGCCACATGGCGGCTTGACTCCCACATGGGAGCTGCTCACATTATAGTGCTGTGTACTCTTTGTGGTCTGGGATGCCTACCAAGGGATTGGTCATATTGTGGTTGGTGCTGCCGTCCCACACATAGTATGCTCTACATAATAGTTGGTGTCTGACTCTGTATGTAATGGGGTTTTGGGAAGAGAAGTTTATTCTAATGTTTCCCAGTCTCTGCTGTGCTGAGCTTGATATGCTTTAGATGCAAAATATCAACTTTGTATCATCTATTCACATAATTATTATATTCCACGGGTTGGCCGACTGGAATCTTATAATGCTTTATTATTTTGCTTCTACAAAGGCTCTTGTGCTTTGCTTAGTTTGACCCCTTAAACTGGACATGTTGGTCCTACAGTCTAACACTGACTTTAAGCATTGCTTTATACATCTTTTACATCTGTTGAGGTGGATTCTGATGGTTTAGAAATGAGAAACAAAATTGCTGGCCATGCTTAGAATTCCAGCATTCTGTGGCTTTGTGATACCATAAAGATGTTTTGCTGTGTTAGCAAGTCTCTTTGGTGAAATGTGCTGCAAAATAAAGACTCTACAGAGGCTGTAAAGCTGGGCTTACATGTAGTTTCCTATAATAAGCCATTTTAAACATACATGTACTGTACTGACACTAACTCTGCAGCTAGATATGTACACCTATACTTAGTATTTATCACTTTGTCTGTCAGTGGACTACTGGCAAAGTGCGGCTCTGCAAAAACGACACATTAACTAAAGAAATGGGTCAAAACTGTCCAACAATGACTTGAATTTTCATTTTCATTTATAAACGTGCCAATGTGGGGCAACTGTGCCCCAAGCCAGATAAGATGGGAGTAACTACAGTAAAGCAGATGACAAGAGCTGGGTCAAAAACAGACTGGTCAAGAAACTTGGAAAAAAAAGATGACAATAGCTGGACTTGGAGCTGATTAGTTGAATAGTCGAAAATTAATTGGCAACTATATTGAAAATTGATAAATCATTTCAGTCATTTTTCAAGCAAAAGTACAAAACTTGAACTGGTTTCAGATTGTTAAATGTGAGGATTTGCTTCTTTTCTTTGCCTGTACAGTATAACAAACTGAATATATTTTCGGTTTTGGACTGATGAAGCAGCAAAACAAGCAATGTGACTGTGACACCTAGGCTCTGTATAAGAAATTATAATGGGCATTTTTCTCTACTATTAATTTCACCATCAGATAAGACAAAGATAAGATGCAAACTCTCACAACTGAGAAGCTCGAACCAGAGAATGTTTGGCATTTTTGCTTTAAAAATGATTAATCAATTATCAAAATTGTTGCTGATTATTTGTCTGTCAACCAGCTGATCAATTAATCGACTATTTGTTTCACCTGTACTTTCCTTAGCTTTTAGATTAGGAGTTAATTGTCAAGCAACACCAACAAACGTTTTCCACGGTCATCTCAGCCGCTGTGGCTCATCACTCTGCGTGATGAGTGTTGAGAAGGTCATTAGATCATCTCCAAAAACACATTTTCAAGCAGAGAGGCCCAACCTTCCACTTAGAGATGAGAGAGATGTTAAAAGACATGTACAGTTAGAGGTCGACCACAACTGTGATCCACAGAGATGTGGTCCAGTAATTGAGGATACTTTGGCTGACACTCAGCCCCTGAGATGATTTACAGTGTCCTGATGGTTTTCCCAACTCCAGGACCTTGGCGTCAGAGACAAAAGGAGTCTGTGCTGCCATACGCTGAGATGGATGAGACATGAATGAAGCTGAAAAGGAGTGAAGCCTGGAGTCTAAATCTGTAATCCGCACTCTGTGCAGCTCATTGATGAGGTGCAGCAATGAAATGCTTCCTCTATAGTGTGTCTGACAGCGCTGCCTGTTTGTGATATCCAGAGCCAGGAGTTTTCCCAATTGAAAACCTTTCCAGTCTCAATTATAGTCTCAAGTGACTTTGGGGATCCAGAACCTTTCCTGGTCGAGGACCTCTGGCTGCTGGTTTGATTTTGAGTAGTTCAACATCATTTTTTATCGACTTGAGAAAGCACTTTGTTAGCTGTGTCCAAGCAAGAGCCCTCTTCACTAATCTGTTTAGTGGTAAGAGGCACTCTACCAAGACAGCTCAATGTGTGTGTGTGTGGTTGTGTTGGTCTGTATTTGTGTGATTTTTCTATGTCTGTGTGGAGTTTCAGGCTGGATAAGAGAGACAGGACATTAGAGAGCAGCCAAGAGGCCTGGGTTTTCCTGGCACACAATAGCAGGAAGTGCTGCCACACTATAAATGGAAGCTCAAATAGTGGCAAAACTCAGTCAGCAAGGACTTTCTGCCTCCAGCCAATAGGATTTATGTTCTTGCTCTACTCTTTTTCCAACTTCCAAACAGTGATAATGAAACTAAATAGAAAAGAGTACCAGGAAAGTTGTACATTCAGGCCAGGCTGAGTAATTATTAAACCCATAGCTTTTGAAAGCTGATACTGACAGTGATAGTTTAAGATTGAAGCTGCCAAAGCTTATAATCTGTGCCCAAATTCAGTTTAATTTTGACCACTTTCTGCCATGACCTTAAAAAAAAAAAGGTTCTGGGGATTCAGTCTTTCCTCAAGATTTTTTTTCTTCCGAAGGTGGAAAATGTATTAAAACACTGAAAAACAAACTAATGAAATTTTTTTTTGGGTGGGATAACAGCTTCTCAAGGCAGGGCTTCACTGTCCACTTTACAAACTGGCTATTAAAGTAAAATTTCATCTGTACCTCCGTAGTGGTGGTTGTATTGTATTTGCTGATATCTACTTTTGCCAATATTGGCAATACAGTCTTATCCCGAGTAATTTGTTAAAAAACATTTTAAAGCCTATGTAAAAATCACATTTTCTACTGTGTTCTTCTTGCCTTAATGACCAGTTCACTTAGCCAGTCCAGAGTACAGGCAAAAGAGGGGAGTTCCAATTCAATTCCTATAGGGAACAGACAAGTAGCCCTCTACTTAGCTGTTGGCTGTGACAACTAGCTAAAGCGGTGGAAACCTACAGTGTAGATCAGATGCCACTCTCTGAAGAATTTACTTTTATTTACACTTAACTTCTCGCCTTGCTGCAGTGATGTATAAGTGTACTCCAGGACCCTGTGACATCAGTGTTGGGTGTGGTTACAGGTGAAACAGGCTTGAAACGTCTTGTTTTGTCTGAACAACAGTCCAAACCCCCAAACTATTGAATTTACTACAATGTTGGACCAAAAAATGCAAATCAAATACCTCCTGAGAACCTGGGTTAATCAAATGTTTGGCATGTTTGCTTGAAAAATAACTTAATGATGAATTGATTATCAAAATAGTTGACTAATAGTTGCAGCTCTACTTTCACTCACTGTTTTGCTGTCATGTCTGCTGCCACCCGACTTGCCTGAAAACTATGCTGTCACCAGCTGCTGTTCAAATAGCATTTCAAAAGACCCACCTCCACCTCAACATCCACCTGAAGGCTATGAGTCTACATTCCTGTAGCAGGGAAGTCATTGTTGTCACTCCCCATTCCTTGCTGTGCTGAGCTTGGTGCTTCCGTCTACGCTGTGTCACATAATCATCTTTTCCATGTGAGTTGGCTGTATTGAATCTGGACACACTTATAAACTATAATTGGTTTAACTTTAAACTATAAATGTTTAATAATAATAATAATGTTTGTTTGTCTGGTCTAAATTCACTGCAGTCTGCTGGCTGTGTGAGTATAATATAATGCTGAACTGCTGCTTCAACCGTGGTTTGTTACCACTAAGGTTTATTACATGACTTGACAATAAAAAGTGTTGTGTGTTCACTCTCAAACAGCTGAAGAATGTGTTCCATGGGGTGCTGGTAGATTTCAGGACAAACTGTTGCAGAAGTTAAAATCTCTGCACACAAGATCTCTAGAAGTTGTGGAAGTAACAGATCTAAAACAGTTGAAGAGTCCAGGCTTGAAATGACACTAAAAGACTGGTGAATATGCAGTATTTCATCCAGATCTGCAGATACGTTCAACCTCAACAAAACTTAAATGATCTCTGAGGGAAAACTGGGTCACTGCAGCAGCAAAGACTATACATGAAGTAAGAGAACCAACTATAAGATCAAAGACAGTACAAATACAATGTCACTGTAATGCTGCTGATAAAAAAAGAAACTACAAAGTTAGTTTACAGGGATTTTATTTACTTTGCTGAGGCTCCTTGTTATGCCTGTCAGCGTCTCTGTTTTACAGTTTAAAGTTCATCACTCCTGGAAAACACATTACATCCCTCACCTTGGAGAAGCCCTCCCTGTCTTGTGCTGTGTGGCTCTTTCCCTGGAGTCCATGAAAAACTTCACAACCTCCCTGAAATGTCAAGGGTAACCTTAGTGAGACAAGCAGGCAGGAGGCAAGAAGAGACGGGGAGAGGGAACCTAGCAAAACATTTTACCCCCTAAGATAAAAATATTTACAGTAATCATCAGTTTGGGGAACAGATAGACATTTACCCTCACTTACAGGCAGTGAAACTTTTAGATTTTGGTTAAATATGTGGAATACGTGTGTTTTGCAATTTAGAAAATTCTACCTGATTTAAATGTAAAATGAAAAAGATCATAATAAAAAACATACCGTACAGTTTCTGGAAAGCTCAGAATATGTGGGCAGAGATACCTGGAGATGAAAAGCAAACAACACTTTAAGAGTCTAATGTTTGGACAGCAATCTTTTAAAACTCCATCATCTGGATTAACGTCCTGCCCTCTGTGAACCTGACAGCAGAGATAACAGATTGTTTACAGCACAATCTCTGGCTCCAAACTTGGACATGTTCTTGACACCGAACACAGTATTTCTTTCGCATTCCTCAATGATGGCTCCGCCTCAGCCTTTGTCACAATAAATCATTGTTACTTCCTCAATTTCACGCATTTTAGAATTCACTTCTCTCCCCCGTGAAGTTAAAAAGCATGTTTGTGATACCAAATTATTGTAGCTTACCAGAAGACTTTCTCAATGTAATGTAGTTGTGAAAGTCCTGCTTTTTGCATTCTTCTGCAGCAGGTGCATATTTTGTTAAATTGCTGTATGACAACCAAGTAATTGTGCATTAAAACTAAATTCTTATGTCAGTTTTTCTCACTTCAGATGAAAAAGGGATACTCGACTAGATCTCCAGGGAATCTGTACAGTATCATTCAGTAAAAACAGCTTCACCAGCTATGCAGAAGTGAATTAAGATGTTGGCATGACAGATAACGTCAAAAGTAAATAGAAGGATACATGGCAGTATTCTTCTGCTACCGGCGTCCTTTACATTCAGATGGATATTCAAGCATCCATACATTATGTTTGGAATGTGTACTGCTGCTTTCCCAGAAACACCAACTGAAGCTTTTGGGGTGTTCTTTTCTGAATTTAAAGTTTGCTCTTTGAATATGCAGTGAACCCAGGGCATTCAAATCCTCGTAAAGTATCAATGTGAACATGTATGATTTCAAAAAATACAAAAACTTTTTCAGATACTTTTCTATTGTCCATAACTCAGAGGCATGTATCTACTGATCAGGGAGTTGTGATCTCTTCTTTAAGCTGAAAGCTCTGGCCAGTTTCTGGTTGTAGTAAATCTCACCAGTAGCTTAAGTTGAGCCAAGGGCGGGTCTGGGTTAGTGGGTCAGCCTGCCAAGTGGTGGCTCAACTTAGCATGTAGGCCTGCTTTGAGATAATGTCAGCACATGAGAATGCTAATGGTAACCAAGGACCTAATAAAGTGCAGGAAATTGTGATAACATTAGTTAAATGACAACTCCTTTGTAAAAATTAAACTTTTTTTAATGTCTCTACTGTATCATGAAGTCATCATGCACACATTGGTGAAGCAGGAGCTTGATAAAGTAAAGCACAGTTTTGTGAACTATTTAGGTTTTAAGACATCTACATAATTTGCTTTCCAAATAATGAATTGGGTACCAACTAAAATGTTCCCGTAGCATTTAGTATTGACAAGGCTTCTTTACTTATTCTTTAATCAGGTATTTCTTTATTTAGTAAAGAAAACTTTTCTAAGTTTAGACTATATTTTATTTAAGGTTCTTGCACACCTAACCTGTTTGGTTTGTTAGGGCTGGTGTGAAAGGTGTTATTCAAACTATGGTGTGGACTAAACAAGTGAACTCTTTGGGCGGTTCTGGTCTCCCAATCAGTATAAGCAAAGTTAATTTTGTAACCAATGAAAAATGTATGAGGTGCGTTGAGTTTTTTTTTTTTTTTTTTTTTTTTTACGAGTGGCGACCACACAGTTACTATCTTCATACATTACTAAAGATGTCCTGAGCTGATCCCAAGGATCGGTATCAGGGTCGATTTGAGCATATTTTTGTGGATCGTATTGGCTGATAGAAAGCTGATCCTGTCTTTATTGTACTCTACTCTGTTTTGTCGGACTCAGCCTGCTAGTGTTGCGAGCATTTCGCTGCATATGTAAGTGAAAATTAGAGTGTGAGAATGTGGAACATTATTTGGGTGCACCGCCGAGTGACTCAGAGTTCTGACATCTGGGTTGGGGAAATGCACGGATTCGCTAAACTAATCATCATTAGCAAAGAGCAGTGTGCAGGTAGCAGCTTCTCATTTTTAGCTGGCGCTGTTCGTTGCTCTCACCGGTTTAAATGACAAACTTTGCCAATGGTAGGTAGCCTAATATAAGCTGTTGCTAATTAATGTTAATTCTGTGAGTAACTTGATGACAGGCCCAAATTTAACTTTGCCTGTTGTCTGGTTTGTGTTGGTATGTAGCCAAAGATCATTTGTGAGGAAAGAACCATCAATCTGTAACACCACTGTACACACAATTGCTTATTTACACATCCAGCAGATACGGAGCAACATCAGCATTCATTTGGAGTCGTTTTTCTGGCCCCCTGATGAATTTAAGTCCAATATTCACTCACAGGATGAGTTTGCTTTACATAAAGAAAGGAAGTTCTGTTACAAATACTGTTGTTTAATTTAGCAGACAACCACCTGTTTTTGAAAGAAGTTTTGACCCAAATTTTCCAAAGCCATAAAGATCAGAAATCAACTCATCAAATACATTTTTTTTTTTCACAGTGAGGAGAGGGAACAAAATTGAAGATTTGGCAAAATCTGAAAGTTTAGATTGCAGTACACCTTTTGACCCCAGCCCCTCACCCACTTTCCCCTCCCTGCATCTGGGATCGACACATCTTGATGCTATTCAAACGAGCTGATTGGATATCAACACAAGGCATGACATTGTGATTGGTAATGTTGCTAATACAGTCCGAGGAATCTTGGACAGGGTGTGGAATGATAATCATTATGCCTGGTGTGACTCACTCAGAGTAAACATTAGCTTAGCCGGTGTATATTTCTGGCTGTGTGCACCTGTTTGCATGTCACAGGCTAATTCATAACTCGTTGAGTGCTGCGCTATGTAAGGAACACATTTCAGCCTTAAACAGGTCCATATGGACAAATACACTTGTAGAGAAGATTTTGGTTGACTTCTTACTCGCCATGCAAAATTAGCTCCATACCACTCAGGCTGTAATAAGCTGTGGATCTAATTTGAGCCATAAATTTGCCTCGCAACAGCTTGCACAGAGGATGGACCTTCAACTAAGGACTTAATAACTTAATTACTGCAACACCACATGCTGCTTGGTTTGTGGAGAGACATCGCCAGTGTTTCACAGGCCTTGTAAACCTTGTGTTTAATCAGCTTGTAAGGCGCTCAGGACATCAAAAGCTACCACAGTTACTCCACCATGTGTGAGCACTCTAGTCTCATTTTGATGTGTCGTACATTACTTAACCTGAGCTTGTGCTTGTATAAAAGTTGATTGGGCCCATAAGTTATTTGAGTCCTTTCTGTATTGTTTCATTTTGTGCCAGACGTTTCTATCATAAAACCTCAAATGAAAAAATGTTACACTCAACTATACTTTCAGTCCAAATCTGTTCTGAATTCTCACTATTTTCACAAAGACTCAAATTAAACAAGTGGAAAGAGTTTGACACAGCTACAGACAAAGGCGTTAATCTGAATATCCTGTCTTGTAATATCCAATAAGATGACACATTAACACCTTAAATTCACCAGCTGTCAAAACTAGCTCACATTTCCATTTCTATATAAAGATTAAAGCTGAGACAATTAGTCGTTTAATTCATTAGATGATTGACATAAAATCTATCAGCAACTATTTTGATCATCAATTCATCGTTTTAATCAGGCAAAAAAGACAAACATTTGCTGGTTGCAGCTTCTCCATTGTGAGGATTTGCAGCTTTATTCTGTTGGATGTCATTGTAAACTGAATATCTTTGGACTGTTCGGACAAAACATTTGAAGATGTCACCTTTAGACTCTGGGAAACTGTTATGGGCATTTTTCACATAGACCAAATAGAAGATAAAAAAGATAAATAATGTATACAAATTTAACAAAATCACACCATCATCTTAGACTATGTAAACACCTTACTGCATCATTAATTATAGGATAAATACACAGGCACTTATTTTCACAGATGACTGAGCTCGTCATGGTGACGCTTTTCACTCCTTTCAGTCTCTTCAGTGCAATGAAAGACGACACAAAGCGCTGTCTTCTCTCAATAACTTTGAACTCTTTTCAAAACAAGTTTGAAATGCTGGTTCTCACACACGACAGCCCCAGAGGTGAAATTTGTGAATCAAGCTATAGATTGAGAACCCAAACCTCCCCCACCCCGGAAGAAAACGCTAATTAGCTCAGATGTCCAGGCAAATACACACCCGGCTGCACCCCAGGAGATGGGGAAATAAGATGTTGTTGTTGTTGTTGTTGTTAAAAATCTCAAAGGAAGGATGTTAAGTTTTACATCCAATTTAGTGCAAGAACGAGCTTACCTCAGTTAAGTGAATTTACTTAAATCTGGTCATTAAAGAACATATTACCTCATACACATGAAACAACAGCTGAACAGTTTATAATTATGAACTCATAACACGTTTTGTGGCAAATAAGGGAATCCCTTGGCCCTCACAGCGGAGATGAAGCCATGCGGAAGCTTCTGTTCCTGGACTGGATCCGACACAGCGGCCACTCCAAAGTTGATTTTGATTGCACTGATCAAAAGAAGCACCGTGTCTCGATATTTCACCAGAGGCAAAGAACACGGGACTTCAAAGACCTCCATACTAATCCCTTTTGGATTATTTAATTAAGGACTCAAGAATACTAGAGACAAAACAAGGCCATGGTTGTCACATTGGGGCTGAGTGACCTGTGTGTGTGTGTGTGTGTGTGTGTGTGGAGGGGGGGGGTACAGGTGCATTGTGTTCATCTGTGGAACTCAGGAAATCACCAGCATATCACTTCAGATATAAATACACCCTTACTATTATGTTAAACAAAAACATTTTTGTTACAGTGTGTAAAATGCTGCTGCACAGTTATAGATTTTGGCAACGGCTTTCTCTTTCCATTTGTTTTGGTTCATTGCACAGGTTGCTCTTTGTTCGTTTTAATTGTCATTCCAGGGAACATTCCCCAGCTTGGTTTAGATTGGTTCATGATGGCAAAAAATTGTGGAAAAGGGAAAGATATGATCGTAACCCGGGCTGCAGCCACATTTTATGTTAGATGTGGAAGTGATCTCAAGCTGGGCTATTATTAGACCTGGCCTTGGGGAAACTGCTCCTTAGTTTAAGGATGACATTTTGACCCAAATGTCGTATTTTTTAGCAGGATTAGATGGGATGAAGCACATACCATCGGTGTGTAAATGACATTTTTTTTTTTTAAAGTGTACGTTTGTTTATTGATGATGACATGTCAACTTTTAAACCCAACTATACAAATCAGGCTTATACTGAATATTGATTGCTTTATTGAATTTAACCTTGTTTGACCAAAAGAGTTTCACATTGCTTAGATGCTTCTTTTTAATACAAACTAGCATCTGTCTCATAGAGGCTCACTTATTTACAACTGTAAATGCCCAGCACAACCACATGTTCTGCTGGTAGCCAAAGAGTGGTTCGATCGGTCTATCTAAAAGTCCAAACGATCAGTGTACCCTAAAATGAACATTATAGTTTATAATTATCCATATAGCTTCTTGGCAGCAGAAAGTCAAAGTTCATGCAGGACTATCAAACATAATAGTGTGGCTGTAGACGCCAACATCTGATTTGTTTGGTCCGATGTGAAAACCGTAAACTGCTCCCAGCAATCGCTACTCCAGCCTCAGTTTCACATCACTTGCTACTGATAGTAGAAAACAAATAGAAAACGAGTAACATTAACATGATGTCAGACTGGATGAACGAGGTGAAACAAATGGTAATTCAGTCTGACTCTCAGGCTACTTCTGCTGGTCAATTAACAGTTTGATGTATTTATCTGAGAAGCTAAAAGAACCCCAAACTGAAAATGATCTATTCACCCTCATGGCAGTAAACACTTCAGTTCAGACAGTAGGACCCCAGAACATACTGCAACTTGATTACACCGCAAGAGTGAAATGGGTTTGGTTGTTTTACAGTTTAAAGAACAGCATGAAGTGCTCATTAATTCTTTTCTGGATGTTTCATTCTTCACAGACCAAGTAAGTACATGGTTGTACTGGGTTTCTTCAAGACCACATGCAGTTGCTTACCTGCTATTAAAGAGGTTGTGCTAATGTTAACTATCCCTAACCTTATCTATTTGAGTTAATCACATTTGGGCCAATTTCATATGGGACTTTTACTTCCTGTTTCCTTTGCCTTTTTGACTCAAAGTGAAATTGCTTGGATTCAACAAACTTGGATTATCCTGCAGTTGTTGTTTAAAGAAGCTCTTTTTGGAACTCTGCACCTTCAGATCTCAATCACTTAAATTGTTTGAGAGAAGAATGAGCTCAAACTGTGGTCTTTAAACTGCTCTGTGCTTGGTGGTTTTTCAGATCTACCACAGAAATAGATAAATATATTTACTGACTTTTTATCATACGTCCTTGCTCAAGGATCCCTACCTTGTTGATGGTTCTTAAGGGGGGTCAGATGTATCTCACACTGTTTCCTTGCCCAGTTGCTCTGAGGATTTAAATCACTGACCTCTAAGTCACAATCTCACTTCCCTAACCTTTAGGGCCACCATCAAACTTGTCATTATGACTGTCAGTTTTATCAGACAGAGACCTTTGTTTGACTCTTTGTTTTGGATTAAAAACACATTCCAGTGTGAATGCGGATGCTTGTGGGCACCATGTGGATACAAGAGAAACACTTAATGGAGTCTGTTGTTGGTTATCATGGATTTGGGAAAAACCAACTGTCTGAGTGTGCGATTAAACAAGAGTATGTGTGATACATGTAGGGGTCCAAAAGTTCAGGAGGTTTGCAGTGTCTTTGTCCCCAAAGGCCAACAGTAAACATGGAGCTCAGGTCAGCCAGAACACTGAAACTGTGGCTAAGAGGCTCAAAATGGGCCACTGCAAAAGGCAAAATAATGCTTCTTCAGATATTCAGCTAATATATTACTTAAACCAATTTTGTAAATATGCCTACAGGTAAAGTCTGCAAAAGGTCCTTGTGTCAACAAATTTAAATCCACAATACATCTTGAAATATTACACAATGCTCCCAGGTCAGAAAGGTTTTTGGGTGACCAGAGTCCAGGGTTCCAGTAAAAGCCCCATTCATTTTCTGCATAAACAGTGTAGGTGACTAGCAGTTGGCGTACTTGGGTGGGCATAAAACTCCCTGTTGAATTATCCATACAAATGATGAGCAACTGCATTATATCTGGTTCTTTTTAATAACAAAGTCAAAGGTACAAGGTGCATTTCAGTAACATCCAGTCACCTGATCACACAAGTAGCTTTAATGAAATCTGTTCAGGATTGTGGGTCAATTATGGATGTTTTTGGCAACTGTGGTAACTGTGTTTTATTCAATGACGTGTTTGGAATTTGCTACACGTCACATTCATGCCTCTAACTGGCTTCTTCTCCATAGCAACGACAACCAAGGCTCATGGTTATCGCAGTATTTATAGCCATATGCCATACCACACTTGCCAGGAAAAAACATGATTTCTCAGAAACAAAGTGAAAATGATTCAAACCATAACAGAAACCTATAGTACTGTTACATTGTCCTTGAGATTCCTGCGTTTCTGTTTTAAGGAACATTGAGGATATCATTAAAAACGGCTCCTCCCACTTCGCAACTCTATTACATTTATTATTGTTTGGAAAGAGAAGAGTCAGTTTAAACAACTGGTCATGACAGACATGGAGATTGTCTGGAATTTGAATCCTCTCACACACTCACAATTATCTATTGCGAGATGAAAAATTACTGTGGTGATCCATATGCACTCATTTTGATGGATATATTGTTAAGCTTTGTCAGTGAATACACAACATCCAGTAACGTTTACAGCAAAAGTTGAGTTTAGGAGCTTTTGGAGCATTAATTTAAAACTTTCTGTAAATGCAACATTGTGCCCTCTTTTTTATTTTTTTATTTTATTTTTTATTTTTTTTTGCAGTTTACACATATTGTGTTTTTATGACACATGATGTGTATATGTACAGTATATATTCTAAACAGCATTTTAGGTTAAGATGAGTTTAAACATTAACCATATACTAGGGGAAATCTTAATAATACTGTATATGTGACTATAAACATTTATATGGTCAATTCAATATTGCACACTATTAAAACCCAACTGAATATACATACATAGTTTAAATATACTTGAATGAAATGTATTCTTGACAGCTTATACCTCCCTTGCCAGTTTTCTTCATTCCCCACATTTGATGAAACTCTCTTTAATGCAGTTAAGTGTTAGCTGTGCTTAAGGATATGAACTAAGTTTAACAATAAGCTGAATAGCTTTGATGTCTCTAAGAGCTTCAAAGATGAGAAGTTTTCCTTCTTAATCATTAATCATGCCCTTGAAGCCTGAAAGTTTCTCAACTGAAATGCAAAAAGTTTTTTTTTTTATAATAACGATGATAATGTAGATTCATCTGGGCCAGTCCCCCAGCGGGATTTCCAAAAAATAAAGACTGTACAACTGGACACTAATTATAGTGCAACATCAGCAGAAGGGTTGCTTTGTGAAAACTCAGCGAGGTAATCGAATCCCAATCATTCTAAACAAACTGGTTGGATATTAAAGATCACATAAACACTATAACTGTGGCACACAAGCTTTATCTCAAACATCATCGTGCAATTTATGTTCACTTTTACAAAATCTCTACTATCTAAATAAAAGTGCTTAATCATGACGTGCTTCATACATCCAAGACTAACTCTGACATCCAATCCACTTCTCTGCACAACAGCTTTTGTTTAGCCTTAAATCCCTGTTAACTAAATAGTTTGAATGAATGTCAGATGTTTGCCATGGCGGACATGTAAAACTATGTAAACTGAGTAATATAGTGGGAATTCAGTAAGTGGTATGAGACCATCCTCTTTGAGTTTTTGCTTAACATATTCTACATCTCAACGAGAGTATTCCACTTTCCAAAAGTTTGCTTACTTTTGAGTAAATGTAAAACAAACCCAAAGACATGAAAGAACATCTAACCCAAAACAGCATTTCTCAAAACCCTGAGGGGAGTGTATTATCTGTTGTTGTTTTTCTGGGGGGGGGGGCGGCATTATTAGCATAAGGTCATTATATTCCCAACATTGTCAAGAGGAGAAACTGCACTCCTCCAAGAGTAAATAGAACATTTCTTAATTTGGCTGATAAATTTGGAATCATCCAGAACTGTTATCTGATTAAAACTCTTGGTTGCTTTTGAAGTCTGTGAAAATGAGGAATCAATTACAGAGCACACACCCATTTATTTCTGTGTTCTTGGAGAAGTGCAGTCATTTGCCTCATTTTAACTGTGTCAGTACTGTGATTAATTAGCCACGGTGCAGACACACACATCCCAGAAAGCCTTCAAACGCCCTCCAGCTTGTTAGCACAACCTGCCAACTGCAGTTAATGTTTCCACCTGTTCATTTGAGGACAAAAACAGTTCCCTCCTCTTTCATCTGTGTGATTTTCATCATTGCAAGTTGACTGCAACGCAATCATTTCCCAGCCCCTTCGAATCACTGAATAATAAGCTATTTGGCTACTTGGCCCCCGAAACAATGGCTGTTATTAAAGTATGAATACAGTCTGTGAAATGGAGGATTTGCTCTATTTCTTTACCCTCAATGTTCCTTATGTGTTCCAGAGACTTATCAAAATGGAATTAATGTGAGTTTTTATTCCACCTGCTTCAACTCACAGTTTACAATGGCTGCTGTTTTCCCTTTTTTGGCAATACCTTCTCACCTCAATGAACCCAGACTTTGTTTTATGTCACCATTAGATCACAGTCAAAGCTGCTGATGTTTTGACATGGTTGGTGCCCTGTTGGCCAAAATTGTGGTTGAATCATTTAGAAATGCAAAAGTGAGCTTTAGCAAATAAACTGACATATAACACACTTGCTAACTAGCTTATTGTATCTAAATAGCTAGTATGGCTAGTTTAAATGTTAAAGGTTAGCTAGACAAGTTAAGCTAGGTTCCCTATTATGACACTGTGAACTACTTTTTTTCATTTAATAACAAAATCTTGTTTTTTTTTTTACATAGTACAACTGAAATGCATAACAATACTTCAAATTAGCTTCTTCTTAGGCCCCATTCACACTTGTCATTTCAAGTGTCTCGTATCTGGATAAAATCCATATTTGATTTCTCGATTTGATTCCTACACTTTTGTTTACACTTGGCTTACAAATTACAAATCCAATAGCATCAATCTGGTTTTCCCGGTTGGTGCTTCAGTCCAGAGGGTGTTGGTGATGCACCTGAAGCTCAGGGCTGGACAGTAACGGTTGCCATTGGCAACCATTTTGAGAAATTGGCAACAAATTCTTAGCCTTTGTTTGCCATCAATGGCAACCACTTTGAATTCAAACGCAGGATCAGTGATTCTCCTAGTATATTTTTTTCTCTCCATCCCCGCCTACGTTAGCGCGTCCAGCTGAAACAAGCGAATAATTCAACAACAACCATGTGGTAATGATGGCAGAGAGTTCACAACCCAACTCAGCCACGGAGAGGGTGATTTGCACTCTGAGCAATCTAAAAAGATTCTTTTGATCGGTGGACCCTTACGGAATAAAGGAATATAAATAATCGAGGAATGGACAAATAATCAGATTTTATAACCGCTTTAAAAGTAGGGAGTCACCTTTTTTTTCGTCTCTTGTTTACCATGCAGACTGGTAAATCAGAATAAATTATACTTTGGTGCTCACGGGTTTCTGTAAAATGAACTGACTGAATTGTGGAGAATCTAACTGATCTAATGATGTGTAGCATGTCCATATTAAAAGTTTAGACATGTATATTTGAATGTGCAATCTAAGCAGCTTAGAGGTCCTCCCCGCATTGGGGCCCTGGGTAATCAGTCCCACTTTTCTCCCCACTACAGTGCCCCTGACTGTCATCCTGGAGACTCAAATTTGGAAGTCAGCTCTTCAAAATAATGTTCACTTTTACCTTGAGCTGATTTGAAACCTTATGTGATTCTTATAACTTTTGAGCTTCTTAGCTTTTTCTCAAGCTTCAGCCTTAACAGTGGTTCTGCAACAGCTTTCTGACTCTATGCAGGTAGGCTTCGGCGTCAGCTTTTTACTTCTCAATGTGTGCTTCCTTTTCAACATAGACCAGTCTGCATCCAAAAAATATGTGCAAAACTAAAGCTCAAGTTCTCTATTAATATACTACATCAAACGTATGTAAATTCTTTAAAATGCCTTTTAAATCCCTTGACCTCCACTGGAGGAAAATTAAGAATTTCCTGCAGGGTCATATCTGATGTTTGCACACTATTTTTGGCATCCCTATTCTTTCCTGTTTTCACAGTATTGTTGGTAAAACATAAAAAATTGTCCCACACAGCAACAGGCGCTGTCAAAGGTTTAGAGGGACTGACCTGTAATTGACTGTAAGGCTAGTTGGTTGGTTCATCCATTAACTGCCGACATGTCCCTTAACCTGTACGGCCTGCCCTCCACACACACACACACATGCACTCATACACACATAAACAATGGCCGTGATGAAAGAACATTAATCCTTGAAATTGACAATAGGATTACAGTGTTAAAGACCATTGCCATCGCTATTCTACTTCCTGCCCCCTCCGTGTCCTCTGAACTAGTTCAAATCCTTTCAAAGGCAAGACTCTGTTGTGGCAGGAGCTCTCCCGCTGGGCTCGTCCTCTGAACTCTACGCTGATGTCTAACTCGTGCAGACAGGTTAACTTGGGCTAAAATTAATGTCTGCACTACTGGAAGTTATAAACGATGCATGTTAGGGCTCTTTCTTCTTCTAATTGGTGATTGCGGGACTAAAAGAAGAGGAGAGGATGACTCATATTGGAATTATTCACACGCACCGGCTGTGACACCACCATGCCTGAGGAAGCTGTTCAGACCTGTGGGTTACCACAACACCTGTCTATTACTGTACAATCTGATTTTTAACATAAGTTAAAAATAAGTCTGGTATTGTTCTGTCTTTTCTTGTCAACAAATGAAAAAAACAAAAACAATAATTTAACTCCTACTAACAAGTGTTGTTTTTAAAGAGTATGACACAGAGAAAAAAGTTATATCAGGCTTTGGATTCACAATGAGCCACACTGTTGCACTGGGTGACATGTTCCCTCATTACGATGAACACACACGTTGTAGTTTATTTAGATTCAATCCTGCTACTATAAATACTCACTAGCATACCAAATTTTTATGAAAATACTCCCCAGCAAATACACTATGTACTCCTGTTAACTGAATATTACAGTTAACTGTTTCAGGAAGTTATTTGGCCTTTTTAAAAATGAAACTATACATTTTGACCTGTTTTTCAAGATTTACATCTTCATTATGAGCCAAGGGTCTTAGGTGCCACAGACAGCATAGCGAAGTCATTATTGAGATGGTCTAACACATTGTTGGTTTCATCCAATTTTTTGACAATAACAAAAACACAGAATATTGCCAGCCTTATTCTTTAACATCTTATGAGTCAAAAACACTTAAACTTGCAATAACTGACTTTTTTGGCCCCTTGGGGGCAGTGGAAACAAGTTCTGAACACAACACTGACATCTATATCAACTTAAAAGGTGATAACAGTTACGGAGCAAAGTTATCATTCATTTGGAGTCGTGTTTGTGTCCACCTGATGAATGTAAGTCCAATATTCACTCTCTTTTAGCTCTGTTTTTGGTCTCTACCAACTCCTGATGGAAATATCTAGCTCTTTAGCTGCTAAATGCTTCACTATGTTCACCAGCTAATCACTAACTGTGTCTGTCTGCTGTTTGGTGCTGAGCAGGTAGTGTACAGTGGGTTTATCAGAGCTTTTTTACTGAAAACTGCTGCCTGCTGCGGCTGAAAACGACACTATGAGAGCGGTGAGAGTGAACCAAAGCAGTAAAGTTATGGCCGGACAGCTAAACAATGAGCTGAAACTCGCTATAAAGCTCTGTGAAGCCGAGGGGAGCTGCAGATTCAGGTGATAATTATCTATAGATTCATCACCACGAGCAAACCCTTTCACATTATCACATTGTTTTCATATTATCATTTGATACATTATTATAAAAATATAGATTATAATTGCTTTAAGGCTTTCATTGCAAAGAACTATGTGCATTTTGTTGCTGAAATACAAGCTGGTGTGACTTGCTCAAAGCACAGATGACTACATCCTCTGAAATGTTACTGTTTTGTAAGTCTCTGCCTCAAGATAACATTAAATTCAACCAAGAATTTTACTTTAATTTTCTTTGAGTAGATGCCCCATTTTTTAAAACTTGGATTGCCTAGCACACTTTATAATTTAGCTGATGTAATGTAGACAATGCTGTGGGACAAAAATAGTTTCAGTTAGACTGATATGTGAATTAACACCACAGTGTAAGTAACAAGATACTCAGGCACAACAGGGCTGCTTTTGGTCATCATTTATTTTAGAATTAAAGGTGAGGTATGGGATTCTAATCTAATACACGTCAGTGAATATCTCCTCACAGTCTGCTAGCTGTCCGTTCAGTGTGTGCACTGAAAAAAACCTCTGGGGTTTGTACACAGCCCTGGCTCTGTGAATGGGAAATAAACAAAGTGGCTCGGACCGGGCCACACAACACTGTTCCAGCCATTCCAGCCATGATTTGTGTGTCAGGTTTTTAAGGACAACTCTAGTTTTATTTATGTCTATATCGTAAACATACTGAATACATAATAAACATGGTCTACTATAAATTTAATTTCAAATCATAACGAGCCATGATTTGCCACAGTCTTAGCTCTCCATCTAAAACAGATGTGCTCTAACTTGATCCTGGAATAGTAGATCCAGCAGGACCAAATCCTGGAGGACGGTTCTCTGTGTCTTTTAACGTTGGAAACATGAAATTAAAACGTTACACAAGGAATATACTCTTGGGGCTGCTCTCATGCTGTGTAATTTTACATTTATGGTTTCTGCTCTCACAGGAATCTAATGACATCATCATGGACTCGATTTATGTTGTCGCTCTGTTGTGTTTGCTACTGCTGCATACGCATACCGTCTCACATGTCTCCTTTTACAGTATATCAGCCTTGAACTGGGACTGGAGAGAAAATTGTTCACATAGCACACATATGTCATTCCCTAACTATTAACTCCTTTCACTGTGCGGTTAGTCAAGGGACTTTTCCCAAATTCGTTTTACCCCTCTCTTCTCCTTTTCATACTTTTCTATAGTTTATAACTGACTGGACTGTGTTGCTGCGAGGCATCCTTAATGCCAGCTAGCACTACAAAGAAGTCTGTGCTTACCATTTTAACCCCACAGTCAAGCTAAATTTTTGCGAAATTATCTGGGGCTCTGAAACAAAGATTATGCCTTGTGGAAAAAACAAGATTTGGCTTTTTTCCTCCTTCATGATAAAGTTACAGAATGTGACAGCAGTGCATTTTTATAACCTGAAAGTAATACTGAGACTAATGCACGTGAAACAAATTTGGTTAACTTCAGAGTACATTTTTCGGACTGGTATGCTAAATTTATAGTGTGTTTACTATACAAAGCCCAGATAGCTGGGTATCAATATGAAGTTCTCTAATACTTTGCTTGAGGAGAATTTTCTTAGATTCAGCACTATGACATCTCTCTGATGACTTGGTGAGAGGTTCATACATTGTAGTGTTTTCAGCAAAACCAAATATGAGTGTGATGCAGAGACAGATTGACCCAGGATATCTTAATCATGGCAAAAAACTGTCTCTATCATGACTTGATCAATATGCTCCCTTGCTACCTTAATTTTAACATCCCTTACTGTCAAACCTAGCTCGCAGATCTTAAGAATATGCCTCTAAGAGCTACCTTAGATACCTTCTCATGTGTACAGCTGAGTTAAAACCATATGCCAGAGAGCTTAAAAGTAAAGCTTAAAAGTTGTTTATTGGAATTTCCATTTGTTGTTGACAAGGCAACAACTACTCTTTCTGGGGTCTAGTTCAAACCCTGGCTACTTTCACACCTCCACACACCTGGCCAATTGCTGCGTGAAGTAGGGATGATTGTTTTGGACAATTCGAAAAGTGCTTTGTTTGAAGCATACAGAGGCCTTTAGTTGGAGCAGCAGAACTTGATGAAGATGTTTGACTTCACTACCATAATGATCTAAAATGTACAAGCTGTGAGTGGACTTTTAAGCTGTGTAGTGTATTCAGTTTATTGTCACGGATTTCTTGCGTTGCTTTGTTTTCTTCCCTCAGTGGTCCACAAGCTTCATCTGGTCTTTCATACATGAAGATCTGGTTTTTCCTTGCCAGCTGACAGCATGAAGTCCTCCAATAAATAACAAGGTGTAGCTTTTCTTGTTGATTAAGTGCAGGAAGTCAACACAGTTGTGTTCACCACAAAACGACAAAAGAGTTGAGAAGACCTATTGACCTGGGTTAAATTCTTATCCATCACAGTCTGTTGTCGTTACCAGATTTATTCAGCTGCTAAATGACATAATGATGGGGAATCTACTTCGTTCTCTTTCTGCACACCAGGACTGGTAATTTGCATTGTATGACATGATCTGCATTACATGAAAATTTGTGAGACAAGGCTGTTTCGCTTTGTTTGAGTTTTTTTCTTTTAACTGTCAGGATCACAGCATTGAAAAAGATGCATAGATTTGTTTCAGCAACATTGTGCAAATATTTTTGGAATGGAATCTAAAAAAAATAGAAGGGTTGAATGCTCAGCCCAGTATTGTTTTATTTCTTTGTTTTTTCAGCTCTTCCTGTGGGGATTATGTGAAGATGCCACCCCAGTGGTTTATTATATATTATTGATTCCACAGCACAAAGTCATCAAAGACAAACATTGTTTCTTTCCACCAAAAAAACATCAAAAGCGGTGTCTCGGAGGCCCAGCGGTTTATAACACATGCCATTCAACCATAATGATCTGTGTTTGTTTAAAGTCGATCCTTTTTTTGTTACTCTTTAAATCTTAAGTCTGTTGCACCTGATGTCCAAAACAGGTCACAAGCTTAATTTATTGGGTCCACACAACAAATAAAGTCAATATTATTTATACATCCCAAAACCAAGTTTGTCTCAGAGGACTCTTTACAACATATGACTCTTCTATCCTTGTAACCCTGGATTCAAATAAGGAAAAATTCCACATACAAAAATAAAAAATCCCAAGGAACGTTTGATTTGTATTGGTGCAATGAATATATTTTCAATATATTTGATTATGTACCACATTTCCCTTTTTTGATTAATTGTTTAATCAATGACATGTTAATAATCTTTAAAAAAACCTACACAACTTTCCAGTTTTGTCCAACAGTCAACAGTCCAATCGAAAGATGATCGGTATTGGGGCCTTTTCGGGCATATTTTAAAAAAATCTGTATCAGCTAAAAGAAAGCGGATCGAAATCCAATTCTTTCTTTACTGAACTCGACTGTTTTTTCCACCTCAGCCTGCTTGTGTTGCAACACAGCTCTCCTTAATGACAGCTGGGCTCTACAAAACATTTAGGAAGCAGCTTCTCATTTTTAGCCGTCGCTTTTGCTGGTTAAAATGACAAATGTCATGCACTGTAGGTCATATCAGCTGTTGCTAATTAATATTAATTCTGTGAGTAAGGGCCAAAATACAACTTCTGTTTGTGTGCTCTGCAGCTGGTGTTGGTCGTTGGTCAAAGATTGTTTATGAGGTAAAAGAAGCATCCCTCTGTAACACCACTGCGAGTAGAGTGTTTTGTAGTTCCAACATCTCCAACAGAGTGATACATCTTTTCTCTAGCTAACCACTTCATGTCAATTTCAGGAGTCACATTCTTCTTTCATCCATATCGTATCAATAATTTAAGCTGATCAACTTTCTAGTTTTGAATCAGTATTTGGATCAAGTAGCTGTTATTTCAATGTGTCAAATACGTATAATCAACATTTAGGTAAATATACATTTATTAAAGGACCTGGATCGGGATTGGGGCCAAAAAAACTTGATCGGGATATCCCGAGTCCAATCTAAAGGTATTTAATTTATAATGATATAAAACTGAGAAAAGTTGCAAATCCTCACATTTGAGAAGCTGAATTCAGCTAATGTATAACATTTTTGCATGATAAAAGAACAATTAACTGTCAAAATTAAATCTAAGATCCAACATCATCACTTCTGGGGGAAAAAAAAAAAACTTCTCCTCTTACTTCACCTCTATAATGATGCATAAAAGATGCACTCCCTGCAACAGTGTATTGACTTTCACATAGACGGAAAATAGCCAAGACATTTAATAATGACTGAGGCTTCCAGAAGTCTCATTTAAAAAAAGGCACAAGACTGCGACAAATCCATATTTAACCACGATAGTCCTGGTTCCTAGATCGACAACATGACCTAACCATTCTATTTTCAATCTAGGTCTGTCGAGGCCACTTCCACTGTGAAATCAGAGCAGCATGTGTGTGAGATGTGTGTCAGTAAGCTATGTGTCGAGAGAGCGGGGCGTCATTTATCAGTCTAGTCTCGGGGCCACTGGGAGAACGAAACTCAACCGGACACCAGAGCTTAATCCGCACAGGTGTCTCTCTGTAAACCGCCAGCTGCTCCTGACATGCAACCCCTACATTTAGGATCTGTGGGTGTCATCTGGGGTAATATAAGTCAGTTCATTGATTCAGTGCATTATTATAGTGCTGTTTGGAGTTTGGAAAAGTCTTCAGTGTGTGAAAATTTGGTTTGTGAAACTCATTAGGCTGAGCTGAGGTTTCAGAGACTGAAAACATTTAAATGCGTTACGTTTTTTGAATGCATTTGTTATTTAACTAGGAAAGCCTCATTGAGATTTCTTTGTCATTTTTTTCAAGAATGTCCCAGCCAAGATAGGCAGCAACGACAATGAGTTACAGACTAGCAACATTGAAAAGATAACAGAATAAAAATGGTAAAATCATAAATATAACTGCTAATAAGAATTCTAGAAACAACCTAAAGGCATGTTAAAGACATGAGACACTAAAGGTGTGTTCAGACAGAAGGTAAATGGGATTTCCGCCTTGCGTCATTCGTGTGAATTTGACTGCTGGACCGTTTGTTTATTCGCACCAAACAGCCAGTGTACCAGCTCTACATTAGCTGTAAGCTAGCTAGCTACGAACGCTACGACCATATCTGTGGAAGTGGGCTTGTGTGTTCAGCTCAAACTCTGACTGAACTCAAAACTCACCAGAAACGTACAAACTCTATATATTTATGAAGTAGATTCATAAAACCCCGGGTATGAGGGGCCGTACAAGCCATAATGCATTCTGGCCCTCTCACATATATACATTCTCCTTTCACATACATATATTTTATATATGTATATTTTATAATATATATAATTATATATTTTAAAACACACATTCATATATTTGCTCTCATGCACATGCAGTCAATGTATACATTTATTATATATGTATGTAAGAAGAAAATGTATGTATGTCTGAAGAAAATATATGCTTATTTTATATATATATATATATATGTATATATATATATATATATATATATATATATATATATATATATATGTATGTATATATATATATATATATATATGTATGTATATATATATATATATATATATATATATGTATATATATATATATATATATATGTGTATATATATATATATATGTATGTATATATATATATATATATATATATATATATATATATATGTATATATATATATATATATATGTATATATATATATATATATATATATATATATATATATATATATATGTATATATATATATATATATATGTATATGTATATATATATATATATATGTATATATATATATATATATATATATATATATATATATATATATATATATATATGTATATGTATATATATATATATATATGTATATATATATATATGTATATGTATATATATATGTATATATATGTATATATATATATGCGCATGTAAGAGAAGAGTATATGGATGTGTGAAAGAGAGTATAGTGGAAACGGATGGCAGCTCATTTATTACGCTGTGATTGGTTGAGAAGCTCGAGGTCGGGTCAGGTGTGTTATATTAATGTATGAGTGTTTTCTTTAACCCAGTAATGTCACAGCAAATATCGTGGGACATTTAAGCAGCAAACCTAAAAACTGTAGTTATAAACTCTCCAGAGGAAACCGAATTAAACGTTTAGCTTCTGAAATACATTTTCATCGGAGAGACACAGACTTTCTTGCTGTTTGAGAGTTCCCAGTGAACTCATGGAAGCCTTTGCCGTAGGTTTGCGGTGATGCCAGAGGCTTCAGAGTGGATGAGGGGACTGCTGGTTCAGGAAGAATGACGTTCTGTATGCAGATGTAAATCACGTTCTCCTTGCCCCCTCCCCTCAGACCCGACCATGAGCTTCTCAGTCAATCACAGCGCAATAAATGAGCTGCCTTCCGTTTCCACTATACTCTCTCTCACACCATGCATACATGTATGCATGTGTGAGTGAAAATATATGAATATGAGAGCAAATGTATGAATGGGTGAGTGAAAATATATAAATATGAGAGTGAAAATATATGTAATGTGAAAGGAGAATATATGTATGTGAGAGTGAAAATATATATGTAATCCATATTAACTTGTAGAGTTTCTATGTTAATTTAAATGCATTAAAATTCCTACTAACTAAAAACTAAATGTTCTAATCATCAAATTAATAATGTTCTAATGTCTACAAACTTGAATTTTTACTTTTGAATAGTGACTTTTGTCACTATTGAAATGATAAATACTTTTTTTTTTAGGTTTATTGCATCATTTACTTTCACTTGGGTGTAAAAGGCGAGTCTCTGATGCATATGTATTTTGTGACTTAAAAATAAATTCAATCAATCAAACTTTTCATATAAAGTCCCAAATAACCTTTTGGAGCCAAAAACGGTACAGCCTCAGCTCCACCAACTCTTCAGTGACCATAAAATGGTCATAAAATGTACAGTATGTGTTGAAACATCTGACATGTGGCATACAAAAGCAAACATGTGCCTTTCAGTCTCGCCATCATTTTTCAGTTCAAAGCAAAGATTAATAACAGCAGGAAAAACAAGGCCCTCCACGAAACTCCATCAGCTCACGCTCAACTGACCCAGCACAGAGGAAATGTAGTTTGGATGGTCTGAAAATCTCCCAGAAGTGTGGTGGTCCCACTGGGTCCCACCGCTGTGCAGTACAGTAGCCTACTGTGGAGGCTCAACCAACTCTGTGTACAAAAAGTCATGTGCCGTTAACATTTCAACAGGTTTGTTTTATATTGCTTTGGGGATGGAGTTTAGGGAAAAAATCACATATGCATGTCGTCTTCTGACCTCTCCTCTTTCACATTAAATCACATGTTGTGTTTGCTTGTGGTTCCATTAAATATTTGTCAGACAGTAGCCACATCCGAAGATTGGTGTTATGGTTAAGTCGATGGAGTCTATGATGTGAAATATCCTGGACCACAATGTGCCATCTGTGCTGTTCACGTACTCTCACGGTCTGTGTTGCAGTGTTACATGATTCCTTAATATGACAAATCTCATAATAATTCCATTTACTGTATATTAGTGACAGTGTTAGCTTCAACTGTCCAGAAAAAATTGATTTTTTTATTTTAAAGCTAAAGTGAGAGAATTAGAGCCACTGACTGAGGTTTGCTTTTTTAATCACACTTTAATATTTAATTCTCCATTCATAAGCTAATTTCTTTAGTTAAGTTACATTTTTCTGTCATTTGTCTTAATAAGCACTGCGCTTAAACTTGCCAGTTAGCTATGGAATTTTAGTTGATTTTAAAATGAACAATTGCAATTTTTTCACAGCCAATCTTAGTCATAACCAGCTAAACTAACTAAACTTTCAATTGAATAATTTACAATAAAATTCCTGATAGATTTTCTTTGTAAGATAATGAAACTTGCCCCATCAGTGTGAGACAACACTGAAGACTGAGTCTTTCATGCGCCTCCTGTGCAAAGTGGAATCAAACAAATCATTGCAAAGAAGGGTTAAACCACATCTTTTCTTTTCCAGATTCATGGGAACACAGACTAATTCTACCTCTTTGAAACCAAAGAAGTACAAATATCACAGAGACAGCAGAAGGAGCCATTAACTAAATCTGTGTGAGGCCCCCTTTGCACAAGTCACGCGTGCAAGGGTTAACTACTCAGGTGGAATTAGAACCAGAAGTGCCTGTTTTAAGATGAGAGTCATTGAGAAGAGAAAAGCACTTGCATCTTATTAACACACAACCCTCGATGGCTGTTTCTGGAGTGCATTTGCATCCACCTGTTGACCCTGGCTCCGCTCTTCGCCTTATCCTCCCCCGAGAGAGTCTGCACGCACCAGGTGTTTCCCGTCGCACGTGATGCATCTCTACTGTATGTCTAGAGTAATGTTCTGTCTTTATTGCCCTCTTTGTCGGAGCCAAACAATATGTTTTTTACACAATTCTCTGAGACAAAGCTGGCGTGCTAAGGATTTCACGTTTCATTGTAAAGGGCCTCCTGATCAGGGTTTATCCTAGCCTGCAATATTGGGAGACTAGACCACAGGAAATCGCTAGTGAGCATGAGCACACAACTCCTATTCAGCAGAGCGACTAGAAGCTTTATTTTTGTACAAAGGGGTGCCACACACACATACAGAGCGGAGTATGGCGCGTGTCCTTATAGCATTGCATGCAGTCAGGCATGCGTTTTCGTGAATAATGAGTTCATGGGATCACGGCTGGTTTGGCTTCAGATAAAGCCATTTACTCTCTGAGTATATTTGGCTTTTAATTTAGCTAAGCCTACATAACTACCTGATGAAGCCCCTGATTCACAGCAGGCTTTGGCGACCTACAGCAAAGAGGCTCACGCATGGCGGCAGATATAACTCCCCCAATGTTGTTCTAACATCCCTGAGAGTGTGAGGTGTAGCAGTGTGTTGAGCGGCTGGAAAAGCATTGAGGACTCAATCTCAGTGAGACAAAACAAGACGAGAGATGGGTTTCTTGTCCAAAAACAGAAGAAAACAGAAGGCAGAAAGCAACAAAGACAGTCTGAAACAATAGTTTGGCTCCAAGCCCTCTCCTGTTGCCTTAAACGCTGATTTAAAGCACATATTTTCCATTTGTTTCACAAGAGCCCCATTTCCTTCGCGTCTCAGTGACCTCCTCTCACCCCCAGCCCCTCTTTGCTTTATTAGCAGTATGACAGCCCACCCGGTGCTGGTAGCGGAAGCCCATTCAAACCAACAAGGAAAGGAAGCCAGTGTCCTCATCACAATGCCAGCTGCCTCCAAGTTAATTTGTCAGACAGTTCCTTTCAGCAAATTTAATTTGAGAGCGATACAAATAATAATCCGCCGACTGCTGCAGCTAGTTATGCTGCAGTCGAGGATTGAGCTTCAAAGAGGGACAGGAAGTGAAGAAAACCAATGGCCTCCAAAAGGGTTAGTGGGAAAATGGAAGGTCTCCACGTAAGTTTGTATAAGCAGGAAATGAAATACCGTAGTCTTTTCCTTTTTTGCCTCTCGTTTACATAGGGCTGTTGCACATAGGATGAAATTGACCTGAACTTTACTGACCTGGCTTCTGGTAGAACAGAGCTGGAAATTATAATGTAAACAGGAATTATGTGGCCTGTATTGGTGCAGTTCAGTACAACAGTGTCAAAAGAGGTTGAGCCCTGGTGTCTTGAGTCCAGTCATGAAACCTGAGGCATCTGGGAAAAGGCTCTGAGCACCTCTACTTTGTATGTGATCATGGTGGTTTCATACAACATTTTTAAAAGGCATTGTCAAAAACTGCATATAGCACTACTGCGAACCCATTGATTTACAGCCTTTTTTGGTTCCACTGCTTGATACGATCTTACAGAGGTGCAGAGTTTGGCCAAGTTTTTTCATTGTTACCATTACAGGTTCAAGGCAAAAGATGGAATCCTGTGAAGGAATAAGACTTAATCCATTTTCCATAGCTGAAAGATCGACTGTATTGCTTTGTTTGGCAAAAAAAGGACAAAAGAGCTTTCAGATGGTGGCTAAGATTTCTTTGTAGTGTTTCTGTTGTAGATTGGCTGTTATAGTATCATAGTTGTGATAGCTTTGAGGTTGTGTGCTGCCTTATGTCCCAAATACTATCATATATGCTCAGAGTTTAATGCATTTATTATAGAAAACAAAGTGAAAGGGAACTAAACAAGTAATTCATACAAATACAGCTCTCTGGTTATGTTTACACTGCTTCATAAAATGTCCCACTTTTCATTTTGCCCTCATAGATTTGATGTTTTTAATCAGAGTGAGCAGCAATTCAATTCCAATCTAAATGACATTAACGTGGTTTAACAAAAAAATACATTTCCACGGCATGGTACTTACTGTACGTGCAGCTTGTTGTTGAATAGTCCAATCAGAATTTGTCAGCATTACCATGCCAGTAAATGATGAGAAAAGCCAAACGTCTAACTCGAGCAGTATCTGGTGTGATGTTGAGTCATGAATCACCTTAAAAACCACAGTAATATGCACCATGACTGAAGTGTGTCAAATTAAAAAGCCACAGAACCATAGTCACTGATATTGTTTGGACATCTTCTTGTCATTATTTCATCCGCACTTTCTGTTTCAACACTGCTGTCATTCACATTGATATCAGATATGGGTTGTATACAAACATACACAAAAATGATGCCTGAATTCAGGACTGAACATGAAGCTCTGACGACGTTAGACAATGCTCTGCAAAAAGAGTGGGAGCTTGATTGTTAAAGGCTATGGGAATTAAATTAGTAATTATGAGTAATTATGTACCTGTACTGGAATTAGTATAGACACATGGGGTACTAATTATTATAAAATTTGACATGGCAGATTTTTACACCGGATTTAATTAATGTAGATGTGCAATTATGAGAAATCACTTTAAGTCCCAGTTCCATGCAAATATGGCTTCAGTGACTACGCTTATATGCTCATTGGCATCCCGGTTTTGAGTCTTCTGGTTTTTATCATATTTGGGATATGATGTTTACATGGAAAATGAGAAATGAGAAATCTGGTTATATCCCTTCATATCCCTGTTTATATAAATCTAATATTATCCAGGTTTTTGATTGTGTTTGTCGGTGCAGGTTTGTCTTGGAAATCTGGCAAATCTGTCATTTCTGTACAGAGTGAGTTACCTTTACAGGTGAGGACCAGTGAACCCAGTTTTTGTTTCAGATTGCCTAGATTCTACTGCATTTACTGCTCTACTGGATTTAACTTAACATCTAATCTTCAGTAATGGAAGACGATAGCAACCATAAAATGAATAGCCTTTTATTTCAGCATGTAGCTCATCAGTATATTATTAGTGAACCTTTCTTTTTACTTTACTAATTAACTTCTACATAACTTGTGTTGAGAACACCTGTGACCATGGCAGAGAATGATAAGAAACCCAGATAAGCTGTGTACATGCCACAGTATCCCATTTCTATCAGAGTACTCCAGTCGGCATATCCAGGTTTCTCAAAACCGGGATAAAGGCTAGGTTTCTGATTCAAGGATATGGTGTTAACATGTGCAAAACATAACCAGTATACTCCAAAAACCCGATAATAAACCAGATGCTTGTATGCATGTAAACACTCAGTAACTTAGTAATTTTCTTGGTCAAATTTATTAAGTTTAATTTTTAAAAGTAGGACTGGGTATTAAACCCCTATATATTTTGAGTGCGTATCAAACTGTCAAGTTTCAAAAGTTGGCATTGAATGCTAGGTCAGATTCTCAGTCTTGTTTACTTCTTTGATTAGATTGATTTCTCGATCTAAATTAGGAAACTAGGAATCTTTGCAAATCTGATTGCAGCTCTTGTTTAAGTGTTAAGAAAACATAACATTTTGTTAGATTAAGTTTTCATTTTGTTAAATGAAAATAAAGGGTTTTTAGAAAAACATATTGAAGATAAGATAAAATACACTTAAGTGATATCGCGCGTGTAAACTGAAGTGTCAAAGCAGTAGTACAAGAACAGGTGCATTAATATAAATAAGTAACTAGAATACTACAGTTTATACATTATGAGTATCTACACAAAAGGAAGGATAAAAGGTACTTAATAATATATACACCAAACATAAATAGTAACTACAAAATGGTCATAATACGGTGAGGAGACAAGAAAATTACAATAAAGAATTAAATACAAATACAACAACCTCGTATATACACATTTACCTTATCTATGTACTTGTGATTCATACCTTGTATTAATTTCTTTACTTGGTCTGTTAGGATGTACTGAATATTTTTCTGATCATAATCTCTTTGTAAAGTGTGTCCACATTTCCCCAGTCATTTCCAGTGGCTCTCCTCCTTCAGGCAAATGGATATGATTCTTCTAAACCACTTCAACTGTCCGAGTTTCAGGCCTCTCTCTGCAGAGCTACTCAGTAAAGCATGTGTTTTGAATCTTTTGTATGATTTCTCCTGCTCTTTCCTTCCTCTGGAAAATGTCTAATTTCAACCCGAGTAAATAAATGCACCATAGTTACTTTGTGCTGCTTTCATTACACTAAATACAGTCGTGTGCGTCGACTCCTGACAAAGACTAAAACAGACAGTGTGTATGAGTTTCTTAGATTGCCGTTGTCTCAAGTAACCATACATCATGCCAATTATGTAAAACTTGTAAACACAACCAATAGGATAATGATAATAAGAAAAATATGCCCCAGCTCTCTTTTGGAATAACAAACATCTCTCAGCCCAAGAATAAGAACCTCAAACTGTGTGAATATTAAACAGGACAAGCTTACATAAATATCCTGAAAGTCCTACCTGTTGTCATATGTTTACAAATAAGCAAAGACAGAAGAAAGACATCGAAATGAACCAATTAGACAAAGAATCAAGTTGAGCATGTCCCAGCAGCCTTACAGGAAATGCCATGAAAGCCCACTAGTATCCTATCATTTGTCTTTGTAATTAATTGTTAAGGCAAAAGTTGAAAAACGATTATTTGGATCATAGGCATTAGTCATCATTGAGAGAGGCGTAACTTTCACACAAGGACAAAATTATACCCCCCTTTTCGTGTGAGCTTCATTTAAACAAGGCACTAAATCATTTAACACTTTCTCAGATGTTCCTCCAGAACCTAAGGAAACGTAAGTGATTAAAAAAAAAAATGGTAGTTCAAGGGCTATTAGGACACGGGATGAAAAAAAAAAGATGACAAACATGTGCTATTAATGACCGACATCTGCAATGTCAAGAAGATGTTGCTATTCAAGCCTTACATAGGAATCAAAGACACGTGCGTGGCAGAGGGCTAGCAGCACTATGAGTTCAGCCAAACGTTGCCTGGCACTTTGTACCAGGCAGGCAAAACAACCACGGTCTGCTGAAGAGTAGTCACTCAACATGGGAACAGCTGCTTGCTGATTCAATTCTAAACAGACAAGAGGGTTTGGTAAACTACTGTTGTGCCAGAATCAGGTTTCTCAGTCCTTCCCCACTTCCACCCATCACTGTTTGTAATGAACCACATTAAGTGTGTCCCCAATCACTGTATGAAGTCACTGAGTGAATATGAAAACCACATTGGGCTCCTCTTCTTAAAGATGGCAGCTTGTTTCATTCTCTGTTTTAAAGTGGGAAAGCAGGGAAGTGGCTTTCTATACCTAAATGTGCAGATATTAAGTCAAGACACCCTCCACCAAATTCAAGATGTAGTTCAAAGGCAATTGAGACCAAAACCAGAGCAAACTGCAAGTGCAATTCAAGGTAAAGACCAAAACAGTTAACAGTGCGAATACGATGGTGGTAGGTTTAACGTTATGGGCAGCAGAAACAGTTGACAGACAGTTGCAGTATCGCTAAAAGCTCCTGGTGACGGACTAAGACTGCTTCTAGACAGCATTACCACTACATGAAAAAACGCAGCGACCTTATTCCGTTGAGTTAGCCCACTGTAATGTGGCAGTGGTTGTGCCAATGCAGAGGCTTCAGTTACTCCACAGATCTTGTTGTGAGCAGTTTCATCTGAGTAACCGGGTCATGATTTCTGGAGAGAGACATTGCTGTTGAGTTTTTCAAATGTAGTTTTTTTGGTGCTTTGAGCACCACAAGCCGAGTGCAATATAGTCCCATTATATTCAAAAAAAGCAGACATCTCTACAGCCAATATGTCCAAAACTCGCCAACTCACACCAAAACAATCTAGATGGACAAATAGCACTACAGGTAAGAGGACAAATATATATTTTTATTTTGGGGTGAACTGTCTCGTTAAACATAATGTTATTTCAAATCAGATAACGTTTAATTTTACTGTTGAGTAATATCCTGTAATATGTTAAAATTAATGAATAATAAGGCATTGTATTTTGTTTGTATATTGAGTTGATATCCAATACTGGCAGAAACCAAGACAAGTGTGAGTCAAAACAGCCACAAGACAGATGAGTCCAAGATATCAGCAAGACTCTCAAAACCAGACTTCGGCCACTCATGCCAAGACAATGTATGCGCTCATTGCACTGTATGTTTAAACTGTATAGTTAGTTGTACTAGAATTAACATTTATATTGATGTTTTTTGCACATTGGCATGTTCCCTTTAGGTACCTCTGAGAATACAACAAAATTTGTCTTATGAAATTCTCATACTGAAACACAGCTGACATTATCTAGATTTATTATTAACATCTGGTACTTTTATCCCTATCATAATACCTTCATGTCAGAGATATGAGCATTTTGTGTCTTTGTGATGGTTTGCCATGAATTCTTTTAACAGCGGACACAAGAAGCACTTACGACCCTCCTACAAATGTATATACAAAGACGCCTGTAAAACTATAGCCACACCTGTTTCTCAGAAAGGTGTACTGGCTATCACATGCTTATCTTGCCAGTTTTATCAAGCATGTTTCAATTTTCATCCACTGCAGGAGATGGCACATGGCTAAAAACAGGATAAAGTCTGTTCCAGACAGATGGGAAAGAGCAAAGTCCAGAAAAAGGGATGGCAGCTGCGATAAACTGAATCTGTACCACGATCTGCACACCAAAGCAAAAACGGGCACATTTCTCAACGCGGCCTGCCGCATCTTTGTACCAAAAAATGCCACCAGGATCTTAATGTGAACCTCTCCAATTAGGATCTGATCTGTTTTCTATCAGTGTTTGATTGAAGTTGATGGCTTTTCTTGGCATGACAGTAAAAGCAGGACGCTTAAGTGACATTTAAGCTTGTAAGCTCTATGCCGACATGCTTTTGCAGTAGCAGTGACAGATCTGGGGGGCATCTGTTGTGAGATGGAAACAGGCAAAACATAATCACTGTTCCCGGTACACTGGATAAGGTTCATATCCTTGAAAAAGTGGGTGCTAGTTTGTGGCTCACATTGCAGAAGGCATTCATACATGTCAGCGTGACAGTTGTGGCACTGTGTGTTTTTGTATTTCATGTTTTTTTGCAGTTAGACCACAATAGCTACCCAAAATGGGATAATAGTGCATATTTCACTTTTTTAGTATTTTTAGATTAGAAGTGCTGTTGAATTTCCAAAATGTCATAATTAAACAAAAATGCTAAAATGTTTTATGATGTTTCCGAAAGACAAAAAAAAAAACAGACTGATTGGCAAAAAAGCTGAGTTGGAGAGAAAATCACATGATTCTATGCAACACTAAACACTAGTATAGAACTTTAACATGTAAGCTGCCAGCATATCCTGCATTTTAAATATCAAATGAAGCCAGTTGTGAAGAATTGGGTTGAGGATTACTCCAATTGCTTTGGAGAAGCTGTTTAGTGGCCAACAGTAGAGGAATGGGGTTGCGCTGGCTGTCTCCCAACTGTGAATGTCTTTTAGCATAATAAAGTAGTATTAAAAAGTGCATGCATACTCAGAAAATCCATTTTTGGATGAATGAAAAAGAGCCAGAGGGAAAGAACAACAGCATGGTAAACTGTCAAAAATCAAAACCTTCATACAAACTCAAGGTGTGCTCTTAATATGACCTGCTAGAGAGTTCCTCAGCCTGTAGAGAGCTACCAATAATAAACTAACATCTGAGTGCAGAGGGATATTCCAATCAAAACTAAGAGCAGGGTATTTAGTGCAAAGTATGCATGGCATACCCTATAATCCTCCCTGTAACTTGTTAAACCCAAACATTACATGACTCTCTAACAGAGAGTCAGATTTTAATCCCTGCACTCGTGCTGGGATTGGATTGCGTTGGATTTAGTTTACACTGCAGCAGATAAAGCAATATATGGCAACAAGGGACCTATAAGTGTACAATCCTCCGAAACGGCCCTGAATGTTTCTTCTGACGTCCAATCTCCTGTTCTCACTCTCTGTTAAAAACTACTGTGCAGCAGACAGCCCAGCACTGTCAGTTCTCCACATCTCTGTGAAGATACAGTGTTGGCCACCAAACAAGTTCCCCTTCAACATCCAAACATTCAAATCAACCTGTCCCAGGTGCTTCGTTTGCCTCCTTCCTCTGAGTGGCCCACATCCTCTCACCCCAGTGATCTCTCTCTCAGCTCTGAAACAAATGTCTCCACCAGATACTGAGCTATACGCTGGCTGTTTGTGCAGAACTCATCTATGACAAGGGCAGAGAGTAGAGATGAGGGAAAGTTATCACATGTGCAAAACGAGTCTGAATTCTTGCCCCTCATATTCAGCAGCCAGTTTTATTAAATTCGCCCTCAAAAAGTGTGATCCAGTGTGAAAAAAATGTTGCAGCTACCACATGCGGTGGCTTAAGTCCAAGGCAAACACTCCCACCAGTGTGTACACCAAGACAGATGACTGTAGGACTCAAGGCCTGGCTAGCACAACGTAGCCCTATTCAGTATTTATTTTCACAGTTCAAAGCACTGGCAGCAGCCCACTTAGTGTCTGCAGTCCAGTCCAATGCACCCCTGATTGCCACACTGAGGCTTCGCAGCCCACAAAGTCGTATACTGTAACTTGTGCCAGCTACTAACTCCACATCTGCAGTACCTCGAGAAATGGTGAGGCAGCATCCAGGAGGGAAGGAGGGGGTTTGAGGGTAGGCTTAAGGGTAGGGGGTTAAGGGATTCCTCTGAAACCACACTTTGCTGTGGGTTGAACGGCTGCTTTGTGCAGCTTGGCGTGATCACACAACCCACATTAAAGGACAAGGTCTGTTATTCACCAGAGCAATGATAAGTAATGTCTCGCAGGCCACCGATCCAAGCGGCGAACTTTCTGCCCCTGGCTGTGAAGTTTATCACTGCACTAACTGTATACCATCATACCCACAGAGTACTACTACTACTACACAGAGTTCGACTCTATAAAATCTGTTGATATACAAGCTACCGTATGGAATCGAGGAGGATGCTGGGTTATGTGGGGATGCAAATGTGAGTCGAGAGATGTCTCATGTTTCTATGGACACTTTTTACTGTCTGGGAATTCTTTGTCTCCTACGAGTGATTTCCTCAAAAAAAGGATAAAGGTGGAAAATCTGTTAAATGTTGAGGAAAATGTTGTGGAAAAACATTTAAAAAGTGATCACTGGAAAGGATACAGAACAAGCTCTGCTCACAGTGGTGTGATCAGAAATCTAGGTCATTTAATTTCATTGTGATCAAATTCTGTCTGTACTGCAAACATGCATACACTGGGCTTTCATTCTGTTTGTATTAACATCTCAATATTTAACCAAAATGTTAGCATATTGCAAGTAAACGGCCAATGATCACTATCAGCTTCAATACTGCTCACATACGAGTTTAACTTTCAATCCAGCTCTCACTTTATGTGAATGTTACACTGTGTAAATGATGTATGTTTTATTTTGGAAAGACACTGTTCATCATTCACAGCAGCTTGAGAAAGGAAAAGAAAAACTGACTTATGAATCTTTAGTTTACAGTTATTGGCTTTAATATTTATTGCCACATTAATGCGTTAATTGAGAAAAGCCAACTTCAAGTTCCATTAAAAGTTCAAGTCCAATACAGCCTCTAATGGGAGATTTGCATGAACACAATAAACAAAATACAAAAACATACTAGAGACACACTTTAAACACTCCTACGAGCGCCAAAAATGTCTTATGCTTGGATGGCAATTACTTGAGTCGCATCCAACATATTAATTTAGAAAGGCTTTTCAGCAAAATTAACCCAAATTATTGTTTCAGCTTCCAACTGATTTTATGCATTTTGTATTTTTTAACCAAACACTGTGTTCTGTGCTTTGCTGACTTGACCCAAGAGAATCCTTCAGCAGTATGTAATGGGTCTGAGACTAAATCAAGGTTGGCCAATACATACATACACTCCGTTTTTACTGCCTGGCTACTCCTCATGAAGTCCCTCCACTCCAAGTTTTTCCTCTCAGCCTGGACTCTGTCAGATACAGTTGTTAGCTTGTATGCTACATGTGAACTGAGGGCTATTATTCACAAAAAGCTCATCAACCTGACTGTGTTGGATCACCCCTCTGTGCTTATTAGTCTACCGCACGACAGCAGGGACCAGTAAAGTTTTCTCACTCTTGTAACAGTTCTGTTTTTAGGACTCAGCCAGAACAAGTACAACAGAGAGTTTCTAAATTAAGTGAACACTGTTATAGGATTCAGGTTCAGATTTTTTGGAGTCTATATTAATGCAATACTCACATGACATATCTACTTTGAAAGAGTTATTCCTTCCACATTCCTCCTTTTCACACTAGCCCTGAAGCAATACCTTTGTAGAGAAACACTGAAAAAGATGTGGGACAACATTCACAGTCCTTCTGTGCATTCCTGAAGTTTAGCTGAAACTAATGTGTAGTTCAGTTAGCCAAATAGAGCAGGTAGCATCGTCTTCGAAATTTCATGACTGCCAGGATGAACTACTGTATGGGAGAAACACTGTCCAGGGAAATGCAAAGAGGGAATTTTGTACTACTACTAAGATCATAACTTTGGAAAATACCTACTCAATTTATCCAATAATCTTGTTACTTGTGAAAATGCATACTAAGAAATCAAAAGCAGCCCTCAAGCAATCATGGCCTTGTCCCTCCTGAGTAAAAGTGTCGAGAGCAGGGGGATTTTAGCAAAATAAAAATCTACTTTATTACGAGACCAGTTTGATACCTTAGTAGAAATGCTGGATCAAAAAGGACCTGGCCCTTGGCAGTACGATTGACACACAGAGAGAAAAACACATGTACATGTAAAACCTAGGATTCACTTTTGTAAGATGCCAAAAAAAGCAGAAAATCGTAACTGTTCCAAAGCCATTTATGATGGATGACAGTTTTGAATTTGGTGTGTAAACATACTAATGGACTAAACAGGTCACAGGTCCTAATAATTTTTTAACGCCAAACATTTTTACATGTAAATAATCGATGTGGTATGCAAAGGCATTATAGTCATTCAGGAAGTTTTACTTCAATCAGGAGTAGCTTTTGTAACAAGCTTGCCAGTAAAATGTTGTCATTGCATTTTGTTGTTGCCAAGTTGGTGCTACTGAATTTAACTAGTTAAACAGTGGTTTGACAAAAAAATCCCATCTCAGTGTCTATGTTCTGGCTTTTTCCAGGGCTTTCAACCATATCGCATTGTCTTTATCAGTGGATGGAGTTCAGCTTAGCTCAGTAGCTGTTGTAATTTCATCCATAACACTTTTAGGGGGTTTGTTGCAGCAATCTGCTATTTTCAAGGTCAAGAGTTAACTTTCATAGAGTGTCCTGGTGCTCGCTTACCATGAACCTCAACTTCCCTTGTTCGAGTCTGGCTGGGAAACCTCATTGTTACTTAAAAAGAATACAATTGTATGCTTAACTTTTAAGCCAAATGAGACAAGAAGTCCTAAAGTGCTATGGATGAAATCAGCTACTGAGCTGGACTGAATTATGTCCATTGAGCAAGACTGTGTGATGAGATTGAAACTTCCCAAGGAAACTAGTTAGTGGACTTTATGTTGGGATTGTTGTCAAACTACAATTTCCAAGGTCAAGAGTTAACTTTAAAGCTAAATTTCACAGTCATCTTGATGTGACATTTTCTGTTTTGTTTTTTTTTCTCCCTTTGTCTGAGGTAAATTATCTCGCCACTTATCTCACCAACAAGGTATCATTTCTTCTCTTCTTTTTTTATGTTTTCTCTATCAAAAAAACCAAAGATTACAGTATGTGGCCTTTGCAGTCCTTGCTGTCAGTAATCATCTTGAACATGAGAAACGTCTTGAATATGCCGTGACTACATGCTTTGGCTATTGTATTCAAAACCTCAGAGACAATTCCCTAATTACAGACTTGTTACTAGAGAATTGGCCTTCGTACAAATCAAAAGAACTAAACAGTGATGAGGAAACAGAGGAAGAGTCCCATTTTCACAAGATGAATCAGCAGGAGAGCAGATGATTAAGGCCCCATACCCCATGTCCGCCCTCTTCTGTCTGTTTGTTTGAGAGAAGCACCGTGCCAAGACAGAAATCTCCAGGATTAGATGGTAATAAATTGGTGATGAAATAATCCTGTTGGGCAATCCCTTTTCAAGGGACGGGAAGTTGAGTTTCCCAGCACTGTGTTTCAAACAAAAACACAATGGTTTATAGACACGATGACTGAGCCTTGTTGAGCCCCTCCATAACAAAATGCAGGCGTACTGTACTTGTTCTGTTTGGTGTAGTCATTGCTCTTTGTTTGGTACACATGCACATTGCTGCAAAGAGTGACTCGTTTTTGTCAGAGTATTTATCGTTAAAACAAACCAGATCAAGACAGTACAGTTACAACAGGCTGAGTTGCAAATGGCTTTTATTTACACAAATACAGTAAACTCTTTATTGGTCATAATTGTTAATACAGCCATGTGCATTATGTTGTGAACATGAGGAAACAAGACTAGAGTGTACAGCCATGCTACCAGCACTGTGAGGCTACACTTTGTGTGGGAATTGTTGGGTCTTTGTAAATAATAATATAAAGAGTACGGTCTAGACCTGTTCTGTATGAAAAGTTCAATGAGACAACTTCTGCAATGAATTGGCGCTACTTAAATAAAATGTAATTAAATGTCATTAGTTTTGCAAGTATTTGGTCATAAACCAAAGTATTGGAAAATTTCAAATTTGACCTGATGTTGGTGCTAGATGAAAAGTCAGGAGATCAAAATTTAGTTTTGTTTTTGTTTAATTTCAATCCATCCAGTAGTTAGTAAAATATTTCAGTCTGCACCAAAGTGGTGGGCCGACCGACATTGCCATTCATAGAGACACGCTGCTAGTTTGGCTATCATGTCATGTATATACAGAAAATACACAGCTGAGAGCCTCTATAATCATATTTGAAAGGCAGATATGGATAAACTACAGTAATTCCACCTACATATTTACTCTATTTTGATTCCTTGCACTCAGTTATCATGTTTTGTGTCTCTCTAAAACACAGTTACCCTACATAGCACTTTTCCTGGATGATGTTTTCTTGGATGTATAAGCTGTAATACTGAATATTTTACATGATGGTGGAACCATACAATCCAAGATCATAATCTATCTACCTAGTCTGCCTGGGGCAAACAACAGGAAGTGGTTTGATCCATCCGGAGATTAAACAAACTATGTCAGACTAACCTATAAAAGCCATTTTATAGGTTCACAGTGAGTGACAGCTGTGCAGAATGCGTGTAATTTAGCTTGAAGCCGCCAGCCCACCCACAGCAAAATATATGGCATCCAGATCGAGAGCATGTCCCCATTTTTTCTTGACAAAGCTGATCTTTGTCACTGTTATTCGTGTTTAAAGCTTTAGTTATAGAGACCAGATAGCATGTGTATCGTACAGCATGTGGTTTGATTTGCACAAATTCATAAACGTCAAGTTTTAACATCTCACAGTTAATTACCAATAGTCAAAAAAAAATTGTTGCTGTGGGGCTTTGTAATGCACACCATGAATCCATTCTGTTAATATGGCTGTGGGGTGCATTCATGTTAGGAGCAGAAGTATTCAGATCATGTATTTAAATAAAAATAGCTATTCCACAAAGTAAAAATGACAAGAAAATATCCTGCATTCAAAATTACTTAAGTATATTTTGCTAATAATACCTCTGTACTTTTATTTAAGTATTCAGAGTAAAAGTATTCATTATGCTGAATGGCCCTTTTTAAGAGTGTTGTATAACTGGTCATGTACTGTGGGGTTTAGGACCTATCCAAGGGGTTGCAAAATCAAATGTAGGGGTCGCAAGATAAGTGCAGTACTTTGCTAAGAAAAGAAGACAAATAATATTGCTCTACTCAAATATTTTTTTTCTCTGACTTTCCTCTGCTCTTTGCTTTTTTTTTCTTGTGAAATAATGGATAGTTTTACCTCTTTAGCCTCCTAACAGTTATTTAGATGAAATAATCTGAGAGGTTTATTGGAGAAACTAACTTTCAACCTGTGATGAGGGGTCGCAAGCAGATACTAATTTGTTTCAAAGGGGTCACCAGCCAAAGGTTGGGGAGTATTTTTTGTATGCAAAATTTTAATATGTAAAGTAACTAGTTACCAAAGCTGTCAAATAAGTGTAGTGGAGTAAAAATTACAATACTTAGCCCTGAAATGTAGTGGAGTGGACGTTGCATGAAAAGGAAATACAGTATTCAGGCAGAACGCAACTCAAAGTGAGTTATATACTTTCTTTTTCACTACTTTCACCATTGCAAGTTTTTCTCCTGTATCAAAATTTGTCACTGTTGAAATCCATTGGAACCTTCTTGAATTCAAGCTAACGTGCTCTATGAAGGACGAAACAACAAACATTTTACAGCCTGATTGCTTGATAATCAAAAGATAGATTTTGGATGTTTTTCCTCAAGATTAAATGTCTTGCCAAAGGAGTCTTTTTCAATAGGAAGATGGTGCCATTGGCTCATGTGGCCACATTGATGCCCCTTCAGTATACTGCCACTAATCATACGCATTCATTTTGGCTGTCCTATGGACTATTTTTCTCTAAGCTTGGAGACAATGTGGTCTGTGAAAAAACTTCAGCATGGCACAAGCTTCCATAGTCATAACACAAGTACATGACATCAGAAATCATAAAACCTGACTCAAATTATGCTTACATTACTGTCATAAAGCAGACTCCCAAATGTGCCTTTTCCCCCAGACTTTTCGTAGAGCCTCTTGAAATGTTGACCCCTTCTCAGTCCCCTCAAAGAATGACGGTAAAAATTTGGCAGCAGACATACCGAACTCTGCTCAGGAATTGGAACTGTACAAACCACAGCCTTCATGGAGACTGTTATGATGTGTAAGTTGTTGAATTTATCTACATGTGTCCTCAATGTTTGCTGCCATAAATACTGTGGAGAGGTGGAGCAGCCCCTTGCACTGCAATTTATCATTCCCACCATTGGCTCTTTATTTATGACACCACACTGGAAGGATGGCGCCCTTCCAAAGGATGATCTAATGATGCTAAATCCACGGTGATTGGTTCAGTTAAGTAGGTGATGACAATACTGTATATTCTCTATGCGATCATCTAATTATGGATACACATATCTTTCACGTCATCTTTCAAGTCATGTAGGGAAAACAATAGGGACATTTTTATCCAAAATGAAGGGGTTTTAAATGGATTATAAATAGGCAATTTATGTTTACACATCCTATTGTTTACAAGTCCCGATGCTTTGGCAGATACCTTCAGAACATTTACTTAAAGAATGGATCATGGACTATGGAATGGACTATGTGCAATTTGAGAGGGGCCTCTAGTGACAAACCTGCAATTATTATTATTATTATGCAGTTATCACCAACTCCTCTGTTCCCCTCGGCTCCATGGAGCTTTTTAGCCTCCTTTTAGGTCATTGTTGTGGTTCTACTGCACATTTGCTGTATGATTCAGTGTCAGCACTCTCATCAACCCCATTTTTTAGATGCAACAGACAGCTATTTTCAGCAAACAGTATCTAAAAACGCAACCTGTTCAGCACAAAACAGCAGACAGACCAAGTTAGAGACTATGGAGCAGCTAAAGAGCCTGATATTTTATTCAGGAGCTGGTGGAGACTAAAACAGAGTTCAAAGGAGAGTGAATACTGTATAGACTTCATAAGGTGATAATATGTCAGACATTGTTTTTTCAGCTTGTTCTGCTGCCCCCAAGTGGCCAAGATCAAGTTTTAAGTAAAAGAAGCAATACTATGATATACAAATACTCCACAACAAGGAAAGGCCTTGCATTCAAAATTTTACTTGACCACAAGTATTATTAGCAATGTAATGTCCTTAAATGTGGGGTATGCGATTCTAATCCAATATACGTCTTTTTGTTAAATTCAGCAAATATCTCCTCCCGGTCCGCTAGCTGTCCGTTCAACATGTAATTTGAAAAAAAAAAAACTCCGGTGTTTGTACACAGCCCTGGCTCTGTAAATGGGAAACAAACAAAGTGGCTCGGACCGGGCCACACCACACTGTTCCAACCTTTCCAGCCATGATTTGTGTGTCAGGTAATGTTAAATGACTTGCCCACGGACATTCAGCTCACTTTCTAGTTTGTCAAGATATGCTGCTGTTGTGATGTTAGCTATAGTAGCAGGAGAGTTGTGAGTATCGTTGTCTGGAGCTGATGTCTCGTCCTCTCTGCATGTTAGCAGTTTGCAAAACCACAAAAACCATAACGTAGCTAACGCTAGTTACATTACTTGCTGTGTTGTTGTTCACTCTATATAATGGTATTTGTCATGGTATTGGATTGAATTGCATACCCTCACCTTAAAGGTAGTGACACTTGTTATGTTAGGCGCTAATTTTAAAATGTTAAAATTCAATCTCTATTTTTTTTTCAAGCTTGTTGACGATTCACGGTTTTAATAATTTTTTTCCCTGCAAGATTCAGTAAGATTAAAATATGATTGAAATATCAAGGCAGTTGAACAAAGATCTGCAAGGTTGTCATCGTATTCAAAAAATACAGGTTATCCCACCAAGACACCAGCCTGATATCTGGCTGATATAGCTGGCTAATGTAGCCAGCTCTCATCTTCACTTTTTGACTGAAGATAACGTTTTTGTGCACATTGTAATAACTTGATTTTCAAGAATGACTTTTTTGACATTTTACATAAAAATTTGTATTGATTGAATATATTGCTCATCGCTAGTTGAGTCGTTTAATTTGCTGTATAACAATTAACTGTATTTAATATGCTCATACATTATATGCTCATAAATTTTTAAACTCTTATTCTGAACAGTACAAATAAATGGAATGGAATAAAGGGATAAAGTGGCCTATAACTGAAATACTGAAGCAAAGCACAAGTACTGCAAAATTCTATTTCTTGAATAAATGTACTTAGTTACATTTGGTTCTTTTTTTGGAAAGAAAACCCTTCAGACTGAAATTCTGCGGATTCTTTTTGTCTCTGAATTTATGAGTGGTCTACACCGCTGCTCAATGTCGCAGCCTTTCATTAATGTCCTACCACATTAAAACCAAGTGAGCTTTTCACACGAGGTCCTTTCCCACATCTAATGAGCGTGATTGCAAGTGTGTGTGTGTGCTTGCTTGTGAAGAAATGAAGCTGGTGAACAACGTTATAAAATGTTACACAGTATATGAGCTGCCACACCAGAACGCCGCCGCACCCACGCATGCTTCTTCATCATCACAGCGTGATCATATACTTCCTCTCCCAGTGCCTTGTGGGTACATCTGGATAACCAGTATAATACAAGCTTCACATGTAGAAAGAAGTGTGGAAATGTTGAGCTTTCCAGAGGGCCAGGTAGGGGGAGACGTGCTGAAATGTGCAGTTCCAGGCAAATTCGGATGAAATATTGTCAGGGGCTGGTAATCCTTGGTTGCACTTTTCACAGTGGGATCTAAAACCTTTTGGGGAATAAATGAAGACATTCAGACAGATAATTTCCGCCATTCCTCTCTGCCATGGAAGAATGGACACTGTCTGTAAATGGTCTACATTTGTTATACAAGAGCTACTGAGCATGGCATTCCTTTGGCATTTTCTACCACAGGGGCAACACAAAATCTGTATCATAACTTTTTTCATATCTACTGTTAACTAATTTGTTTCTATTCTTACATTGTTGTCATTTTCCAGTATTTTTTTATGTTCCTATGTGTTATAGCTTTTATTTGGTTGAGTTTCAGTTTTGTTTTTGTACTGTTACGTGGGCAGATGTATTTATACCGTAAATTCATGTGGTCTGTTCTCTGCATTTCAAAATGTACTTCTCTAAAATTGAGAGTTTGCTCATTTTTAGCAAAATCCATGCTTCATATATGTATAATTACATGCTTTCAAACATAGGAACTATCCAGTAAAACCACAGTTTTCTGTTGTTGGCCAATGTTTAGCTTTACTGGAAAAATGGTGGGGGCTGAATGCCTTGCTCAAGAGCCTTTCATGGCTGTTGAGTGAATGGATAATGTTACTGATTCATAGTATTTGTATTTTCCAACATAATTAGTGTTTACAATGCGGGCAGTCAGTAACATTGAACTGGCCCAGTGAAGTTTAGTAGGAGAACCTAAAAATTAAGGCATTACTAAGGTCTTTACCTTCCTTAGTTTCATACAGTAAGTTTATCTAATAATGTTTTCTTTACATTCTTCACTGTTCCTTTTTTAATTTTTTTTTTTGGTCACTTGGACACCATTTCCTCCTGCTACTAACATGCAATCTGTATCTGGATACATTATCTTGATATATCTTGATTCTGCTAGCATTGTATTGACTCTTGCACCTTACACCTTGGATTAACTTGCGTTTTTACCTTATCCATATAAGATTTCTAGTTACACATTGCATGTTAATACCAGATGTACATGGGCGTTGTACTCACACTATTTAGTTACAACATTTCAGTGGGTAGACCTTTATCAGGTGAGATTAATTTTGTCAAACAGCCTCTGGTACCATTTATGTATTATATCCCCCCGGGAAGAGTCCACCAATCAGAGAATGCCAGAAACACCTCACAGCATCCATATACATTAAGGTCAATGAGCTCTGCCAGTTGAGAACAAACCAAGTAATAGTTTCCTGGAGCTTTCAGTCACATTTTTTGGCCTTAATAGCAGACGGAGTTTGTTTAGTTGTCATGGAGATGGTTTCATTGTTATCCGTTGACTTAAGTATGGAGTTTATGACTAATAACAAGTGGTTGTATATAGTGGCGGAGATGGTCTCTGCTGTTGGATGTGAATGCCCTCCTTGATGTTTCTGCAGCCGTACACTGATTCATGGTTGATGACTTTGACCCCTTCCCAGTACAGCAGTAAAACATAGGATGAATTAAGTAACAAAATGAATACTGTTATGAAAAGGGTACTGATTATTATAGGCATGAAAAGACAATGATAACAGGCAAACATTGCCTCAAAGAATGTTAAGACAAAAAAATAAATAAATACTGACATAATGTATGCATTATGAGATGCTTTTATGAACAGTTAATTGACCAGAAATACAGGCCAATAAGCTAAGTAAAACTTGAGATATTCATTAACCGTTGGGTCAAAGGAGGTTAAAAAGTCAACTACAAGAGGTGTAAAAGGCAACAAATATATATAAATAGTGTTTCTTAAAACGGTGTAAGATTCTCAGGAGGCTCTGTGCTCCAAATCCTCAGGTCTGATCACCTTCAGTCACAACATAATTACTGTGATGAAATAGTGATAATGAAGGAAAGCATTTGTCAAATCTTTATTGAGTCAGAGCACATCAAAAAGAGGACTGAATCCAGCACAGTTCAGTCTCCAGGCAAGCACATCCAATAATGAGCAGGAGGGGGGGCTTCTCCTCTCTAATAAATAACATCTGAGGATATCTGAAGGTTGTCTCTTATTTTCTTGTTTCTTCTTTTTCTTCCTTGTCTATTTCTTTTCCAGCGAGGATGACTGGTACTAGTAATGTCTTCCAGCTGCAGACCGCCCTCCTCCCTCCACCCTCCACCCTCCTCTTGCTTATCTTTGCATGAGGTGAAATTTCCATTTGCAGGATAGGCTACCCCACTGCTCCCGCTGTCAGACGCAGACAGAGAGAAAGATGCAAGTCGGAATTCCTTCTTTTGGATTTGGTCTGCAGGACCCATCTACCACATTAAAGAATCATTCATCAGGATTCTCACATCAAACGCTGATACGGGTTCTGATATGACCCCATATCTGCTCACCGGTCAGGATATTTGAAAGATAAAGACGTGCCTGAGTTAATGTATGTCACTTTCCTCCTTCATAAAGAATTGCTTCTGGTTTGAATAGTTCCGTTGTCTGACTGATGATTTTGAGCGATTGCCTGCGCTGGAATGCTTACGATGGGCCATGTTGCATTAAGATGTGTACCACCTGGTTTTGACATACTACAGCCGTCCAGAACCTAAACCACAATGCATTCAACAGGCCCACTGCACCAGAAAAGGAGAGATGACAGAGGTGTTGATTCAAATCTAAGATAGCTAGCAAGTGTCAGAAAAGATAAGCAGGCTACAGAAGTCTGTCCCATTTTATTTCTTTTCAGTTTCAAACATTTTCATCTGTGATTGCACAAGAAGCACATCAGGATCATCTTCAACTTTCAAACAAACTTCATCAATATTACTTTTCATGCCCTCTTTTATATATCTAGCACAACCATATCTAGACCCTGATTTGTATGTTTTAAGCATAATTTCCACCATTTTTAAATTGTCATTGTTATGACAGTCTTCTTCATCTGATTTCATCGCCTGGAATCTACTGAGCAGCTGATGCTTCAGTGGATGTTACACTGTGAAATCAGCATCAAAGCCGAGCCATTATATCAGGCAGCAGACATATTTACATTCAAGTTCCATGATTTAAATCCAGTCACGGAACAAATTGTGCTGAATTGAGGCGAATGAGGCTCTCAAGACCAGACTTCACCTCCTTTTATGCTCTCCTGAACACAGACATGAAGCCAAGGGAGAAAATATACTGTACTACTGAGGTAGACTCTCCTCCTCCACTTGTAGATTTTCATCCAAACCACAGAGTTTTACCAAATCTCAACATCTATTTTATATTTTTCTTGCTTGTCATGATGTTAGCCATCTTTGTGACCTCTAAATGTTCATTTACAAGGGTAATATTTTTACAACTACAGCAACTATTTTAACTGTGCACTGTTAGAAACAGGAGACAGAGAGACACTTACTTGTCCTAACCAGAAAAAGCTAAATCGAAAACCCTGAACATGCATTGCAGTTTATTTGGAAGATATTTGTGTATGATTTCTTAGCCAGGTAGGCATATTAATCGACTAATTGTTTCAGCACTGGTGTGATTTTAATGGTAATATTTGTAAGTACAACCTACACAACAGCCTGATCAAACTGTCTGGCATGTTTAAAAAGAAACACATACTGTCACCTCGATTTTAATTTCCGATACCTGTATTAGCCTAATTGGAGTAGTTCAAAGAAAGAAAACATTTTGACTAAAAGTTTACTAAAATGTAATGACTTTTTGACGACTAAAACTAAACTAAAACTATGAAGGATAAAAATGACTAAAATGTGAAATATCTGGCTCTTTAGCTGCTAAATGCTCCACTATGTTCACCAACTACTCGCTAACTTTGTTAGTCTGTTGTTTGGTGCTGATAAGGCAATGTACAGTGGGTTTTTAGAGCTTTTTCCTCGTAAAACAGGTACAGCTGGTGCTGGAAACAAAGCAGATGGGAGTGATGAGACTGGGCCTAAATAATCAAGTTGCAATCCCGAAAACCAAAACAGTGAGCTAAAAGATGCTTAAACTCTCAGTAGACCTGAAGGGAACTTAGAGGAACTGCAGAGTCAGGTGATAATTCTCTGTAGTATCATCACTATGAACGACCCCTTTCACATTACACATAGTCATTTGATCCACTGTTGATTATACAAATATTGGCTAGTGCAGCTTTACGTGAACAAACCGCCAATGCTGCCATTTCTCTGTCAAGTCAGAAGTGCTGTGTGTAATTATTTTGCAAAACTACTTCTGGGAAGTGTAATTTCTTTAGAGAAATATTTGGTACTCAAGATGCTTTGGAAGATTTTTTTATTTTGCAGTAGTTTTACCAATCAGCATAAATCTTATGTGGTTTATAAGAAATTACACTGTGCACATCCTCTGATTTGGTAAACTTGACTATTCCACATCCAAAGAATGAAAATTCATGCACATAACTCATTGGCAGTCGTTTCACAAATAACTTTTCTGGACTATATGTCCACTACTGAATACTGCTCACAGGAGGAAAGGAAAGGATATACAACATTAAACCAATATGAATTTTCACTGTTACAGTAGTCCGGCCAAAATGTGTGCAAAATAATAACCATGAATCACAACTGTTCATGTACCAAGATGTGACCGCAGGAGCAAACTCTTTCCATGCTGCAGTGCATCATCGTCTTCAAGCACGAGTGCACCCATTCCTCACAGTACTCAGAAACACAAAACAGAGCACCAGCCCTTCTCCTCTAGAAAATGAAAAGGAGCTCTTTTACATCCTGCCGAGTTGTGGACAGATGTTAATGCATGACGAACATCGCGGGCTGCTGAGATGCAGACCTGCCAGCGCAGTCTGTCTTCGTCTTGAGGAGGGCCCTCTCAGAGATGTGTTGCAGTGTGCAGCGACACAGACCTCCACCGAAGCTTGGAGCTGGCCCCACAGCCCCAGATGTTGTATGATATGATGGGGAGAAGCCAGGAGGGGAGTCGTGCACCATTTGAGATACTGTGATGTGGGCGAAGTGAGGGACACAGCACATGAATGCAGCGAGTCCCGCGTCTGTCTTGGCAAGAGGCGACAGTAATGGCTTTAAGGCATGACTGCAGAAAATTAAAACCAAGAGAGAGAGAGAGATAACTGTCATAGTTCAATTTTTGACCTTTTTGATTTTTATACTTTGAAATATTGTTTCTCTCTGTTTGTAATAACTTCAATAAGGTGTAGATAATGGATTGGTCCAAGCTGTCTGCATCCTAGAAATCAATCACCTCCCTGAACAATGGTATGACAGATTTCTACCAGATACATTTGTGCAGCTGCTCTTGTTGGCAGTTTCTTTATTCCTCTGTGTAAAGTATACAAGTTCTGGCAAAATAAGAAAACCCAAAGCATGTCCAACCTTTTTCTTGTTGCTCTGACATTTGTGGCAGCTTTGAAACCCCCAAATAAATCTAAATACCCAAGTTGCCAGCTGAAAGGTTATTCAGGTTAATCTCCTTTTCAAACTACTTGTGGTCAACCTCTGAAATGGTTGCACCTCCTGCTACCTCCAAAAACTGAGAAACCTCTCAACAAAACGATTTGTATCAGGCAGATTCTTAATAAATAAGTGTTTTCCGGGGGGAAACAAATCACTGTCTTTTGAGCTCACGTGCCTCCGAGATGACCGAATGTTTCCAGTCATGGTTTGTTTATTTGTTGAATGTACTGGGCTCGCAGGAATACATTGCAATTTTCCTGCACTCCGAGAGACACTTGATACAAGGCAGGTTTTGTGGAGGGCATTTGTGTCAGTGAACCAAAGAAGCTGATGCAATAATTGTTTCCATTAACAAGCCCAGAACCTATTTGTGTTCTGCGTCCTTTTTAAGTAATGTTCTACATTTCGCTCGCCTCGCATGACCCCAAGCACAAGTCTCAGTTTAAAGAAAACCCCTTCTCCCTTCAGACTCACTATCTACCAGACAAGCAGTATTTTCAATAAACAATTTAGAAAATGATTAGCGGATACGCGATACGTCTTAGTGGTTCCGAGCTGAGATCTGAGAGGATTATGTCTGAAGGAGACTTCAATGCAGCGGGTTTATCTCCTGTATCATCTCACGGGGTCATTCACATAACAGCAAGCATCTTGAATTGGCCACAGATGTGTCTCCCTAAATGATAATCCTGTCACTGATGACTGGGGAAAGGGTAAAGACCAGTTGATTAAACAAGGATTATGACGGGGTTTGAGGGCCCTGACAGGATTAAATGACTGTCAAAACTAATGAGAACCAATGAGTTAGTTTCGATGAGTTGCTGAGGATATCTTATTGTTAATGTTATTCAGATGTATATTTTTGAGACAAGCGGACAATGGTATCGTCCTAGAATGCACTTGACCCCTGTGCTGTCCCCTTCACAGGAATGGAGTCGTGAAAACGTTTAGTTTTTCATTATGAGGATTTTTGGACAGAATTCATGTTTATTGAGGTGCACCCTTTCTCAACATCTGCCTAATGTTAGGTTCATGGTGTTCTGTGAATGTCAGGAAAGAACTGTCTGTCAGTGGACATAACAACACTGAATAAAGAACACGTAAGTATAGTATTCATACTCTAATTCAATATGAAAGTGCCTTTACTTAAAGCCTTTTAGATGCCCTCAAAGCACTTATTATATTTGTTAATCACTTAATATATTTGTTAAGTGTCACCTTTCTTCCACTCTGTACATTCATTTCCAACTCCAAAAGCTTGTGTCTCGACTTATTCAGCCGTCTGCCGTGAAAGAACGTGGAGCCTGAGGCTGAGATAAATGATATCCATTCAGCAATACTGAAGAGGCAGATAAGTGACACAATGGAGTAGAGCCACTACTTACAATATTTTTAAATGGTGAATCGTGTCTGATGTACATTTAGCAGTTGCTGGCCTCACTTAATAGCCTTATTGCCATAACTCAACTCACCACTAGTCATGCTCACATGACAAATGTATACCTGAAAACAGCCTGAATATCACTGAAACACCTTGCAGAAATAGAAACAGAAATACACTTTCCATATTTTGAGACCAAATACATTGATTTACTTATATTTGCAAAGTATTGTGGTATTTATCAAATCAAGTATATTACAGAATATATGAATTATTGGCACTTCTTATATATTGCATAAACTATTGCTAAATATCTTTATTTACTACATAAACATGGGGGCAGCAGAAACAAGTTGTGAACACATTGACATATCATCACCTTTTAAGTTGATATGGTGAACTCGTTAGCAAACAGTTGCTTATTTACACATCCAGCAGTTACGGAGCAACATTATTGTTCGTTTGGAGTTGTGTTTTTAGCCACCTGATGAATGTATGTTCAATATTCACTCTCTTTTAGCTCTGTTTTTGGTCTCCACCAACTCCTGTATGGAGTATTTAGCAGCTAAAAAGCCAGATATTTCCCTATGTTCACCAGCTAGTCGCAAACTGTGTCTGTCTGCTGTTTGGTGCTGAGCAGATAGTTTGCAAACGAGTCCATGAGAGCGGTGAGAATGAACCAAAATTATGAAGTTGCGGTCGGACAGCTAAACAACGAGCTGAAACTCAGTGTATAGCTCCATAAAGCCGAGGGGAGCTGCAGATTCACGTGTTGATTCTCTAGGTTCATCACTACAAGCGACCTCTTTCACATTGTCACATCCTTTTCACATTGTCACTTGATACATTGTCATTATAAAAATATCGATTACAGCTGCTTTAAAGTGAGGTCATGATATTTAAAATATGCTCTTGAGGCAAAATGACCATATAATAGAATGCATGCATGTTATTTTAACATATGACACCATTAACAAAAGAATTCCCAACACAAAGTCTAACTTATGTGTTGTTGTTCAAACATATCTTGTGGTCTTCCTCAGTGGATGGAGTTTTTGTTCTTGCTGCTATGGTTGAAAACCATAATGTCTTGAAGCCAAAACTGTTGACATATACATTTCTGAGCCGTGGCACAGATATTCTGTTGATTCAAACACTGCTTAACGGGAAAGAAAGATTTGAAAGTTTGAAAACCTTTTTCCAAATCAAATTTGATGAATTCTGAATAAATACAAACTAAAGGTTTTAACATATTGGAGTTTTTTTCAAAGCAGAGGTCACTGGACTGTTTTCTTAAGAATTTTTATAAAGCATATTGGTAGTGCTTTGTGTATATCCATTTCAGTCTCATGCAAAGTGCTGTTCATTTTGGATTTCTTTCCTGGACTCACAGTCACAGTGGCATTCAGTGAGCTGGATTGACCCACATTTCCCAAGTGTTTATCCACACCATCAAAGCTGTTCCTGCTCAGTTCTAAGTTAACAGAGTACGATGAGAGGTAATTTCAATTGAACAGGGAAAGCTCCAATCACCACAGAAGGTTTGTAGCTGTTGTAGCTCTTTTACTGGTCTGAATGGCACTGGATTTGATGCACTTCCAAGCCTTTAAATGCCTAACAGACTGTCAGGCTCTTTCTGTTTAAACAATGCTTTTTTTGGTGTTTACATCGGTGAACAAACTGCGCATATGAAATGTTATCTTAAATACAAGTGTGGCCTAAAACATGCAAAGCGCTCATAAAACTGCATCATTTAAGCGAGTAAACATGTAATATTTCTGTCAATTTATTTACTGGCCAGGCTGAATAATTATTCAAAAACTGAAAGAAAACTTTGGAACATGTCAGTACTTATGAAGCAGTTCTCTAGCAGTTATTTCTCAAGACGTGGGGACGTTAAGGTTGTCATGAGTGCAATGCTTCACAGATGTTCTACAATGAGTGCATATCTTTCAACAAAAGCGGGTGTTTATTTTGCCCTTGGTCTATGCCCTATGACAAATGACTGATCAATTGATCATGGAGACATGTTCAAGTGGAATCTTGTCAAAGACACAAGTATCTCATAAACATTTGGTTCTTGTTATGTAGCTGTGAACCCTACGGCAGCCTGAATTGGCCACGTATCCTCTGGACTGTTTTCTTTGAGCATGCGGATACCACTGGCAGGCGATCCTGAGAACCACCCATAACAAAACAACCAGGAGCTCCGCTTTTCGGCTGTGAAATAACGAGCCTGTGCGGTGAAATTTATTTTCAGAGAGGAACAAAAATGCACACATAGCTTTGATGATGTCACCCGTATGCCAGATCCCCTGCAAGCGCCTCACAAGGCATTGGCTATCAATGAAAAGGTTCCAGTCTGGTAGCATGGTGATTGGAGAGCAAGCCAACACAGTCACACCCGAGCAGGGAACAAAAAGCTCCTTTGCAGCTCGACGACTATTTGATATTGTTACCAGACTCCTGCTCTGCTTTCAGGCCCAGCCTCAAGTTCTCAGCGGAACTCTGCGAGATCACACAGAGAGGTGCCGCTATAAAACCAAAGGATAATGAAAAAGTTGACTAGAAAGAGAGGAACTCCTGTTATCTAATGACCTCAACTGGCTTTACAATCAGTGTTTGGTTTTCCCTCCTTTAGGAAAAAAAAGTCAAACAAGTATGGAAAAGGGGGATAAGGCCGGAAAACCCCACACCCATTTGGAAGCAATTCCAGTAACCACCATCTGAAAGTGCTTGTTCGTGATACCATCACACATTCCCAAAAGCAATGAATCTTAGAAGATCTGTAAAGATAAACGTGCCTTATTTTGCAACAATCTAGTTAATAGTATCAAATCACTCCTATAGCAGGAGGAGTAAATGTATTAGTTATATTAATATTACATGTTTTGGAAATATTTGTATTTTCTTGGTATGTATATCATTGATTTCATGGCAATCACATTATTGATAGTATCATATCAGGGCTTTACAGGAAACGTAAACTGGTTTTACTCTAATCCTACTCTAATCCCACTTTTTTCTGTGCGTTGCATTATGTCACAGTTTCTATAAACACATACAGTATCTGTACGGCTCATTTTTTCATAAAAGTAATTCAACTTAAAAGCAGTTCATCAGTTTTTACATTTTGTACTTTTGTACTAATACTTGGGATCTGGTAGGTCTTTCTTGGGAAACAAATCACACAGGAGGTGGTGAATAGTAATACTGAAATGATTTTTAAAAAATGTATATCTTTTGGTTTTGAGTTGTTTAAATTTAAAGAAAATATCATAGAAGGCTGCATCTTGGGCTCTGGACATCTTTCATTATTCATACAAATAACTGAGTGATTAATGCCAACACAGATCGAAGCTTTGTTGACATCACAGGCTCGCGCCTCCTCCATTAATGTGGGTGTAGTGTGTGCTTTCTTTTCTGCGCTAATGTATATGGTGCGCTGTGTGGCGTTGCCTCGTACCAAAACGTCCAGTGTGTTGAACTTTTACGGTACACTGACCTTTTGTGAGGTCAGTTAACGGCTGAAGGATGCTGCTTGTGCTGCAATTTAAATATGGAGGATGAATTGTGGATTAGGTGTTTCTGAGCGTAGCTATACGATAACAAATCATCATCATATTTAGACCAAACAAAAATAGTTGCTGTACATCAGCCTTCAGATTCAACTACCTGGTTTATAATAAAAATGCTGTTATGGCAATGCCAACATTGCAGTTTGTAGGTCTATATGTCCTTTCGCCTGGTAGCCAGTGTTACCTTATCACAGATATATCCGTATCACCGTATAAGTCAGCCTGAGAGAGCCTCAGAAATGCTGAAAAGATGTAATTCAGAGGTAATCTAGAAACAGTGTCATTGTTACATAGTTTGTCCACAAATGTTTGGCTCAATTAATATCTTGGTTCTTTAATAACTAAATTCAAGCTTTACTTATCAAAAATGTTTGTTCATTGTATGTGTTTATGGAGAAGTATATGACTGTAGGCAGATATATGGTTAGGATTTGAACTATTAAATAGTGTTATCAAAATCGGCCTTAAAGAAAACCGTATCAGTCAGGCTCTATTTTACATTCCTGGTTTTTTAATGATGACTAGAAGAAGAATGGGTTGTTAGAATGCGTTGCGGTAGCCACAGCAGACAGAAGAGCAGTGCTAATGGACATCTCAATGGTAACCACATTAAAAATATTTCATGGTATTTATTCTTTACTTGAAAGGGCAAAGAGACTCTGGTGAGATGCAGTGCAAGATTATGAATCAAGATTTAAACTTGTGACTGCCTAAGTACATGATTTGGAAAATCTACTCAGCCAACAGGACACTCCTCCTCACCTTTACTTATTTAAACCGTCTAAAGAGAGCAGCCTTTATAAAAAAGTTTCACTGTTTGTGTGCATTGAATCCAGGTGGACATTAAAACATAAGCCAGAAGTAAAACTTTTGACTTTAATGTGTGTAGTACTCAACTCCTGAGCTTTATTTCTCCTGAGCTTTTGGAAAAGTAGTCCAGGTGCTTGGTGCTTGGTCCCATCTATCAAAGCAGACCTCATCCATCTGCAGCTGGGAGATATAACTGACACTCTTCATATCAAAAGTCACTTTAGGACTCCCACTCAATGGAGCTCACTTTGAGCTGTACAGACTTTGCCATTCCCTCTGTATCCTGTCAGGCCCAGAGCCAATACGGATTTACACCTGGCAATTTGGAGATGAAAAAAAGAAGAATTAGCTCTTCCAAGTTCAGAGTCCAGGGCTGAAATGGAATTTTTTTTTATCCTATTTCCTTTTCCTCATATCGCATCCGGCTGTCAAATACCATATTATGCAAAGCTGTCTCAGGAACTAGGATGTGCACATGGTGGATAAATCAGCAAATAAAAAAAAAAACTGCTGGGATTGTAAGTTGTTATATACAGGTCTGACTTTCAGCAAGGTGTAGGCGATTACATTTCTCTCCCAGTGGTCTTGTTTTCTGCACCACGGAATGTAAGGAAATAAAGGAAGAGAAAAACACACAGAAAGTAATTTCTGTACTTGCACTTAAAAACTCCATGTAAGAAATAAATGTGATGGAAACATGTTTCTTGTTTGAGACTTAAAACACTGTGAAGTAATTGTAAAGCACCAGTGTGTGATTTTGTAGTTTTTGGCTCTTTTTGTTGGATTGCAATTCTGTTTTATTTGGGAAAATGGCTTTGATAAATACATTTGTAATAAGATACACACTGAGTGCATGTCTTAATACAATGGTAACAACCTAAGCACTTGTCATCAAGTGCTCCCAACTGATTAATAAGGAAAGAAAAAGCAGCGATTAGGAAAAAAACTTGTTTTTAAAAGTTCCCACCATCAGTATAAATCAAGACTTTGCAACTGTATTTCTAATCACAGAGCAGCAACACATGCTATATCAATCCGTCACATGTATAACCGAACCAGAAAGATGGAAGTGCTTTCGGAAGATCCAGCGACACCTTAATAAAAAACAGCCGCCCACTCACTGCTCTGCAGCTCGCCTGTTTTCTACGTCAAGTTTCAATAGAGACGCACTTCCTCTGCTTGAACCTCGTAACACGGTGCAATTGGTTTTTGATCGGGGCCAATGTCAACTGTGATAGCAAGGCTGCAAAAATATTTCTCCTCGTTGGGCGATTGGGTTACAACGAAACGCAGCAGAGTGGGCTGTTGTCTCTATAAGCTGAGTAAGCTCCTCGAGGATGCTGGGAGGGCTGAAGTGTTTTACAAGTTCTTCTCATGAGGACGACTCAGGGCCTCCAAAAACCTTATCTGAACCTGTAGATGCAATAAACTGCTCCCATCCCTTTGGCAATATCTTTCTTGAACGATATTTGAAGTCCATAAATGTGGTTCAAGGTTACAGCATTGAGAAGTATAAGAGAAAACGGGTAGTGACCACATACTGTAGACTGGATAGAGTGTAGAATGCATAACATAAGGGTCAGTGAAGAGATTGACATGTTTTATTGTAGAGAACAGTGACCTTAAGCTTTTGTACATCATATAGCTTCCTCTGTTGCAAATACAGTAGATAAGCGCCACAATCTCACGTTTGAGAAGCTGGAATCAGAATGTTTTTGCTTGAAAAATGACTGAAAATGATTAATTGTTTATCACAATAGTTGCTGATTGATTTTCTGTCAATCGACTAATGGTTTAAGCTCTAAACTGGAGGTACTGATAGTATTTGTAACATTTCAAAAGGTTATTAATTGAGATTCAACAATTCAACTGTTTCACAAATATATGTTTGGTTAGGTTTAGGCACAAAAAACATCTCGGTTAGGGTATGTTCATGAATTGTCACATATACTCTATTGATAATCTGTTAAACATCTACAGCCAACAGCAAAACAGTACGACGTAGGGATTTTGGACACAGCTCTGCTCGTTGATTTGCAACACAGCCCACAGCAGACTAATCCACCCAGAGATGTAAACAGATAGCTACCATGGTATAAATGGTATGGCAAATTCTCTGATGGTTGACAAATTTCAATCGTCTCATGGTTTATATTATCAAATAGTCCAACTGTACGATATACCTTAATGCCACAGAATACAAGTAATGGTCTTCATGATGAAGTGGATCATGTTGTTGGCCAAAGGGAACTAATCGAGACCCTTTTGTTGGGGGGAAAAAAGCAGTTTCTACAATACTGTCGAGTGTAAAGGCTTGAATATTGAAAGCTACAAAATTAACCGCCTTAAGAAAATCTATTTATGATTAATGTCTCTATGAAAAATCTTTGATCATGTGTACCACAAATAACCCTTTCAAGTGGAACTGAAATCTTGAAATCCCTAGCTCTGGAAGTACACGTTTCACCACCAGCAAGGGATTGAAACATCTTCTCGAATGTGGCTCCTGCCTGCTATAACTCTCACTGCTATTATCTAGTCTGTGCAATCAAACTGGCATTTGTTTGGTTTGTTAAAAGCTTTCCTCTAAATCTAAAGGACTTTCATCACCACATGCATCGAGCATTATCAGTCACAGAAGAAGCGATGAGGCTAACCCTGACTTTCAGGTATGATAGGCTTACGCCGGGGACACACTGGAGGCGGAAGCGCCGCGAAACGCCCCGAAGCAGCTCGCGCTCAGCAGCGATAGTTGGTCTGGTCTGGTCTATTTTTTCCGTGTGCCGCGAGTGAATCTGGCAAGAAAACACACTAATAATCTATTATAAACAACATACATTGATATTATATATGATAGAAATGATCAGATTCTGATAAATAATATCCCATGCTTGCCAACGCTTTTGATTTGTCGGCCCCTTTCCCTCCTGTTCTTCTGGAGTGAAGAACAGGAGGATATTTCATCATGTGTCCCCCCTCACATGATGAAATATCAAGATCTGCCCATCCACTATATTTATTAGAAATACTATCACTGCTGTTTGTGATTGTGTATTTTAAATTACGTACTTATTCCACATATTTGTCAGTTGTCGCTAAACAGAGAGCGAGAGAGACGACACAGGCCTGTGTGTGTCTGCTCGTCTGTGTGTGTGTGTGTGTGTGTGTGTGTGTGTGTGTGTGTGTGTGTGTGTGTGTGTGTGTGTGTGCTCTCTCCGCAGATCATCACACTAGGCGATCCTTTTAACTTCACTGTTGCAGATGAAGCGGCGCCCCCGTGGAAACACACAGCTTTATGGTATAAATTCATGAGGTTATTATAAAGATCGGTTGTTTATTGTGATTAGAAAAGAACAGAGGAGCAGAATCGCTTGTTGACCTCCGTGGAGAAATGCGCTTCTGGTCTGAACAGCCAAGCTACTGCTCGCAGGAGAAATGACCTAGCGTGGTGCTGCGCAGCACTTCGGCCTCCTGTGTGTCCCTGGCGTTATTGTCCTTCAGTCACTTCACCATCTGGTCTCTGACCTCTACAATACTGGTTAAGGTCTTCTAAAAACCCATCCCAGATACGGAGGATAAAGGAGGAGTTGCTGTTAATGCTACAAAGGTTAAAACAACTACTTGGTGTTGATGGGAAAAAGTCATGCAGCTTCAAAACACTTGATTATGGCTTCAGGGATGACGAAAAAGGCCGGCTGTTTTCATATTTATGCCAAAGGCCAAAAACAGTTTCAAAATTATGTAGAGGTGTCCAGGCCTAGGAGTCCTAAAATACATTCAATATATAATCAACCATGAATATTTTATATTCAAGTGAGAAAAAGAAAACACCAAAATTATTATATATGACACGTGATGAATAATGTTTTGAGTAAAGGAAAAGAAAGAAGTTTCAGATGTTTTTATTTTGGATGTGGTAAAACATTAGTATACGTTTTATGGGAAACCAAAGCAACGGTTCGTGCAGCTTATCAATCAAAACAAAAGATAAACAAATGCAGTTCAACCTTCTTTCTTGTTGTATTTTGATGCTTGTATAATCCTCTCAGGAAATAACAAGAAACGGTAGCGATACACATTTTAAGCTGTGACCGTTTGCTGGTCATAAAGTTGCAGGTGGATCAGCCAAGGCCGCGAGCCAGACAGACTAACCTTTGCTGAGAGGTTCAAGGCAACAGATTGTTTCTGAATCAGGCCTTGTGTGAAACCGGCGCCCAGTCATGTTTATCCCATTACAACAAATGATTTAACATGGGCACCAGAGCAGGCATGTGGACATATTAATAATGGAAATCCTGCTCTGTTTTGCTGCTGCGATTTATTGCTTTTATGAAACCATCACCCTTGCTTTGACATCCTTTTGGCTCGAAAAAATGTTTTGTGTTTATCCCCCGAATTTGAAAGAATCCAGGACGGGATGTGACCCATGGAGACAATTCCTCCACTGGGAACTAAAGGGCTTCACCCATACCAACTAGTAGCTCCGCTCCCATGAAAAAACCAGCAATGCCACACAGGTTGAAAGAGGCCAAAACGGCCCTTCTGCAAAGCAACTCGAAAATATTATGATTGCGTTCATAAAGCTTTCACTCATTTTGACAGGCACAGCCGGCTCAACAAGGAAGCATTGTCTGCCATTTACAAAGAAGTGGTAACCCCCGAGGAGAAACATGCTCCTACCAACGAGCTGATAAGTGATATGAACTGTGGAGTTTATGTAAGAATTTTTCGCTGCAGTGTGCATGGCTTCCCTTTGCTGCTCTGGGCTGAATTTAAGGGGGAAACTGCCTACTGCACTTAGACAAACTGCTCAGAGGTTTTTTAACCGAGACAGAATTGTGATATTACACCAAATAATCAGTCTTTTTCCAAACTGACTTACAACTCTGCATTCAAACATTATGAACGTGGACAGAAAGATTTAAATCGTTGCTATGTCATCCTTCCTCTCTTGTTACAAAATGTAACAAGAGAGACATGAAAATGCACAGTGAGCTATTAAAACTGACTGTATTATGATTAAGTAACTACAATTCAGCTTGTGTGTGTAACGCAGGACGGCAATATCAGCAATTGATTGAACATGTGCTTCCAGGTTGTAAACAGCTTATCAGTCATGCAGTGCTTTTACTCCAATTTAAAGTAATCCTTATGAAGCAGCACAGGTATCCAGATCATATTATTTTCATATTGGATTTAGTTTTTGGCGTAAGCTTCACATGAAATCCATTTGGAAAGAGTATTTTGATGTTATGATTTAAATAACAGTGTACCCCTGGTTATCGCAGCATATCAAATATGATCATAAATTGTACCGTTTTCAAGGCATATGTGAGTGCTGTTGATACATTTTTCTACTTTCTGCCTGCTATTTCATAGGTTCATTCATTCAAGAGTTTAATTTATACAAGTGGTTAAGAATGAAACAGGGTGTGCGCCCGGGTAGCTCACCTGGTAGAGCGCGTACCATGTATCAAGGCTGAGTCATTACCGCAGTGGCCCGGGCCCTTTGCTGCATGTAATCCCCTCTCTTTCCCCTGCCTCCTGTCTCTCTCCAGTTGTCACTATCATAATGAAGCAGAAATGCCAAAAAAAAAAAAAAAAAAACTTTGAAAAAAGAAATGAATGAAACAGGGTTAAGCATTATGACAATATTCTGTGAGATGATGGAGATTTGTCAACTGGTACATATTTTGCTGTACCATTCTGAGCACCGAGCTACATGTCCCTTTAAAATCTCTGGTTGTATAAGCCCATAAAAAAGGACTGCTTTAATCTTGGATAGTGGTGGGGGGAAAATAGATCTGCATACAAATTGCAATACTTATCTTCTCTGACTCAGTTCACACAACCAAACAATTCACAGATTGCAAAAATGTTGGTACTCCATAATAACATTTTCTCATTGTTAAGTGCAGGTCTAGCTAGCATCTAGTGGGCACATTTTGGTTTTAATAACTAATTTTGCAAGTCAAAGCTAAGTGACCAGTAGCTCGTGGTCAGTAAATTACACATTCATGTCATTATTCTCATACAGGCAGAAGACTGCATGATACTCAGAGAATTGCTGTTAACTTGTTAGCCATGCTATCGTCGTGGCTTCAGGGCTGGAATTGACAGTCCGTCTGTCTGTTGGTCAGGCGGTCGGCCCACAGCTTTGGTCCAAAATTAAATGTCTAAACAATTATTAAATTGATTGCCCTGAAATGTTGTACAGACATTCAGCAGGCTTTGGTTAAAAGCGCTATGTAAATGCAGCCACTTACCAATTATAAAAGCTGCATACTCCCACATTGTTTCTCTGCTTTTTTTTCTGTTCCGTCAGACAATGTTTTTTATCAAGAACAGTTAGCTTAACTGCCGGTTATGTGTTATATTGTAATTCATTGGAGTAAAAACATAGGTGAAGAGTTTGTTACGCAGAGCACTGGAGAAAGAGCCTGAAGATTGGATCAAATTGTGAGATTCCCAAAGATTCCCACCGATTATATGGATTCACAGAACCAAAACAAATTCTGCAGGGGCGCCCCAGTAGCTCACCTGATGTGTGTGCCCCATGTACCAAGGCTGAGTCCTGACTGCAGCGCCCAGGGATCGAATCCAGGCTTGCAGAGGAAGCAGCAAGGGTAGGCAGGCTAAAGCAGCTTAAATAAGGGTAAGGGTGTGAGATTTGCCAATTGAATGCGTAGAAGGGAATCAGCTGAGCCATCAGCTGATGTGGGCTGGCTTGAGATCGGCTGCTGTCAGCTGATAGGTAGCTGGGATTGTGAGCTGAGCTTGACATCGTGGCCTGCCTGAACTAACGCTATGCTAAATTAATGGATTAGCCATAAAACCAACATACCCATTTGGTAATTTTATCTATAAACTGTTTATCAATTGAGTTTCCAGAAAATGTGCTGAATTATAATAAAATTGCATAGAAAGTACAGTGAAGAAGATTTTATCCAAATTGCCTACCCTGGTAAGAGCTTGCAGAATCACTGAACTTGAGTAGTATTATACCTGCATGCGACAGCTCAATAACTGTGGTCTGGCTGTAGTAACATCACTTATTTTTAAAGCCTTCAGGTCAGTGTTCGTTTTTGGAGGGTTTCATATTCTGTATAGTTTACAGGTCATGGCTGCCAATCTGCCATTTTGTTGTAACTGTATCTTTGACGATGATGTCATTGATGTGTTACCACCCCTGTTCTTACCGGTGCCCCGCAATCCCTCATACCAAAGGCCAAGCTACACCTAAGCATCTTCGAAAAAGGCAGCATGGGCAAAGAACAGCCAAAACTAAGAGAATCACAACACTTACTGTACATTCATCTTGTATAACATTTGTAATCCCCCTAACACCTGCCAAGAAGCTAGATGGTTTAAATGCCAAAACCCTCCTGAAGGTGCTCTAGTGTTTCTGACTGCTCTGGCTTCTAATACTTCGCCTAAGGTGCCAGAGGTAATTCACTGGGCACGGGTTAGTGTTTTTCATTTCAGCACAGACTGTAGTCAAGAACAGTGTGTTTCATATGCAAGGAGGAAACATATTGTGGTAAATGAAAAATAAAGTACTGAAAATATATTCAGTTCCACAATCTGATAACAATCAAACTCTTCTTTACCGTATTAGCCATGACAAGGTTTTAAACAAAAAATGACACGAGCGCATATAAACATTTATGTACATTTACTGAAATATTTATCGGAGTTTGTGCAAATGGAAATGCTCCAGTATTAAACAAGACTCCAAATGTTCCTGTGTCTAATCTAATTTACCAGCCTCCTGTGACTGCAAAGGGACTCACACGAAGCAGGACATTGAGCAGAATGATAGCCAATCATTGTTTTAAAGTGTGCCAGAGCAGTGTGGTGACCTCCAACACTGTAACATCTGACGAAATATTCCTGATAAATTGCGCTCATGGCAGGCAGAATCGGGTTTCTACCATTTTTCCTGTGTATCATGTTTGCTGATTATATAAATGTAGTAACTGAAATGTAAAGCAGGCTTCCCGTGGTACAATATTTACACAAACCTCCTCACATATGGTACAAATTGCTGGACAGCTGCAATCAATTGCGGAAGCCGAGCATGAGAAACACTTCGAAAATGAATTTTAAATTAAGAGAGAGGGATGTACAGTCTCAAAGAGTTTAATTCCTGAATGTACAGACTTACTGGATATTTTGCCTGAGTAGGATGGCATTTCAGAGCCCTGCCTTCCACATATAAGTCTGTGTAGGGGTAACGCAGTTCAGCTTAAATTCAATTTAAAAGAAATTCCTGGATTTTTGACCAGTTAGTTCACGATTTTGTACCAATGAATCTGCATTCACTTTGTGTTCGTTCAACATGGATCCAAGTCTGATTTAACAGAACAGTGAATAAACCAGTGGTTCCCAAACTTTTTGTTGAGCCTCCCTTTTTGTAGAGAAAAATATTTGTATGCTCCTCCATCTTCCAACATACATCCACATAAAGAAATAATTACGTTTTAAAATCACCTCTAAAGGTCACTAATAACCGTTATATCTCATTTGTTTAATCTGTACTAAAAGCGGTCTAAAAATGGCACGTTGTGGTTTTATGGGGGATTATCCAGCACGTCCGGGGGCAGTGACTCCCTGGATTCTGGTTGTCACCGTGAGGTAGCCAGGCAACCAGCAGAGACTTCCTGGAGAGTGGTATTGATCTTCTCATCTAACTCTGGGCAAGAAAGCGAATAACTATTCCTTTAACTACAAGTTGAGCTCTAGATTAAACAGCTCCTTTGTTGGTACTGTATGTGTTCCAGGAAAGCACATTAAACTTCAGAATTTTAAGACTTGGAGATGGCCTGCAGACCAGTATTAATACATCTGAGGAAGCTTCTTTCCTGACTCATTATATGCTTGGGGGTCACCGCTAAATCAGTGGTAATCATCTGGGCACTGACCACACTCCCGTGACATTTAGCATTTCCATTGGAGGGGGGTCTGACTGTATTACTTTGTGGCTGTGGTGTCTCTGCAGGGTATCCCGTAAGCCAGTACATTTCTGTGCATGCTTGCCATTTCCCCCCCCCTTTACTCCTTGATGTGTTTGGTCGCACAGCTGCACGCTGATCTGAGTCATGGTAGGATTCTTCTTTACAGTGATGTGGAAATATTCAGATGATCAGCAACACATGACTGGGAGTAAATCATTTGAAACCTGTGGGGTGAGCTTCTTGCCAGCTCATCTTAAAATTGCTGTACTACACGTCTCATGCCACGTATGTACTCTGGGTGTAGCATTATTCAAATTATGCAAATTAACTCATTAGGGGGTTTTGTGCAAATTCATCAGGGATTGGATCACCTCCTTTAGGCTGTTGGTTTCTATTCATCTAAGACTTTATCTTTTCCATGAGTCATCGCCACTGATAGAGCTATGATGCAAGAAATGTGCATGTCTCTCTCTTTGTCACCAACAGTTGATCATGTGGTGTACATAATGGATATTGGGTCTATTTCCTCCCCATTTACACCACTTACCAGTACTGCATTTCCGTAACTTAAAGCTTTTCTTCTTCCATTAGTCAAATTATGCAGATTCACTTGACTACTTTTACGGCAATCCGTCACCACTTTAATCATCTTTGTTTCAATCTGGGTGGTATCAGATGGCTCTAAGGTAATCTGTGATCACCTCCGAAGCTGCATGAATGCATGACAGACATCTGTAATTCTATCTTAGATGTAGATCATTGGGGTTCTCTACCAAACTAAAAAACAGATTGCACAAACACCCAAGGGGAATCTGTTACAGAGAAGCAGAACTCACGATCAATTATGGGCTGGTTTTGGCCTTTAAACCTCGGTCACATCTGACGTTCTGACAGCACGACCTAATAAAAGCTTGTATTATGGTGTCAGTCTGCTGTCCCTGCCAAAAGGGGACTGAGTGGAGGAGACACACGTGGAAACAGGCAGTTGTTTGACATAGAAATGGTTTGGTGGAAAGTGTGGGTCAGATGGATCATTGAAGACATTTACAAACCTTCAACTGCAACAACACAGATGTAATAAATCAGAATTATATTTTTGAAAATCACAATTTATTTGTGTAGTTTTGGCCATCATTCCAAACGGCAACAATAACAGTGTGCTCACCAAGGTAGGTGGGATCTGGAAATGCGTTGACATTGCTACAAAGAAATCAGAGGGGGCAAGAAACATGAACAGTTTTTGGTCATAAATCAAAGCACCAGACAGACAAAAATGTTGACCTGATGATGGGAAAACAAATGTCTGAACCAAATTTGAATGCAATCCATCCAGTTGTTGTTGAGACATTTCACTCCAAACCACAAACGTCAACCTCATGATTGCACTAGAGGAAAAGTCAGGGGATCGCCAAAATCATTAGGATTCATCCTCTGAGAAACATGAATGTCTCCACAAAATTCCATGGCAATCCATTCAGTAGTGGTTGAGATATTTCAGTCTGGGTCAAAGTGGTGGACCAACAGACTGACCGTCAGACCAACATTGCCATCCCTACAGCCACTTGCATGACTAAAAATGGCCAAAGCTTTGAGAATAAAACTGAAGTTGTCATAAAACAGAATCATCTTTTGAGTTATTTTTCTCTATTGTGAGTTTACTCTTTTCTTATTTTCAGCCATGTTTTAACACAAACATGCACGGTGCACGGTGGCAGAGCGGCTAAAGCTCCTGCCTCCCAATAAGGAGATCGTGGGTTCGTGGGATCGATTCCCGGACCAGACCATCATCACACAATCTCTCTGGGTGGAGTCTGCATGTCCTCCCCGTGTTACCGTGGGTTCTCTCCGGGTTCTCCGGCTTCCTCCCACCGTCCAAAGACATGCATGTGTAGGTTAATTGATAACTCTAAATTGCCCGTATTGAATGTATGTGAATGGTTGTCTGTCCTTGTCTGTGTCTGTGTTAGCCCTGCGACGAGTTGGCCACTGTCCAGGGTGTACCCTGCCTAAGGCCCAAAGTCACTGGGATAGGCTCCAGTCACCCGTGACCCCTAACGGGACCAAGCGGTAGAAAATGGATGGATGGATGGTTTTAACACAATTCAATTTGTGGAGAAAAGGTTTTGTAGGCGAGGCTTTTTAAACGAATCTGACTAGTATCTTCAACAGTAGAAGATAGTCACACCCTCGGTCAGCTGCTACCTGAGGATATCCAAATGTTTCTTTTCATAGAGAACAACAGGCTGGGTTCTCTTATTTAGACATATGAGTACAATAGCCCAGACCAAAGCTGCGGATACACACCCATGTCATATTTATACTGGCTCTGACATGATACTAAAACTTATTTTCATTATACTGATCGTAAATACCCAGAAATGTATTGCTTTCTGCCTTCAGTTGTTTTTATAGCAGATAAGTTAAAAGCTGTTGTCCTGTGCATTGTGCTCACGAACTGAAATGTCAACGAACACTGCACCACATATTGCAGAGAACAGTACATTGCTGGATGCTTGCACGGGAAAACCTAGTGGGACACTAATGATGCTTGTCAACAATATCAGACGCAACTCTGGTTTTAGATGGAAGGCCCTCATAATACTGTACCTCGCGTCCTCTGGGCCGCAGGCTTCCCAGTTGCTGTGGCCTACATTTCTTGCTATTACAGATGTTTTGGCCAAATAAGCAGTAGCAACACGCAGGCCTGAAATTGGTCTTAACCTTTTCTTCCTCTGGAAAAACATTCCTTCCTGGTGAAAGTGTACAGTATCCTCCTCCTTTTTAGCTGCTCCATAAAAATGTTTCCAAAGTGATTCTTTCACAGTCCAACAACAGACAGCCATTGATTGAGAATGAGAGTCGTAGCTTCTTGTGTGCGAGTCTTCATCTGTTAGACAATTATTGCTATCTGGTTTGGTAGTGGAAAGTAACAAAGTTAATTTACTTTTTGGCCACTTGGGGAGGTAAAACAAGCTGAAAACACAACATTCACATATTATCAGCTTAAGGTTCTTATGGCGAATGTGTGTGTGTCAAACATTTGCTTATTTACCCATCCGGCAGACACAGAGCAACATGGAGTCAAGTATCTTTCCACCTGATGAATGTAAGTCCAATATTCGCTTTAGCTCTGTTTTGGTCTCCACTTACTCCAAAAGAAAATATCTGGTTCTTTATCTACTAGATGTTCCACTTTCTTCACCAGCTTATCACTAACTTTGTCTGTTTGGTATTGACCGATATTAGGTTCTTGCAAATGTTGGTAAACATTTTGCTAAAAACCCACTGTACACTACCTGCTCAGCACTGAACGGCAGACAGACACAGTTAACGACTGCAGTAGCTGGTGAACATAGTGGAGCATTTAGCAGCTAAAGAGCCAGATATTTCCCTCAGGTGCTGGTAGAGACCAAAAGCAGAGCTAAAAGAGAGTGATTATTGGACTTACATTTATTAGGTGGACACAAACACGACTCCAAATTAATGATAAAGTTGCTCTGTAAACTGCTGAACTGTTTACCAACAAGTTCCCCATATCAACTTAAAAGGTGATGATATGTCACTGTTAACAACATGTTTCTGCTGCCCCCAAGTGGCCAAAAAAATCTGTTATTGGAGGTTTAAATAACAACATGAATACAGGACTTCAGAATACTTCTATCTTCACTGCTCTTATTTCAGTCACCAATTAGCTGTACATACAGGAATGAGTCAATTCTGACTCATAAAGCCCCCCTCCAGGTGGAACCATAAACAAGGAAACCCATATAAGAGAGACTGATTTCCCATAACAAACGTTCCCATGCAATGTCATTTCATGTACATCCGATCACTTCTTTTAGTCAAAGTTAATGGCAGAACATAATTAATGTTTAAGAAGGCCAAGGGAGTATACGTGGGTTTGTCCGTGAGAACCAGAAACTTTCAATTCTTTATGCCATCCTTGAGTTAATCATACAGCACGTCTTTACACCATGACTTGCACATAAAAACAGTTGTTGCTGACCCATGTTGTATTTTGTGGGCAAAGAGATGAGCCTTAATTGCAGACTTTGGAATGTTGTCAATCCCACAGAATAGCTCTCTGAGCCACATTAGGGACATTAAAGTTTGTCCCGCAGACTGATATTTCAACAGACTTCTTTCACTGGGGATATTGGAAGCAATTCTTCTGCAGCTAAAAGTGGGATTAATATTGTTTCAAACACAGCAGCTGTATAAATCATTGCCGTATTTCGTTAATGCTGTTTGTTTAATCGACGCACAATGAAGTTTGTCCTCTAATCTCCTAACCCCAATTTATGAAGGGATTTAAAATGTCCATTAAGAAGTGGGTTAGGGTCAAGCAGAATTTAGATCATGACATGGAAGTGGAATGGGACCCTTAAATATGGTGGGACATGAAACATAAATCACTCTGAGAAAAATGTGGAAAGCCATTATGTTACAGCTGAATTGTATAAAGTGAAGTGAAAGGATTCAAACAGATGTGTAGATTGTTTCATAAAAACAAATACTATTTTTAATTGGCAGCCAACTGACATCTGCTCTGTTGCAGTCCCAGTTTCTCTAAACAATATATAGGCAAAACACATAACTGATGCCTTATTGTTGAGTCCAGTCTTCTCTAAATGGAGAAAACATGTTTGCTACATTTTAGAAGAAAATATTTAGTTTTGCTCCTGAGTTGAAATTTATGGTTCTCTCTGCTTCCACGTCAGAATTTGGTTAAACAGGATCACTCTACCGGGTCTTAGTTACTGGGAATTGGATGTTTTACTCCAATGAGTCCCCAGTATGAGAGTTAGGCTAATAAGTATTATCTTTTATATTAGCAGTAGTGTTATTTAGGCTAATAAGTATGTTTTGGCAATATCAATCGATGTTTGTAATATCATTTATATTTCCATCTGGTGCCACCAACAGGTCACACTTTCTACTTGTCTAACACTTCATGACACAACCCAAGTTAAAATGGGAATAATTCCCACAGAGTAAGCTAGGTCATTGGTTAACAAAATGGCCTTTCCCCTGTCACCACCCAACCAGACTTAATTTTAAGATCTAAGAACAGCAAAGTGGTCTCTTCATTCTTCATCCGTCCAACAGTTCTGTTTTCTGTTGGCTGCTAACGTTGCCATAGACTTTTAGTCCTGTTACCATGAACATTATTTTCTAATGCAATTTTAACGCAACTGTTTTGCAGGTAATGGTTTCTTTGAGTGAAACCCCCATTGCTTGTGTAGTAGTCATAGCTCAATCAGGTAAAGTGCAAAAGGGCATGTGCTCATAACGTGTTGCACGCCTGATAAAACCCACAAATGTCTGTGACCGGTTGTGTCATAATGAAACAAACAAGTGTGTATCTACGATCTTTAAATCAAGCATTGCCAAATGTTACCATCCCAATCATGTGAAAACTGGCAGAACAGTAATAAAAAGAACAGAATTCACTCCAGTGATTTTTTTTTTTTTTTGGTTTCCAGATGCTGTCATTAGACATGCAGAGGAGAATAAACACATCCTCATGTTCTAACCAAAGAATGTTAATACTCTCACCTGCTGCCGTAGTTCTCTTTGATGGTGCCAGCATGAATCGGCTCTGTTGTTGGCAGGAGTTGTAACAGGATGAGGCCCTGTACCCCGACTTTTGATAGGCCTTGTTGTGTGTATGTGTGTGTGTAGGTCATCTGCAGGCTATGCTGCTCAGATTACTTGTTGGTCCAATACACAGTGGAGTTGACTGCAGAGTTAAAAGCTGACCACAAAAAACTCAATCTCACTTATTCATCTTTACACTCAATTCAATCCTTCATTATTTTCCTTATCAATAATCTCACTCACTTAAGCACTCACTCAATGTAAGCCTACTTATTGACAATGCAGCTTACATATCAGTACCCTAATTGTTACTCCTCCGTCATTTTAGTGGAACTAAACACATAACTAGGCGCGTCAGTGTTTAATGTGACCCTTTTTTTGTGTATTTATTTTGTGAATGATGACATTCTCTTAATTGTTGTTCAACATGTGGTGACATGACAAGTGTGTGTGATCTAGACTGGTGACTGTCCAGCTTACACTTGGTAGGCATACAGGGAAAACAAGCCCTCTCCTTCAGATGGAGCTTCATGTGTTAACAGCAGAGAGTATATAAACAGTTAATTGCTTAAAAATGTCTAGCACATCAGATTTAAGGAGGCATGTGAAAGTGTGTAGCGTACATTGAAGAGCAGAGAGCTGCTTAATTTTGATAGCAAGAAGACCGTCTGACCAAAGCAAGCCCGTTGGTGGTAGCTAACGTTAGCTTTCGAAACTGATGCCGGCAGTGTCACTGAAGTTAATCATTTTCAAGTTGTTCTATCTGCAAGTGTTACCATGTCTTGCCGTTGATTCGTCACGCTATTCTCTGCATCAAAGCTGCTTACCAACTCAAAAGGGGGAAGTGGGCAGGCTGCACTGACAGTGGCACACAGCTGACATGCTGTTGTGTTTTCATTCTCTTTGCTACAGTAAGCCCACTAAGGACATTTTAACATGTCCGCTATGACTACAGACCTCAGCATGTAAACAGGACATGATCATGTCATCATTAGCAAACAGCTACATGGAGGATTAATTAAATTTATTTAATTTTATGTCATAGTAGGAAAACTGAAAATTCCTTCTGTTAAATGACTGAATGGCATTCAGATACCATTAGCAACACCAACTGTCCAGGAGCTTGTTGGTATTGTGCTTCTGACAAATCAGGAGGACTGCTAACACAAATTAAAAATCTCTCAGAACTAGTTAGTTAGGGTTGTGTTGGGTTTGAATCTAAGAGCACATTTTGGCTAACAGTAATTCAAGCCGTACAACTCTAGATCAGTGTGGTACGTAATATTAATAACAGAGCTCCTGAGTTAGTATGTTAAAGACCACCTTAGAGATTGGTTGAACTCATGCCCTACAGACTTTAAAAAGAAGATCAAATTATGGCTTATAATTATTTTTATAATGTGTAAACATTTTCTATAATTAATTTATTATTTTCATTTATTTTGTTGGTAGTATGATGTTGTTTTGCCACCTGGACTCATGCGTTAAAGATAGGAAAATAAGTCATGGACTTCATCCTTGACATTATTATAGTTGTGTGTCTGTAATGTCCTCCTTCTAGTAATGAAATAAACTTAACTAAAAAAACTAAAGAAAAAATGTCCTTCAGACACAGCTTTCCTCACATGTATACTCTCATTCACATAGAAATCTTTTAAAAGTTATTTTGTGTTGCCAATAAATACCATGTGTGCTTTTTCAAATTCCACTTAGGGTACAAGGGTGCAGCTACTGTATAATAACAGTAATAAATATAACAACTTTATATAACATGTTACAGTGGCTATAAAGAAACATTTAATCTGAGCTGGATGATTAGAGAGAAGCTTTTTGAGGCTGAAAAACTGTCTGTCAATGCAGAAGAATATTTGCATGTAATACACATCACACATTCCTTCTCCTAAAACCACCATGACACATAGAGCTGCAGAGCTCAGCCAGCTCTGGGGAACCATATTTTCCCATGGCCCAATGTGAAGCCCGAGTCAAAGCGAGCACACGTGGCATTGTGCAAGTTGCAGTGATTTGCGTGGCAACAAACACAACTCTCTTGGCATTAACAACAAAACAGCGGTATGATCAATTAGCCAACGCAGGCAACAGATCCAGCCTGTCAGTGAAAGCTAATCAAGTCTGAAATCTTTCGTGTTACGTCTTTTCGTTTTCTGCTGACCTCAACTTGGAGAAAGGAGAAAAAACAGTCAGGAAGCATCCGTTTCTAATCAGTGCTCCTGCTGGATTACTCTGGGAGCATAGAAGAAAGAGCAAAGCAGGAATGAAATAGTTATTAAAAGACTTGCGCTGGCCTAGCAGCTGCTTTTGATGATATAATAAACAGTTAATACAAAATTAGATCAGATAACCCGGAGGGAAAAGCTAATTACCTTATTTTTTAAATAACGATAATCTTCAGTAGTACATCTGGTCCTTGGTTAATGCTGTCATTAATTTTTGTGATATTTTGGGCTCCTGAAGTCCATATACTGAATATGTTTGTATGTATTTCTTGTAGTTTGCATAAAATGACTGTTCTTACACTTAACACTTGTATCAAAGCTGATCACTGCATGCAAAGAGAAATACTTTCTTGCATCTACTGTATCAATACATCACTGCATCTTTACCCTTTACCTTTTGATCTTCTTATCCTTAAATATCATCTTAATCTCATGTTGAATCTGTGGGAAATTACTTTAATGAGAGCATTTGTTACATGCAAGTAGTCCATATCAAACATTAGCTAATAATGAAAAACACAATTAGTGACTCAAATGTACTTCTGAATAAGGTGAACACATCGCAATATTCAGGAAGGTTTTTTGATTGCAACGTTAATTCCCTGAATTGCCTCACTCGTCTCAAATTTGAGTTAGTGGAGATATTCAATAGTCTGGTGTTGCTCTTGTAGTGTTGTTTCCCCAATTGGACAGAAAAACCCAGCTAATCGGAGCCTCTGTGAGCGGTAATTACATTGACATGGCCTAGTCAGTGAGCAGTGAGGCAGACTGCAGCACTCACTATTAGCACTAGTCACTGCTTATCAAATATAAAAATGTTTAATCATAGAATCAATGCAAATGAATTATTCTTTTCTAAGAGTAGTAGCAGTAGTGTCACCTGTATCAGCAGAGTTAGCAGACACAGGCTTTAAAAAAGAATTTGCTAGCTAGCAACATCAGCTAAGATGTTGTACCATCACATTCCTGCTGTCCCAACCTGCCTATTTTTCCTCAAGTTATGACACTGGATCTATGGTTAAATGCGTGTTCCTTGTGAGAAATCACAAATATAGTATATATTAAAAAAAGGAATGGAATGGAAAAATATCCCATTGTGTTGACACATTACTCCTAAGATAGATATCCATTTGCTAGCTGTAATCACAAAATATTAATTAGATATTCAAATTAGATATTCTTATTGCATACAGTATTTGTAGCACTGTGCAAACAAGTGAAAATAGATAAAAACACACTGTGGGATATACAGCTCCTTTCTAATTAACTGAATCATGTTAATATTGGATTTTTCACTGAGCAACCAATAATGGTGGCTTAGACATTTTGGCTTCAGTTTGTGCTATTCTCTTTGTCAAGTAGCAGACACTGTAGCTGTGAACATGGACATGAGATGAACGTTCATGTCTCCTACGATGTTACATGAATGAGGAGTTATGATAGATAATAAGGTAGCTAGTAAATTAGCTAATTTAGCTAGCTAGTAAGAAAATCCGAATCAGAAATACTTTATTGATTCCCGAGGGGAAACTCTTTAAGCAACGGCGACAGGCAGCATGCACGTAATCTTACCAAACTTACATTAACTGTACGCTAACTTGTGCTAGCCGTACGCTGGCTAGTAGTGTTCTACTTATCCAAATCTTTTCCAGTTATCAAGACAGCAATGTCAGACAAAATAATGGAGTGGTAACAAATTCGCCATTCAATCTGGTTAGTCAGTTACAGTAAAATGCACTAAATTGACACTCACAAAATTTCCTGTGATTATCTGCACTTTCTGGTTTGTTGTCTCTGCTGTATGTTGATACCTCCACCCAGATACTGCAAGCTTAAGCTCAGCACAAGAGGCTTAGAAAAAACTCAGTGAAGAGGTTCTCAAGGTCTGTTTGGGGGGGGCAGCTCAACAGCTTTGACTATCTCCCACTAATGACTCTGATTGTTTTTGCATGCATAGACTCGGTGTCAACTGCTCCAAACCACATTATCAAGATTTTGTCTACTTTCCAAACTTGGGCCTGCTTAGGCGTCATGTACAAAGCCAACAGGAGGGATGAGACTCTTTTAAAAAAAAAAAAAACCTGTTTTACCTCAAACTATTCTGTCTGCAGATAAAACTTGCATGATGGATTGTCTCATGGCTGCAGAGTATTCCAAAAAACATAAATAAATGCTGGAGTATTCGGGCCGCCTTGTGGAACCCCACGACTCTTGGCATTCATGGAGATAAAGGGAATAAATTAATTCTGGAGCTGCTGTAAGTGAGCCAACAAATCAACCAGGATGCGCTGAAACAGCCACAAATCCCTGATGATACTTTCATTATCAATGAAACTTCAACTGGTTTTTCCATTTCTGGCAGGCAAATATTGCAGTTGAAATGCACATTGGGCAAGGAGAATACGAACTGTACAATAGGCAAATTAAAGATTGACCTCTGTCTGTGTGTTAGCTGTGAGTCTACAGGATTTTGTATCTGCTCCATTATTAACATTGGTTATTAGGGCTTATGGGTTATTAGTATTGTACACTATCAAAACCAACAATCTGCAGAAAACAAACCTTGTTCTAACTTTGGTCCTAATGTGCAGTATGTTTCAGTCATTTACAAGCTCCACTGTAGGTAGCATATGTAGTCATATTTTTGTGAAACTGTGGCTGTTTACCACATAGTGAGCATGCTGACAGTGAAGAAGTGGATTATACTGCAGTAGTGGCAGACACTCTGCGTATTTATTAATCTTGTATGTTGTGTTAACTCACACTGCTACTTTTAATCAGCCTTTCTGCACAGACAGAACCTGCAACCTTTATGCTCACACTGTAGGGATCAACTGACTGGCCATGATGTGGCTGCTCACACTGAACGTAAGCACGGACCCCCCGGTAGGTTTTGTCCAGTGACAATTCCCCGGCGATGCTGACAAAAAGGCAGTATTACTTTGTGCAAGTCTTCTATGAACGTAAAGTAAGGAGAAAAAAGAAAAATATAGAGCTGCAGATCGCAGGAAGAAGCAGACAGTATGGTCTGTTCTGCAGGAAAGTACAGTTTTATAACATGTAAAATACTACTACTTATTGATTAACCCATATTTGAACGTAGACCTGAGGTCCATCTGAGGATGGATGGATGGATGGATGGATGGAAAGAATATTAATCCATCTGGTCCATATCAAACTTTAAACTAATGTCATCTCAGTGCAAGCTCTGTTTGTTAAGTCCAAGCCCCAAGCAGCAGCTCTTGGTTTTGAAGTGATTTTGTATAATGGCCACACTTGATATTGCAGAATCACTTGACGCAAAATGACCCAAAAAGACTTTCCCATATACAATCATTAGAAAAGCTGTTAAACAATTAATACATGATAGACACCCCAAAATGACTCTTTGTATTATTAGAATTGTATCCATCTGGAAAGGCCGTATTATGAAATTATTTAATGTTGTTCATATGTGCGGGGAGTCAACTGGCTCAGCTAGAAGAAGTCTCTAACACATTCACTCTACTGAGCATGCTCTATGGGCCCAAAAGCACGGAAGTCTGCGGAAGCCTGAATAACTTTTTCGGCATATCCGCCACGTGAGCAACTTTCCATAGGAATGAATAGGGCGCCATCTTGAAACACAGTATCCAGTTTTGCGTCATACATCGATGGGTATTATCAAACTAACTTCATGGTGATCATCAAAAAAACCCTCAGCCTGGTGTTTCACCCGCAATGCAGTGCTGAGTTTTCCCTCACATATTCCCACTGACTGTAACTGATTGAGCCGTTGGTCTCTTTTCCCAACTTTTTCTCTCTCAACCTCTGATTAAATACCATAAACCGAACATACAATGTGTTCAATCCAACATTGTCCCCTGCTGAGCTGAATCAGACATATCCTGACGCATCCCTTCTTGTGATCAATTTAGTTAGCAGATGACAGTTTAAACAATTGCCTCACTCGTGAAATATGTGACCTTTGTTGTTTCATGTAGCGACTCTGCTTTTTTCCTAATGCTATATTTCCAGTGCGATAATTTCGTCTTTAAGCTGAAGGCGCTCTTCATTTGAGTAGCTTCATATCTCCATTAATATGCTGCAGGAAACCCTGAACTTCTAACTTGTATCGTGTAGACACGAATTTAAGCCAACCACAGACACAGTTCTACATGAGGAAGTAGCCTTCAATATTGTCTCAACCACCCTTTGACTTTACAGGGGGTGACTGTTTTATACTCATAAGACAGATTTTGGGTGTAGTGTCACTTGGTTTCAAAACATTATATAGTGCAGTGTCATTCCTTACGAAGCACAACGTAGAAACACTACAAGGCTTGTAGGGTTTACAAGCCTCTCACAAATACTAAATAGAGGAGAGACTGACTCAGTCTGGTAGCTGTTAGGATATGATGCTGCCTTCACTGCAGAGAGATTATGCGGGATCTGTGAGTCGTGAATGTCAGATTAAACAGGTGTCAAATTTACATGGCAGAGGATAAAATCCTGTCAAGTGTTGGCTTTGAAAAGCTGACCTCACCGCTCCACCCCGTCCACACTGCATTATTCACTCGATATTTTTGACAACGGTCGATACTAAAGTGAGCCTTGAAGCCGACACTGAGACTCTATGCAGCTGTGCAGCTGGAAGTGTTAGAATAGTGATGGCTGGACAGGTGTTTGTGTGTGTGTCTGTACATGTGCGCATATGTGTGTGTGTTTGTGTTTTACATGTGTCTGTAGTGAACATGCACACCTGAACCGTAGTTTTCATGTAACGTATCAGTCCAGTAATTGATATGAAATAGCTCTAGCAGGTGTGGCTGACATTCATTTGGAGGAGGCAGTTCAGCCAGATGTAGTTTAGAGGTCTGAAAAGTGCTTTAAATCATCGGTGAGCAGACCGATGTTGGCCTTACTAGAAAGCACTGCATTGTACTGTATTGTAAACATACCCCTGTACCCTCTATAAGATTTTGAGTGCTTTAAGTCACCAGAGAGGTCAGAGTTGTGTTTAAAAGCTTTATCGCTAAATATGTATGGATTACAATCACACAGTAAAGTGATAACTTAAATTTTCTTTCAGATTTACTTCTAGTGTTGATACTGTAGGTTAGCTAGGGAGCTAATTACATGTATTCACATGAAGACAGCAGTGGTTAGCTATCAGATAATGTAGCCGACATATTAGTGGTAAAAAGATCTGTTCCCAGCAAAAACAGCACACAGATATTTCAGATCTGTAGAAACAAGGTTACAATTTTAGAAGCAGTTGTTTGCGAGACAAATCTGTGAGGTTTTAATTGTGCTGGGCAGCTCCCGAGTGTGTGAGACTGTGTGAAGAAGATGCAGGGTATTTCTGAAAACGTTCACAAACCTACTAATGCTGAAAGGATTAGTTGACTGATCGAAAATTATTCGCCACTCTTCTTGTCAATTAATTTACAATTCATTCATTTTTTTGTCTTTTATCAAGAATAATACCAAACACGCTCTGGTTCCAGCTTCACCAATGTGAGGATTTGCTGCTTTTCTCTGTTTTATGTCATTGTAAACCAAATGTCTTTGAGTTTGGGACTGTTGGTTGGACGAAACAAGACCTTTGACGATGTCACCTTGGACTGTGACGTGAAGTGATGGGTATTTTTAACTATTTTCTGACATTTTACAGACTAAACAATTAATCAGTCAATCAAAAAACTAATTGACAGACTAATCTATAATGAAAATAATTGTTTGTTGCAGCCCTGAAACCTACATTTGATAAGTTAAGTTGGGATTTTACCAATGGAGCAAATAGAGGTTTAATATAAAAACCACGTTGACAGGGTTTGTAGCAAGGACAAAACAAGTGACCTTCTGGACTAGTTGTCTGCCACACATAATGTAATTAATTAATGTAAATGTATTCAAACTTGGAATATTACATGACAAACATTATTTCAGATAGCTACCACTGAGTCATCAATGTTTCATTTGAACAAACAAGACACATTTATGTCCTTATTTAGTCTCTGTAGTCATTTGGACCATTTGTCTTTAGGTGACATTTACCAACTTTGATTCAGTGTGCTGGAAATTTGACTCCAGAGGTCAACTCTGTCAAAGCTGAAGCTGTGATTAATGGACAAACCCTTCAACAGTCCATTCTCACAGCCCATGTGGCACTCGCCTCAAATATTCAGCTTAATCTACAGGGTCTGACCCGCTCTCAGAGTTCAAAGGTCAACTATAGCCTGAAATATGGCCAGACCTCGTGAGAAGCAAAGCGCCTGCTTCTCACTCACTTTACCTCAGTTTAAAAACAAAACACGAGGGAGGGCCGCTTTAGGATGTGCAACCATAAATTAGTGCGTGTTTGATGCCACAACTATGACACAGCAGTAAAAGATCTTTACTTCACAGCATGATGAGTCTCAGCCACCGCTAGGACTTCATTGGCAAACTGACAGATATCTTATTTGTGGGATAAATCGGGCATGTTATTTATATGGCCTCGCAAAAAATTATGGGAATTTGAATTAAGTGGTTATCTAAGAAAACAAATTCAATCGCAGGGGAAGTGGAGGGAGGAACATCAAGAAGGATGTGATCCTATTTGAAAGCAAAATCAGGCCAAGGCCCTCGGTCTGAGGAGCTCTGGTGATCAAATCAGAGCTGCAGACAAAGGGAAGGAACGTCTTTTAAAGCATGTTTTATTGAAAGCCATAAAAAGTAGTCAGGATGAATTGTTCCTCTGGGGAATCAGCTTGAAGATGCGGATATAAATCTCAGCCCTCCCCTCGTGGTAAACAAACATATGTGACTCTCCATCTTTTGAGAAAACTTGAGAAGTGCAAATACTCTCACTTTACAATAGAATGTGTTTTCTTTTACTTTCAGTGTTGTGGTCAGCAAGCTCATTTTAATAGCAGCCCTCAGTTTATTCTCCCTACTTGCATGCATTAGTTAGACCAGACCGCGTGTAGATTTATTATGGCTTCTTTCAAGTGTGCAGCAAGTTATATTTTTGCGCTATGTTTTAGGAGAGTGACCTCAGATTCCTGCAGTGTTGTTTGAACAGGGAGGGAACAGCAGAATAGGAGTCACTCTCGGCTCTTGCACCGCCGAGGCAGCAACACGCAGGAGGCAGTGCCATGATGAAAGCCAGACGTGACGTCCCACCTTATCTCTTCTGGGTGTTTCCACTCCAAACATCACTCCGGAGTGTAAAAGATGGAAGCAAAGCCCTGTTCCTGCAACTTTTTCCTCCTCCTCCTCCTCTCTTTCCTTCCTTTGACTGGATTCCTAGAGCTCACTCCTTTGTTTTTGTCCAGGATGTAACTCAAATGCGTTCAGCAAAAACAGTCCCGGCGATGACAGGCAGGTCTGGCCCAACAGGTGACAATGTCAGACTGTTTTCTCACACTCTAGTGGCCAAGCTGTAGTATTTTTCCTTCTTTGCTCTCAAATAGAAATGAGGTGCAATTTTTATGGCTTTACTTTCTTTCTGCAAACACCTATTTAGTGTTAGAGCTCAGTTTTCATGCAGCTGAAGGAAGACATAGCAGTGTGTGCTGCTGCCATCTAGTGTCGGCCTGGTGCTGCCCTGGCAAAGGCTCATACAGTAATGGAAGCTCCACTGTAGTGTTGTTTGTGATTAAAACATAGAAAGCTCATTCATTCTCTTGAGTTAAAAAGTGAAAATTATACATCGACTTGAATTTCCCATCCTTTATCCCCAGGTTTTTACATTCCCACAGCATCAACATATAACCAGCCTGGGGAAGATTGTGCTTTTAGAGAAGTTGACATATTTGATTCGAATTCATTTCCACTATGGTGGGTGACCACAGCAATGCAGATTACCAAGGCCTTGCACTGTCCATATGGTGCCGAAAATAGCAAATGCTGCTAGTCCCTGTAAACACCACATTTTGTTTTTTGTGCAAGCATGTGTCAGGATTTGGCATTTTTATGCCCTTGACCGTAATGCAGTTGTATATTAACGGTTGAATTATGGTGTTTCACATTGTGCTTGGATTTATTTTTGCTTCCCCATCATAATGGGTTCAAGGTCTGCAGTGATTGAAAGCTTTCTGCATGTTGTATCTACTGAGGAACTGTAGCACTGAAGCCACACAGTGCAGCAGTAGCATCATGATAAAGTTTTCAAATAATCACAAATAGCTTTTTACGTTTTAAGGCTTTATCGCTGGGTACTTCGAGTGTTAAGTCGCTGGCGACAGCTCTACACGTCATTGCCTCCCGGGAGTGATGTATCATTTCACAGCATCATAAAGAACAACATGGGCACAGACGCAGATGTGTGGAAATGTGAATTGCAGCCACCAACTAAAAATAACCTCAAAACTAACACAGCATGAGCTCCAACGAGTGTGTTTGCCTGGGTGCGTGTGTGGTAGCATGCTAGAGTGGGCAGGACTTTCCACGCGTGGTTATGACTTCTTGAAAGACTTCATCAATGTCAGCTTAGCAGATCCAGACCTCCTGTCACCCCCCGCCTGCCACTTTTCATTTTTTCAACCAGGAGCCAAGAAAACGTCTCAGTCTTTGAAACTACCTTGAAAACCCCGGAAAGAGCAATTCCCATATCTGCAATTTCGGAATTAGCTTATCCTAAATCATTCAGTTTGATACCACCTCATCCATTTCGTCTATTTCTCATAATTGCACACCTAAAGTACAAATAAATGGTGCGTATCCCGGTGTAGGAACAGCAAGCTGCGCCCTCAGCCTATACCCGTCTCCTCCCATACATGTATTTATTTCCTATAGGAGAAGCAGCGCAGTAAAATATTTTAAAGAACTTTTAAATCACTTAAGCTGGGCATAAATCATCGTGCTGCCCTCTTAGCCTGTGGCACATTGGCAGCGTTTAGAATAATATGCCTGAAAAAGGCGCAGCATTGGCCCTTCCAAAATGGAACTGAACCTCTGCTGAATGTGGAAAAAGACAGCCTCAGGCTGCAGCAGGAACAACTGTGGAAACCTGAAAATGTACTTATCCAGTGCTGAAAATGTGAAGTGTCTAAGCCTCCCTGTCTCTGAGAAAATAAGGGGGGGGGGGGGGGTTTCTTTATAAAAACTAACATTAAAAACAGAGTTGTCGCCATTTCACTGCTCTTGTTTTCCACTTCCGCTCCAGGGGTTCGGCGACAGAGACGCAGAACAGGAGCGGATGAATGGCGAATGAGGTCCCTGGCGGGGCCTTAGCTCTGGAGTGTCGACCGAAGGACCCCAGAGCTGCTGCCGTGATTGGATAACTCACCGAAAACAGGACTCCCAGGATAAGAGCATGCGGTCTGAGGCTTGGACCAAGAGTATCAAGGACATGCAGTTCAGAGCGTTGGACAAACGTGGACAGAGGAGGTTCAGATCCTGACTCTGCATTTATTTGTTTGCAGACTGAAATGAACTGCTAACTAACAAGCAGTGTCGGCTCACTGTTGCTTGGCATGTGCACAGTATTTATTTTTTTTAATGATCATTTTGAAACTATATTAAAACCTGGCAGATTTCATGGAGCTACTGCCTGTACTGATGTCTTTAATGAAGTTTGAGTTGTTGCCCTTCATTAATGGCATTATAATTTGCCCTTTAATTTAATCACAGTGAAAGCAAAAGATAGTGATCCATATAAAAACATGTCACAGAGCTGTTTGTGCTTCTTTGACTGTAAAGAAATATATATAAAAATATTCATATTCAGACTGCCCTAGATCACAGAGCCCTAAACCCAACTGCTTCTATTCTTCATGACTGTATTCTTGTCCAAGACATAGGAGGCCGCAGAGACTCACATATATTTCTTGGCACTGGTCCTCCTCCAAGCCCGACATCAGGCACGCTAATTTATACGACGCACCAATTTCAATACCACGAACGTCTGTACAGAGATGAGGATAAGCAATTAAAAGCACTGCTCAGGTCCCACGGAAGCGTGGCGCCGAGGTACCTGAGCAAGCACAGAATTTACTACCCGAGGTCAAAGGTCAGGGTCACACAGGGGTGATATTTGGAATCAAAGGTAGAGATGTAGCCGCTGCGGGAATAACAAGGCCTCTCTTGGGAGGTCAACGGTTTCAGACAGAGAGACGAGGGTCATAATTTCCAATAGAAATAATGGAGTAAATATTAGGCTATTTTACAGAGTGTGAACCAGCGCCAGTGTATATTGTTGTTACGTCCAGGTAATTACTACCTCCCTGCCTCCTGCTGTTTCCACTGGCGGTACCTGCACATTTATCACTTACCAGCAGCAGCTGGCCTCAGCCTAAGCCTGGTGTGGATGCAGCACAGCAAAGTTCAGGGACAAGCAGTTGACTGATTGGTACACTATTTATCCCTTTGTAATCCCAGTTTACCCACAGTTAGTTTTACTCAGCTTTCTAGGCTGACAACCCTGTCTCCTTAAATTGACTTTCATATACAACTAATTTGCAACAGCAAATGCCTTTTGTAGGAAAGAAAATGCTGCCAGAATCATGTTTTTTATCAATATAAAAAGGAAGTGTTTATATCTGCCAGCTGTATAGTGCTAATGCAAAATAATCATACTAAACGTATTTAGTCATTTTCACTGTGAACTCATTTGTATTCCTACAATATTCGCTCTTCTGGCAGTAAAAGCATGATTCTCATTTTTGGTTATGTTTAGGCAACTCAAATCACTTGGCTAAGGTTAGGTAAAGATTGTCGCCTTGGTTAAATAGTGAAAAAAATCAAAAACGAAGCTATTAAACCAAAACCACAATCTTTCCCAAAACTCAACAAAGTGTTTCAGTAGCCCAAACCTAAAAATATGCAGGACTTGATCCCCCCCGTCACTGGTGTTAAAGTCCTGTGCTTTGTATGCCAAAGCATTCAACCAGGCTGCCTCCCTCAAAACAGTAAAAGAACGTCTCATATCATAACCCAGAATATCATATATATATATATATATATATATATATATATATATATATATATATAATAACCCAGCAGTAAACATATAATATCATAATGTTCATTTGATGTGATTAGTTTGTTGACAGAGGACTTGATACAATAGTGATTCATTGAATATCCTGTTTTGTGTCTGTTAAGTAAGGGTTCACTGTCTTTGCTGATGCAGTTTTCATGTGGTTGACTTGACTTCAGAGACGTTTGACCCTTACCTCTCTCTGCTTAGCTTTGCTGTGTTTGTGACTGATGCCCCGGCAATTAAGTTGGTGTAAAGTCCAAGGCAGCTAAACAAGTGAGTCAAATTAAGATAAATACCATTAGCATTATATCTTGAGTTTAATGGCAGTGAAATGACCGCAATCTTTATATGTGAAGTTTTAGTGATTACAGAAGGCCACTTACATCCCTGATATACAGTAGTCTAAAACAGATGCATATACAGACAGTGGAATGCAAATGGTTCTATACATACCACATTGGATGTGTATGCAGGCCACAAGTTGCACACATGCACAACTGGGAACTTCCCGACACAACGCAACAGTTTTTAGGTGCTTACAGTCTGGACATGAGTAGTTAACTAAATTAACGTTATGTGGCCTCTTGCAGCTATGCAGACATTGGAAGTGCTGTATAACTGCCTTTGCAGAGGTACACAGAGGTCACGTAGTCACTGCCTGAATGTGCCGGTGTTATCAGCGCTTCTTTAAATTAGACAGATTATGAACTTCTTTGCTTATTTACTGTAGGACAGATATATTTATTGCAAGGTTTCTATTGTTAAGTGTATGAAAAGAGGGTCTTTAATGGAAAAGAATGTACATATACTTGATTATTGTCAGTATTTGTGTTTGTTCACCTCATTTCTCTGTCTTTGAAGACATTCACCCTCTGTTTTATGTTCCACCACATCCCTGATAATAAAAAATCATATTAGATTTTCTTTGTGGTCTCAGGCCGTAAACCTTAACTTTCCAATCACGGAAACCTGCTCATCTGACCTCATAGTGTGGTAATGCAATAACAAAAACATTATACATAAAACAGTCTTTATGCATGCATTGCTGGAACACCTGTTGGAGACAAAGTTGCGTGCAAAAGCATGGATCGCATTCAAAAGCAGCCTAATCAAGTACACAGATGCGATGGTTTATTATCTGAAATGATACTTGGCGATGAAGCCATTCATCACATTTGTTGAAAATTAATTTTGCGAAAGTCAAACCTTTTATTAAATCATGCCGTGATGCTGTGCAGATTCCACATATGGCTCCCAGAACGCTTCACACGACTTTACATAGGTGTTACCACATTACATGGCAGCACTACAGATGAATGTGATCCCGGGCCAAAATAAACAGTCGTGGTTTGATTTATTCAGAGGTGATATATTCTTAAAGCCAGCGGCTCATACGGTGACTCCACTGCCTGCTTACTGTGCCAGAGTGTTGTTACTGTGGATACACATGTGATGCAGGCGGCAGATGGCTCTCATAGAAAAGTGACAACAAAAATGTATTACTAACATGATTTGCAACTCTAATCTGTATTGGCAAGTTGTCTGGACCTTCCCTCCCATGTTGCAAAGTGGCCCAAAATGAATTTACCTTACCCTAGTGTCACACTTGATGAGCTGAATGCCAAATTTTGGATGCAAAGGTTGTTACTTTAGTTCACAGTTTATTTTATGTTGTTTCCTGTTTATTCTGCCAATATGATAGTCAAGGCAATAGACATTCTGATTGTTCTCCATTACAAACCTGATGAAATGAGGTTGAAACTTGTAAATGACAAATGACTGAAATATTCATATTTACTTTGCAGGACAGATTTGTGTGCAGTGCTTTGTCTCATTTGTTTGAGTACATGCATTTCTGACCTGTACTGGATCCCCCTGTAATATCCTAATTAGAATTCACACAATTCCACATTTTGTTCTCAGTTATTTGTGATGAAGTGTGTCATACCAACAGCCTTTAGAAAACAACTTCCTGGCTCAGTCTGCATTTAAAATCACGGTTAGAGAGCCGTTATGAACCAGACTATACTGTATGTGCTGACATGGTTGCGGTGAAGTTGGCACAGTCGTGCACATGCTATGGATTTGCACATCATAAGGTGAAGAGGCTCTGGAAGGATGTAATTGATTTCCTGTCATCATTATTACATGTATACGTTTCCTTCTGTCCAGCGAACAAAGCTCCTTAATGCATCTACATTTCTGGCAGTAAAAGGAACATTCCTAATCAACTGAAGTCCAAAAAGGACTGTTAAAGTATGAATAACTGGCTCAAAGAATATATGGACCTATTAACAATGGAGCAGGCGGCTTATGCCCATGTAAATTGTGGGCACAAATAAATACACATATAATACTGTACTGTAATAATTTGATTCAGGAAGAATATGGACACCACCACTACACCCATATGTGTTTTATTGTATGTGTATTCTGTGTTTATAATGTTTAGATATGTTTATATGTTATGTTCTGTTAAACATGTCATATTTTGTTGCCTATTGTCTACAAAACTCAAAAAACCCAGTTAGATAGCTGTAGCTGTGAAAAGTGCCTTAAACAGGACAAACCTACCTTCTGCTCCTGTCAGATGACCAGGAAAAGGCCTTTGTGTGCAGGCAGTTTTTTTGGAACAATTTGTCTTGTCTGATTTTGTCTTTTTGATCCAAATGGCTGAGTAATTGACTTGTGCATGGACAGGACGTGTTTTAAAAGAAGATATTGAGTATGGAACTGTAACTTTCAGTCTGCTAATGATAAGTGGATTTGGCTGAAATGTAGCAGACAGATTACTTGATTAGCTTTTGTTGCTGATCCGGATGTGGGATTTCAACTATCTTTTTTTTATTTTGTTTGTTTGTTTGTTTTTGGCCATAACTATGGTGCTACATTCATGTGCTGATGAGAAAGTCAGGCATCCAAGTCGCTGACTGAACAAAACAGCATGTGAATGCAGTCAGAAAATCAAACCCAGAGGATAAACAATAAACAAACAAACTTTTATGGAAGCTGCTGCTTTGGAGAAGCATTTAGTGTTGATGGAGGTTTGTTCTCTGCTGAGTGCCTTCCAGCTTCATCTCTGTGTTTATCCAGGAAAGGATTGCTGAGTGCTGCTCTTTTCCAGCAACACCCTGCTTCACATTCATACAGACATTATACACATTTACACCTGGGTGCTGCCCAGTAAAACCACCACTGCTCGAAACTGGAGCAATAAGGTGAAACGCATCTTGCTCATGTGAACCTAGTAGTCGTTGCTGAAAAAGGGGAAAACATTACCTGTTTATCTCACTTGTCAAGATTTTTCAGCTAGTTCAGAGGCTTGAACTCACCGGCCCCTTTCAGAAATCAATCTTGTGTTGACTATAACCTACTGCATTTTGCCTATAAGTCTATAAAACTGCATAAATGGCCCTTAAACACACACGGACTTCTGCATTTGCACATGTTGACGTCTCTTGGTCAAAGCCTTTGTGCCAAGTTATTGTTTGAGCAGGTAAAAACAACAGGCCTGCAGTCAATAGCAGGAAACGAAGGCCTGGCCGGCCTCGCAGCACACAGCTTTTCAACAGCGGAAGCGTTATTAAACACATAAAGTCGTAGAGTTATATTTCAGCACAATATTTGTCGAGTCACATTGGCCAGAGAAATGCTCTTATTCATCACAAAGCCAAGAAGGACAGAATCTTCCAAGAACTTATGAGATAAACATTAATGGTTATTTGATGCACAGTACAATGAAGAGAAGCTCTGTTTCACACACTATAGCAGCCAGCATACAGTGAGGCTTTCACAGATATCACAGCACATAGATACCTGTCTATCTGAACAGATGTAGGAATCAAATGCCAAAGAGGGGCTGCATTAGCACCAATATTCTACCTATATGAGACAGCACCACACATAAAATAGATTAGTGGTTTATTAACCACACAAGGTAGAATTTTTGTCTTTGCACAGCACACACTAATCAAATGTATATATAATAATAATATCATCTTGGTGGCTCATTCAGCACGTTTCCAGCTATCACATGATGTTGGTCATAAACAGTGTATTATATTTGCATAATCTTCAGTTCCAGTTCCTAAAAGAATTAACTTAGGAAAAATAAACAAGTTTTCGGGGGCAAGCAGTAGTGGCAACATGCTCAGATGTATCATGTTGCCACTACTGTAAAGTTGCAGAATGTAGAAAAAGTTTTATTATGAAATGGACAATTGCTGACAATGGAAAAGGTTTTAATGTATTAAACTAAATGATAAAACAAAGACAAGACATCACAAAGTTCATACAAGCCTGACAATGAGTAACAAATGCCAAGTTAGAGGTGAAATCTCAACAGGTAGTTGGGTTAGAAGTATTAACCCTATACTGAATGAATGATGTTCTTTTTTTCACCTTATTTTGTGATAAATTAAATTCTGATAATGAATCAATCACATTTTTAAAAAATCTTGGATTAAATGGTAGTAATAGTCAAATGTATCTTACCCTTTTCTGGCACTGTGCCACATGAGGCATTTGAATAACACTGACACGATGTACCTTAATAACGGTGCCTATATTTTTTTGATATATTTTTAGGGACTGTTTTTCGTGATTCTTTCAGGCACTGATAATGTATTTTATCTTGATTATGTATGGAGTCCTATCGTGATTTGTACATATAATGGCTGTAGAATGATGTAACCAATTTGGTGTGATATACTGTGTACCCTGCTCTTTCTCATGTTGGTCACTTGCCTGATGAAATGTTGCCTCTTTCAGTCAAGTAAAACTTTTTAGGTAGTTGTAGATGAATTTAGATTATATAATCCAGTTAGATATGATCCTGTCTTTTCCAATCCTGGAAATGTCCTGGTTAAATTTTCCTGGTGGATTTTGCAAGCGTTTCGGTTTGGCAGCTCTCAGATAAAGGAGGCCCTTCTCTACTCTGTGAAACCACTTCCTGTTGTCCAATAGACAGATAGTTGCTCTCTGTTTTCTGACTTCATAATTACACCAGCAGGGAGGAAGCTGTAAATGAGAAATTGATGAGAGAGCATAAGTGTCGGTTGCATTATCAGCGTGATGTTCACCATCTTGTTAATTGTCCTTTCATCACGTCGGGGAGGCGATGATTACACACACGCTGTAAATGTGAGTGGGACTCTCAGCACTTCAGCGGGCTTCAGGAGGCCCTGCCCCGACTCCCGGAAGACTTTGCATTTGTGTTTTGGCTACGGGTCCTGATTGAAACTGTGCGATCGTTCCAACTTCACATTGTTTATGTGCTTGAGCTACTATGTATCCGCCCATGTTTAGGCTGAGGTGAAAGATTTCTTTATTTTCCTTCAGGCCTTGCCACGGTAGTCCTGAATACCTTCATGGCTCTTTAAGTCCGACGGGTGTAAAAACTGAACGTCAGTCAATGAAGTGTGCAGTCCGAAGAGGCAGATCTTTCTCGATACGTCTACATTCTTTATTTGGGCGTTGGTGTTTTAAGCTGAGTGGATAGGAAACTCTACTAAAATCCAATCTAATCAAAATTTTCATATAAGAAATCCACATCCTCGCTCGCACACATTGAGCGACTATAGGGCTCCAGGTGCTGTAGCATGATAACAGGCGTGAAATTAGTCCTTTGCTGCAGAATTTTGAAAGGACCAGTTTGGGGTAGGTGGGGCAACAGTCATGCAATAGCCTTGATGGCGAAGGAACTATACCACATGATTTTATTCTTGGATTTCATCCTGATCGCTACCACAAGTGCTAATTAAATGGTTATCTCAGTGCCCTGTTTCATTTTAATTCCATCATTTCCATTTGATTTGTAACACATGGCCGAGGTATTTCTTCATTTTCCACCAGTATGAGAAAAAACGGAGCAGCAGGACTTCTCTGGAGCTCAGCATAGAAGTCGGTATTTACATCTTCTAATTGACAAAGTGTATTTTCTTTGGGAAAGTGTGTCTGTCGGGTGTCACCAAATACAGAGGCTGTTAACACGTTAGACGTTTATGAGACACGAATAAATAGAGTGTAATGTACCTGCGTCTGACAGAGGAAGTAGTTTAGTTAATGACATCTAGCTGCTGCTGCTGCTCATATCGAAATGCAGTCTTTGAAACCCCTACAGGTTTCCAACAAAGAAAAAAAAGACCTGAACCAAACTGACAAATTGCCTTTTTATTGGCCCTGTCCTGGTGAATCCAGTCTTGTGTAACTCTCCTGTGGTAAACTCTATATGTGAGCACAGGTCAAAACCAAACTCATCCTTCTCAGTCAGTCTCACTTCATAAATCCTTCAGTTTTGTGGTGTAGGTTTGCGAATACAATAATATGTTGAGAGTTAGCGGTGCCAAGTGGTTTACGGCTGTCTGTCGTCAGTAATTTCATAGACCAGATGGTGACAGGTGACTGAAATATTCAAGGAATATTTCCTTTTGTTATTTTCTAAAAAACATGTAGAAAACAGCAAGAAATTAGATTGATTATTATTATTTATAGCCTATGTAGTCTGGAGCCCCAAAGAATTCAGTATTAAATAAATATGTCATTTGGAAATAATCACATGAACAAATTGTGTAAAATATATAAATGAAATATTATTTCATCATTTTAATTTAATAAGACATTTTTATTTCAAAATGCCATATTGGCATTTTCCCCAATGACACTTTTATTTAATGAAACTTTTTATTTTATACTGCCACTTTTTGTAATGACACATTTCATTTCATAATAGACTTTTCATGATAATGGTGTTGTCACCGTCCCCAAACCTTTCAGTCAGTCTCAAGCCCCCTGCCTCTTTTAGGCTAGCAAGCTCAATAAATGCTAGCAAGTTTAGCCTGTTAACTCAAACAACACGTAATTATAAGTAAGTAATTCGAAATTAACCAACTAAGGGCTGCTGCTACTGTAAATAAACAGACACAGTTACTAAACATCCCATACATATTTGGTCAAAACTGAGTTAAGACCACATACTGACTTTTCGACACCAGTTTTGCCATATGAAAATTATTATGCCATAGAAATGTATTCAACATGTCCCCTGCCTCTTTTAAGCTAGCTAGCTGAACTAATGCTACCAAATTTTGACAGCTAGCTCCTAATAATTAGAGCAACAACAATGCCAAAGTAATTCTAAATCAACCAATTAGAGGCTGCTAATAAACACAGGCACAGTTACTAAACATCCCACCTACATAGCCGTCTAACTAGCTAGGCTAATACTGAACACTTTGGAGCTCCGTAACGTGGAGCCTGTAAGCGCAATAACTACATATTTGGTCAAAATTTTATTTTACTATATAAAAAATATTATGCCATAGAAATGTATAATTTCTGTGAAAACAGCATATACAGGGCTAAAATCCAAGCCAAGTCACAGCAACTGCACTTTGTGTAGTTACTAGCTTGGTAATCTGTGGGCTCTGTCATTACATTTATTGCACTCTTTGCCACACAGGAACAGCTAACTAGGCAGCTAACAGGAAAGAGCTATACCAAGTGAAAGCTAGCTGATGACATAGCCTAGCTAACCTTTGCTAAAGATACATTGTAGGGCAGAGTAGATGTGTTTTTAATTTTTCTTATTTTATTTGATACATGACATACTTCAAGTAGGATGTTGGGTGCGCTGCAGTAGTTGGGTGATACAGAGGAAAAGAATGACGTGTGAATGCTGCTTGTATCCTGACAGAGGAGAGAAACCAAAGGCAACACAGACTATTTTCCAGTGGCCCAACTCAACCTTCTAATTAACCAGACATTGAATATCCCAAGAAGTTCATCAATCAAAGATGTCAAAACCTGAGAAAAGTCAAGTCTGTCCAAATCAAACACAGCCGAGGAATCTCCTTCTAACAGTTCATCCAGAGAGTAACTGGAATCCAAGGTGTTGTGATCATGTGGTCGTGTGTGTGTCTGTCTGTCTGTGTGTGTTTGAAAATCATTCAACGCTTCAACACAGCTACTGCAGCCGTCTAGTGAACAGAAAGAGGTGGAAAATACTGCAGATTATGTAAAGCCTTCAGTCGTTGCTGCTTCAAGTGACGAATTGTGAAATGTCTGCTGACAAATTTGACATGATGTTTACATTCATGTTTACTGTAGCGGGAATATTTCAGCTCATTACAGTAAGATGAGACGTTTTCCCTTCGCCAACCCACTGCTACTCTCATGCAATGTCTTATAAGCGATGGTTTTACAACCGATTGGTTTTTATACTTCCTGGCTCGCAGTGAGAGAGTGGGTGAGCACGACAGGGGGGGGGGGGAACTCCCCTTCCCACAAACATGCCAAATTCAAATCAGAATCACACTGATAATTACCTTTGTATGACCTTGAAATCATTAAAAATGACAGTGATGGATTGCTACCAAGAAACAACATCACACAATCACAAAATACTTTATTTGAATAAAAAGAAAATGTTTTAAAATACGCTCATGCATTTACAACATCCTGCATGTCTTCCCACAAGCATTAATACTGCAGTAAAACAGATTTCTGTAAGATTAATACCATAGTAATGATATGCTGTCAAGACAAACATCATGATGGGGAATATTTTTACTTACATGATAAATTCACTGATGTCATCTAGCGAGGGTAATAGGAATCAGTAGGATCAGTTACATACAGTACTGCACATGAGAGGTACCAAATTGTATTAAAGAAGTAATGTCTGGTACTACACTGAAGATTTTTCTGATACAGTATAAACACAGCATAAAATGATCAGTAGCGACATCATCTGTATTATATATACTTATATTACAAAGGCATTATATTTGAAATTTGTAACAAGACACTTTTTGTGCTAATCTCATAATGATTAGGGCTACATGCTCACAAGATCCACTCAAACACATGACCCCTTCAGACACAGTAATGCTTAGTGTTAAGGTTAAATTGGGTGTGTGTCTGTGGAAGTCTACCGTCTGAGTAGAGAGGATTTGTCATGGCTCAAGATCTTCAACAGAATATCTAAGGTGCACAGGCAGTACAGGGGTGAACCACTTAAGACATGAAGCCAATGAGCACTTAGCAACAAACTTAAAGATCAAAACTACTAATTACATCAAGGAGAGTCATGCTATAAAGCACAAAAGTAAATTTCTGAAGTCCTTCAATTAATTCTTCTGGACTGTCAGGCATGAAGCAATAGAGCAACAGCTGTTTATCAGTCATGCTGTAAAAGCAGAATATTTGTTTTCTCAGTAGTCGTAAAGGTAACGGCTCTGTGAGGCTGTAATTAGGCACAGTGGTGCTGTGAGCTAAATGCTAACATGCTGATGTTTACCATCTTAGCTTAGCATTTTAGCATGCTACCGTGACGGGGATGTGAATGTCTGAACCCAATTTAATGACAATCCATCCAATAGTTGTTGAGACATTTCACTCAAAACCATAAATGTGAGCCTCACTGTGGCAACTCGAGGAAAAGTCAGGGGATCACCAAACTCATTAGGATTCGTCCTCTGTTCGCCATGGTTATGTGTATTTCATTTAAAATGAATGGCAATCCATCCAGTAGTTGTTGAGATATATTTTAGTCTGGATCAAAGTGGTGGACCGGCCAACAGACAGACCAACATTGGCATCTCCGGAGGCTAAAATGACACCGATATGACACTGTTTACAATTACTGACGATACTGTTAATCTTCAAGGCTGGAGTGGTAGAAATCATTAGTAATTAGTGTCAAAACTAATTTGTGTCACCTGTGAGTCCATAACTTCTTAGATTTAGAGAATTATTCGTAAATGCATGATGGTTTATTCAAGCAGAAGTTCTTAACTCAAGGGACCAAACTGTAGAAAGATGAAAACCAGAGGCCACACACGGAGTCTCAGACTGTCATCATCACAGTGAATTTATCACAGCTCCTCAGAGCATCAGATATCTGTGATGTTCCCACCTCTACTGTAGCTCTCCACTGCTCATCAGTGAATGCTTAAAATGTCAGTACTTGGTTCTTGGCTGAATTTAAGTGGAAATAAAGACAGCATTAGGGTGTGAAGAGCTCATATTTTTTAATCTTTGCAAATTGGGAAAAAATAAATCCCTCCAGGAGTAAACTGAGTTTTTGCACTCTGTAACCTCAGCTGCACGTAATTTTCATCCTGATTTACAGCTCGTGGTAGGAAAATCCCACCTTCAGGAAATCAATTAAGTGTGGGAAGAATGGGAGAAAGCTGTACATAGATGGGTGTGTGAAATACCGGAGTCAAGAGTGCTGCAACGAGTCTGGAGATCCTCTCACTGAGGGCTAAAGTGTCCGTTAGTGTCTTATTTCTGCTGTTTGATTGACTGTGTGGATTAGCCTGAGGGTTGGAAACTGTTATGACTTCCCTCTAATAATTAATAAATAAGAAAATTCTAGCTTTAGGTATTATGTGTCTTGAAATTTCTGATGTTGTTTATGTTGTTGTTAAGTATTTCATACATGACTCGGGCTGATGTTACAGTGCTGAACTGATTTTCGGTACCAATACATTAACTAAACCTCGCTGTGAGGAATATAAACATGTTTTGTTCTGAAACCCTTTGTTTAATTTAACTAAAGACGACAATGTGTTCAATTGTTAATTATTGTCTAAATACAAGCGGCAGTACAAAAACGTAGCCCATATAAGATTATTTGAGTCAGTGTCTGTCTTATAAAAGTATAGAAGAAGAAATACAGAAGTTTAGAAAAGTACAAATTGCACCAGGCATTTGAGGCTTTTGGTACTTGGTGCTACAGGTGCTACAGACTGTACAGTCAAATGACGTGAGGTTTGGTACTTAGCCCTGTGTATGACTGAAATCAAAAGTGGCAACAGTGACTCATGAAAATGTGGTGATGCATCTCAAGGGGCCTATCCTGTGAACAATAAAATGTCTACTAAATATTTATTTCTTGTTTCAAAAGATGCAGAGTCACAAATGTCATGGAGTTGATCATTTCTAGCAAATGGTTTTACAGTTAGATTTGGCGGAAAAGGCTCTGCTGTTTTGAGGGAGCTCTCGATGAATTCGAGTAGCGACAAGAATTTCTTTAGACACAAACATAAAATCTTTAAAAATGTAGCACATAAGGAAGAAGTTTGTGTAGTGGAAGAGACTGCGGCAGCTACTGGCGTTGAATTTTGTGTTGGATTAGAAGATTTCATACTTTGCTGCCCCCCAGTGGTAGTATCAAATAAGACACTTTCCCACAGACCCAACCTGGGGACACTGACATGAATATAGACACACAGACTGCGTAGACTCTCATTTTATTACAAATGAGATCAGAATAATAGGTGCTATTCTACACATAGTGCGTTTTAAAAGCTTAAGTTTGTTTGAAATAATTTTCTTTCCGCACGAGAAAAAACGCATTAGAGATGTAACTTTTGGAAAATTTAGCATCCACTGTGATATCTGGAATACCTCCAGCAACATTTTGCCTCATAAACACATTTGCTGACAAGTTCACTGATTTAAAGCGTCCAATGGGAGTCCTCAGGAAGAACACATTTCTTCCAAGAAAATCTGAGAAGTTTTTTGAGCTGGTAGGCACTCTGCTACCTATTTCTCTTGGCTTCTGGCAGCAGCGTGTTGAGATTAGTCATCCAGAGTTGTCACCGCTGGCACGTCTTGACTTTTACCAATGTGTGACATCATACACATGGAAATTAAACCCAGGAACCATATCGGCCGTAGCCAATTAAACTCCTGAATGTTTTGACCCAAACAGCAGTAAATATGGAATATTGGAGAACATTTTACGTTCTGTTGTGTATGAAGTCATGTCTCTTTACAGATGAATACCTGCTGTTTATCTCACTTTTGAATCACGCAGCCATTTTGTAATCCAGAGGGGGATACTATAAGAGTTCCTCTAGTACATCTGTCACTTTGTTGTCTTACTTTTTTCCAGACAATTAGATGTGTAATCAATGTTGAATCTACTGTAACAGCAGCAATTCATGACATTTCAAGCATAAATAATACAGATTAGGTGCTATTTTTGTTGTATATTTGTATTTCACCTCAAGAGCTCAACAAATCTGACAATGATTCATACTTTTTCCCGACTGAGTCAATTACCTTAAAACAAAATATTTTCAAGTATACAGCACAGCACTTAATTTAGTGGTACAGTGTAGGCTTGTAAAATCAGCTGAATCCAGCTGGCTTACAGTTTTACAGCAGTCTCAATGCTTCAACACTTTAAATGCTTTCTTATGCTTTTACTGCTCAGACCTGAAAAGAAATTACTGCACCTTAGGTGAAAATAATTAGCACACAGGAGTTAGAAACCGACTTTCTTCACTTATCCCTCACGCTCTGTGCTGCAGCAGGTCATGATAAATCTGACAGTACGAGCTAACGTTTCAAAGTAACTTGTTTTAACCCTTGAACTTCTGTTGGCTGTGATGCCAATTAAAAGTTTAAAATTCTACTGTTGCACATAGTAAAATGCTTTTTATTCCTGCCTGAACTTTTGTTATTTCCACTTTTTCCTTTACGAAGTGAAACAACTAGCAGTAGCTAATGTTGTCTTTGGTTTCATTAAGCTGCACCTCCTGTCTGTGAGCTAACAGACAAACCAAAGGAAGGTGCTTCCACTAGCAAAAATCCAGTAAATGAAACCAAAACTCAGGCTAACTTTTACAGTTTATGTCCTTCATTCGATGTACTAGTGACACTAGTCCACTAGTGGTGGATTGATAGCAAAAATGCCGATACTGTGACACCTGAATCTTTTTGTAAAGTTTTGTTTTTGTAGGATTGATATTAGATACATATTAACAATGCAGTCTTGGGCCTCCTGATGACCGATGGGTTTAAGACACTTATAATGTAATGTCCTTGTTTGAACTCCAGCCAGGGACTTTTGTTGCATGTCATCGCTGCCTTTGCAAAAAAAAAAATTACCAAAAATACTTGCATAAGAAGGCTCAGTCCTGTGTTTAGTATAATCATACATATTTTCAATCCATTTATTAATAGATTGTGACAATACCACAGCACAACCCACTTCTCCATTGTACTTTTACGCAATTCTAGGTGTTGTTAACTTCATATTATATAAACATCTCTCTCCCATTAATGTAGCCTATATTCAGTTCTCAAGTTCTGATCCATGAGAAGTGCCAGTATCAATACCACTCCTGTTAGTACTTGGTGATGGATTGAAACCTAAATTTGTGGTATTGCTGGTGACTACCTTATACCAAAAGAAAAGGTTTCAGTGGAGGTCTGCACAAACACTAATACTCTATAAAGATGTCAATCCACTGGCAATTTATCAAATATATTGGGTCATTTTAAACCACATGAACTGCTTTCAGGCACTTGATTTAAGAATAATTAAAAATCAGGCGTATTGTCATCTCATTCCTTCACCTCCTTAGTGTATATGGTGTGCAAAAATAGTTTTCCCTGCCACACTTTGTCTTTTTATGCGTTGTTTCTAGATTATCAACGGACCACAACGTTCCTTTTTATCATTTGAGCTCACAACTTTAATACTGCGAGCATTAGACTGATCACTGAATTAGATCAGAGAACAGGGAACAGGAAAATCATTTGGTTCAGTGTTCAAACCGGTGCTTTACAGAGCTCATACAGTATATAACTGCTCTAAAAATGTTCTAATATGTAACTTTACACCTGAGAAATACTTAATCCCAAGAAAAACAAAACTGCACATTTAGAGGTTTAACAGCCAATGAATGACTTTAGGACCATAACTTCTTTCATCGGGAGCAATCCACGTAGAACTGACACTGTTTTTCTAGCAAGTGAGGCGCAGAAAATCAACCTGATCTAATCATCAGAATATAGAATTTAGGGGGTTTCCACTGCAAAGGTCTGTAAGCATATTACAGTGCCTAAATGAAGGTTTATTATAGTAAAGGTGAAAAGTGACGTAAACATGATAAATTGCTTTGCTAAAAACAGTCACGCCTAGACAACACCACATGTTTATATGCTGAGCTCTATTAAAGAAAGTAATAGCACTGAAAAAAGGCTGCTTGTATCCATTTTATCCTTGGTATTGCTGTCAAATTCACGCATATTGCTGTATGTTAGTGTAACGGTAATGCAGGATGCAACATAGTAGAGTAAAGATGTAAAAAAGACAAAAGTCCCTGGCTGTGAAGCTGCACAACATCACACAGCCTGGAATAAAACCCAAAGTTGATTTCATTTTAAAGCTGGACCATTATTTTTCCTACAGAACCCTACTCCATCCTGTAAAAGAGAAATACAACAAAATAGAAGACGGTAAAACAAACTGAGGTAAACAACGCTGCCTGCCAAAGCACATCAAAATGCAATCAGAGTGCAGTTCCTTTTAAAAAAATAAAAAATAAATAAAAATATTTTAATTAAGCACTGTAATAGTTCTATTTCACTTTATTGAGAATAAAACACATGTGAAATAACAAGCAGGCAGGTCCTTACTGCAAACGGTAGTGACAATTACATGGAGCACTCAGCCCTTATTCATCTGTAAATCAGGGAGGAGAAGAAAATGGGGAGAAAATGGTGGGTAACATAACCACAGTGATTAGTATGAAACACATCAGTAGCCTTTTTAATAAGGGGCCTAAAATAATTGCCCTGTGCATTGTTTTTATACTGCCCAGCCTGCCAAGCTGCAACTAGCTCTCCGACGTTTTAATAACCTGTACTTATTCTATACACACTTGAAAATAACACCATTAAAAAGCCTTGTTGGTGCATTTAAGCTGGAGTTTTGGTGGCCCCTGATTTTGGGTCTGCATTAACTGAACTGTAACTTTTCTTTAGCTCCATTCAGTGGCTAATTATTAATTTTACTGTTTTTGATCAAAGAAAATCAACAGCAATTATTATCAGCCCAAGCCACGAGCGTAACGTAATAGTTTATGGAGCAGGGCGTACAGTAAATAAACAACTTTTGATACATGACCACACGTAGGAAACTAAATAAGTTTTGTTTTTTCATGATTTAAAGATAAAAATTATTTCTATATTTGTTTTCTGTAGCAAACAAAACATTTTCTTTCGACATTTCACTCATTTTTACATGACGTCTTGTTATGTTCTGTACAGCACTTTTTAAACTGCTTTTGAAAACCTGCTGTACAAATAAAGTTTATCCTTATTATTACTTCTTACAGGTCATCTGGGGAGTAATTAGTACGCTAAGTAAAGCAGTGTTTGTGTATCCCTGTGTGTTTCTTCAGGCCATATAACCTAAATACACTCATTAGCCTCCTGCTGTATTTATTTTGTCATCGCACCCTTTGTTCATGAGGGACTTCTGCTGTGGAGTTCAGGACATGTGGTCAGGAATTTGAAACTCGAGTCACCGTCGTTATTCCTCCTCAGTCGACACGTTGCCATGTGCAGTGAGTTTGTCTAAGAACCTCTAATGAAACGCAGCCTAAATGTGGGGAAAAGAGCACAGGGTCGTGCTTTGCCATGTTCAGGTGTACATATCGCTACAAAAAGAAGGACGTTATTGTATGTAGATGCCTCCAAGCAAATACCATCCTGTCTGAAAGTCTCATTAAGGACACCAGGGGGGAAAAGAGTGCAGCTCCAAATAATAAATTCAGTTACTGTAAAGCAAAAATCCAGAACATATTTGAATCTGCTGCTGGACGTTTCACTGCTGCTCAGGGGATCGGCTGCTGTTTTTGTAGCACAGACATCCAACCACCCAAAGCCATTCAACTGAATGTTCACCTGTTACCTGTGTTTTAAAATAGACCACTGCAGACATTGAGGACAAATGCCAAGCCTGCAAATTCAACACAGAAAGGACCAGAAATGGGATTAAAACCCAGATTTTTTTTTTTTTTTTTGTGAGATTGTAGCTTTCTTTTATAAATTACTGAGGTAAGATGCAAGGAATGCATAAGAAATACATAATGAGGTGTATTTAAATAAAAAAAGGTTTAGGTGAAGAAGCCACGACTGGAACCAGTTTGGCACCGTCAGCTAAATCTGTTATTTTCCATACCAGGACACCGGGATTGCTAGTATATGCCTTAAAACATGGCTACCTACCACAGATGGAAAACATGGCTACCTACCGCAGATGAAAAACATGGCTTGCTACCACAGATGAAAAACATGGCTTCCTACCACAGATGAAAAAGTTGACAAGTTTGCTTGTGGTCAGTTTAACTCAGGGTTAACTTTGTTTCACTTCTGACAGTGCATTGGTAAGGTGGCACGAAGCAGAAGTACCTGCTGTTTAATACACTATCGCCTGTGCACTAATTTAAAAGAGTGGTTATAGTGTTGATCTGAACTGTGTTTAGGTATCCTGATATATGATTTTAACTGACATCTGCCAGCCAGTCAGAAAAAAAGTATCATTGGCCAGGTTATAAAGGTGTGTTTAACACAAATCAAACAGAGGTGAGTGTATTAAAACTAAATAAAAAGATGCACATTGCCACTAACAGATAAAGGTTCGATCTTGCCACCACAAACTGAGATGAAGATGTGTTCACATGAGTTGAACATAATTAAACTTGAGCTAAAAATACACACAAACTGCATAGCTGAACTTCATGAATCTATAGAGACGAGAAGAAAGGAGAGGTCTGACGGAAAATAAGCAAAATGTCTTTTGAAATATCTTCATCTATCATGCTGTAAATTAAGCAACAGCGGAAAGACAAAAAAAAAAAGGCCACAACATAAAGCCCCAGACCAGAGAAGAGAAAAGAGAAAATAACAAGGGGGAAAATGAAATTGAGTGAACCAACTCTGAGCTGTCACACCAACACAAGTACAGGTGTTGTTAGCTAGCTAGAATGTTTATATTGTCAGTGGACTGAAAAGCATCTCAGCGGTCAAGTTGCACAAATACACGAGAAAAAAACACACACCTGAATAGAGAAAATAGCTGATATCATTAAGCCCAGTAATCATGCTGCTCGGCTCATTGGTCTAGCTTGAACTCAAATTAGGCATACTAGCATTTAATTATCTAGTTATTCAAGTTAACCTACCACTGAATTCCCAAAATAATGACCGCCATGGTTGCAAATTCATAATTATGGTTTTATTTTTGTTTTGACTGGTTTAGTATTCAGCAATGACCTTGGGCAGAAGTTGTACATGTTGTTGTTACATGGGAGCAGCTGCTCTTTCACTTAGTCTCATAATGAACATCGCTAATGGAGCTACAGTATACTGCCTTGCTCAACAGCACTTGAAGGGTAAAGGTCTCTGCTTTTCATTTTACCAGCTGCTTCATGTATTCAAACAGGCCACCTTCTGACCACAAGGTCACTTCTCTTACTGTCAGGCCTTTGTGCAACATGGAGAAGTACTCTACCAGAGCTTCAAATGTAAATACTTCTCTTGTTAGCTTTTGCTCAGGCCAGGCCTTTAACAGGAACTCAAGCTGTGCTAGCTCGCCATTAGGTCCTGGCAAAAGAAAAGACATAATTCAGATTATTAAGTCAGTCAGGAGGGGGTGGAGGATTGTCAGAAACACTGCAAATATTACATGACTCTAAAATATCTTCCTAATTGAATCTGTCAGTGTGCCCTCATTTGGCTATTACACACATTTAACTCTTTGTTCAGGGTAAAATATAGACTACCAGCATGAACTTTAGCCGGTAGCCATTTCATGTAAATGTTTGCTTTTTCACACATTGACACAAAGCCCTACTGTTTTACACTGTACAGTACTGAAATGCGGGGCATTTTAAATAGATTTTATTAATCTTTTGCATTGGTGTGAAACATCTGCAGAATACTAAATAACTCAGAGTTGTTTGAACAGCACAGATGTGGTCGACGTCTGTCAGGAGGCAAAACTTGGTAGTCGGACTTGGAGATTTACCAAGCATGTTAAACTGTAGCCAATTTTACAGTCCTAAATTATATGGCCGGCTAGGAAAAATATGGAAAAGTCAAGGGGTTAAGGTGAGATTTGCCAGTTGAATCCCCTTACAGAAGTGTAGTGCGGACTGTCCCCAGCCACTTACTGAAGACATAACATATTACTGTTGAGGATAAACAGCAGACTGGGAGTTATCTGTCATCCGCACAGCGACACAAACTCGCCAGGCCAACTGTTGGGACAATGAGGCGCTAAAGGATTCAGTTTTAGCTGCTGAAAGTTGGGTGGATTGTGTTTCACTGAATGTGAGTATCAGAGATCAGTGGGATTCCGTTTATCCTTCAGAATATTCAGCTAATATTTATGTAATAGATTTGGTCCTTTATGCTTGCTGTCACACTAGACTGTATGTAGAATATTCCAATGTTGTAATATAAGGAAATGTATTCATTTTTTGTAGGTCAGGATTGTGCTGCTCTAAACTATTTGTGGATCTAGCTACTAGCTAGTTTCAAGCTAATGGTTTACTAAATTGAGTTGCACCATTAAAACTTAAGAAATATTTTAGCTAGTAAAGACTTGACTAAAAAATACAGAACCATTAAAGTCGGTTCACCATTCGCAGGTGAACAAAGGAACCAGGTTCGCCCCCCCGTTCAACATTAACAAATTGCCTTCTGGATATAATGTCACCATGATCACCATATTAGTTGGTGAACATGGTTAACAATGTTGCCATGCTAAGATTTGCTAAATAGCTCTAAACACAAAGTACAACTGGGGCCATTGGGAATGTCATTAGTTTTGCAGGTATTCAGTCATAAACAAGTGTTGGACAAATTGTAAGTTTGACCCGATGATGGCGCTAGATGAAATGTTAAGTGATCACCAAAGTTATTACAAATGAATCCTGAGGGGGAATCGTTGTCTGTACCAGATTTTATGACATCCAATAGTTGTTAAGACATTTCACTCAAAACCACAAATGTTAACCTCATGGTGGCGCTACAGGAAAAGTCGGGGGGGTCACCAAAGTAATTAGGATTCATCCTCTGGGCATCAGGAATGGCAATCCACCCAATGTAGGTGCCGACCAGTCGACAAACTATATCTTACTCTTAACTGCTGTGGTGGAAATCTGTTTATTAAAGATGAAACACCAAGAACTGTCTTTGTGGAAGTTTATTTTAGCATCTGCAGATGGGCTCAGAGCACACAGAGATTGTGGTCTCCACCGCAAAGAGCAAAAAACTTCTCTCTGTGTTTTTCCTTTATACACAATGCAAGTAAGTAAGGGAGGGCCTGCCTTTATTTTACCAAAAATATTCCCATTGAGATTCAGAATCTCTTTTATAAGGGAGTCCTGGCCTTGGTTGCAACTACTGTTGTTGTTGTTGTTGAGTCAGTAGAGAACATAAATAAGGAGCTCATGTAATATGGCCTTATAAAGAAAAATGTACCAGTGCTCCATTCTGCGGTTGTATAAGGAAGACAAACCAACTTTCTCATACAAACTGCAGTGATGCGTGCGGAAACCCAAATCAGAGACAAATCGTAACGCAGCATGGCACACTGAATCTAACATTTTTAAAGAAAATTAAACAGCATTTTGAGTGCGAGGTCAGATATGTTGACCTTCAGTCCAAACAGTCATACATTAGCAAGCTAAGCTTAGTTTTGTCACTTAGCTCATTTAGCTACGCAACAGTTACACCTGGCGGTTACTGGATGTAAATATTCAGTAAAAACTCATTTCTGTGTAAAAGCTAGTATGTGTGGAGGAACTTGTTTTAATTAAGTGATGTGTAAATCTTCACTTAGTAAACACGAGTTTGAACTTCAGCTCCAGATGTTTAACTTGCTGGCATCATAAGCACCGTGAGAACAGGACTGCTGCCACTGACTGACAGTCTGTCTTGTAACCTTTTTATTCATTTCTCATACTCTGGACATCCTCATTATTTACTTTGAGGTATAAGGATGAAGGATTCGGTGGAACATTTGGACTGTACGATCAAGGACCACTGCTCTTTATATTATCTTGCCTGCAAATTACTTTTGATTTAGATTCAACTAAAACAGATGTGTCTCTTGCTTTATCTGCTCTGAGCTCTGACCAGATTTATGGTGCAAAACCTACAACTTGGAGGACGTGAACTTTGAGCGCAATCTGTTTTTCTGACACATTTTATCCAAATAAATCCAGCTTGACATCAAACAGCTTGACATCAAACAATCATGACATAAAATGGAATAGCATAGCTGCAGATGCTCGCCATTTACAGGAAATTGTCACAATAGAGGACACTGACTGAAAGCACATCTTTATCCTCTCCCTCCCTCCCCTTTTATTATGCATTCATGGACTTGCCCCCCAATGTTGCACTTCACCTTCAACCCCAATTCAAGCTAGTTAAATCTGATTGAGCAACAAGGAAACAACAGTGCTTGGGAATCCACCATTTTCTGCTTGTTGGAAGAAGAAATTAAGATTAAGCAGCAGTGCAGAGGAGTGAGAGTAAATAATGTCAAATTGGAAACAGGGTCTCTTGAGATTTTGGAACATCTGTTGGGGTGTCAGGTTGCTTTAGCTCTCGTTAGGCCTGCAGTTTACCTCGCAAGGCAGTTGCCAAATGCCCCTCTGCTCCCTCCAGGCACTGTCCACTGTTTTACAAACAACCTCAGAGCTGAGGCCAAGACTTAATGTGCTCCCGCTCACCTTACACACAACCTTCGCTGTCCCCAAATGCACTTTTCATTTCCCACAGAACCGGTCTCATTTAGGGGACTGATGGCAAAGGGACGTTCTGTGTCGTTGCAATTTGTGCGTTCAATTTGGTTAGATTAAGTACTTAGATAATCTAGGCTCTGTTCCCACAGGAAAGCTGCTGCTCTGTATTTCATGCAGTGATAACCTCTTTGTATTTCTCCTATGAAATATGGACAATGAAAGCTACATCACGCCAGCAGATATTAAAGAAGATAGATGTCAAACGTCAAAACAGCGTCCAAGTATCGTCTGGGTCAACCTGTTTGCAGTGATGATCTCATTGAAAAAACACATTTCCTAACATATCATGATGTGTTTGTGATGTTTCTTTCTTCCTCTTTTTTTCACACCAGAGGAAGGAAGGTAAAAGCATCCAAGTTTGGGTTGTCACATTAATGACACGATCGCCTCTGACGTTCAAATTGCATTTGACAGTGAACTTCCGAGGCACAGATGTATCGGCCCGGGCCCAAGCAGACGCCGGCTTCAGTGCCAGACGACTGAGCAATCATTTGGAAAACACTGGCAACACCCGGTGTTTTCATTTTCAGCTCGCTTTTTAACCTCTTCGGGAACTTTCAGCATTTTGCTGAGAGTCCCAGATGACTGTGCACACATTTGGAGCCCCAAAAAATACAAACCTTACTGGGCGAACGCTGATGACGTGTGTAGACTCAATTGAAATGCTACTGTCCGTGGGATTTGGAAATTACAGTAAGAGTTCAGTGAGAACAGCCAGCTTGGGGGTTAAGGCAAGGTTATCACTCACTGCCTTCCAAAATGGCTCCCTTGAGAGTTGACCTCTCCGTGTCCTGACCTTATGGCGCTAAAGCCATAATTTCTATTTGCTCATCAAGTTTTCTTTCTAACTCCTACTGTCTCCATATTTCCTCTCTCCTGTTTCTCCTCTCTCCCCTGTCCCCTCGACTATTTACTCTTTACATCACTTAGTTTTATTTTCTCTCCCTCTGTTTCTCACTCCTCCTCTCTGTTTTCTCCCCTTCCCTCTCCTTCTCTGCTTGTACTTTTTCTCTCTGTGTCTCCCTCAGCTATGCGGCCATATTGCCAGGGCTGACTCTTTTGATTTGAGTGCAGTACATGTGGTTGAAATCTGAGGCCTGCTGCACTGCCAAGCCACAGGCCCTGTAATGGAGCACTGGCGCAGGAGAATAAGCCATTGTTCTTGGTGCAGTCGGTGGATGGATAGATGGAGGGACAGAGGGAGGGAGCTCTAACGGAGTCTCTTTTATTTTTTTATTTTTTTTTAAAGTTGACTCTAGCTGAACACAGCCCCTGGGGTCAAAGGGGAGCCCCATAATCTTGTTGTAAATCCTACTCTGGGTAGCAGGGGAGGAAAAGCCGCCTGGGAGTCATTTACAGACACGGGATGCAGAGAAAACTGTCCAGTCTTGGTTTCCTGGACTGTCTTACTGCATACTGAAATAATATAAACAAGACAGTCTTTTACCTGACGTTAAAGTATCACGATCATTTGTTTAATGCCCTCACCAGCTCCAGTGTTGGTACCCTTTTAAATACATTTTTTAAAGCTTATTTTAGTATGTTTCAGACCATACATACTGGCATAGTAAAAACAAGAATGTGAGTCTTAAAAGTAGCAATACAACCTTGTACCAAATCTGTGTTCAAGTAAAAGTCCTGAATTCAAAAGTTTGCCTTTAAAGTAAATAAGTATTGTCAGTAAAAAGTACTCTTCAGACAGAATAGCCCCTTTTATTTTATTATTGTATTATACGATGCATATGTTTACTGATGTATTCATGTGTAAGCAGCATTTTGATGCTACAGCTGGTCAACGCAGGTCTGTTTTGTTTTGTTTTACTACTTTATATACTGTACATATTTAAAGCTGCCAATACCGATATAGACATTTGCGAGTTTAAAAAAGTAATAATGATACATTGGTTGATATAAATTTAGACATTTACAAATAGACATTTTTTATAAGGATTCCTTTCATTCGTTCTTTAAAGAATTGTGACCATGACACATACTGAGTAGAAAAATGAACTTGTCAGTACTCTCTGGTGGACCAACTATGTACTCGTGACGCTGCTTCTAAATTAGCAGATGTAGTAGATTAGTAAATGTACGTAGTTACACATCTCCTGATACAAACATTGTTCTCCTTCTCAAACTTCAAAATATATCCACTCCAAGTATGTATCACTCTGATTATTTGCTTACAATCTTTGTTATGACTTTTTAAATGGTTTAATTTGAATGATTATTGTTTACAAGAATATGTAACAGCAGGGCAATCTATTCAGCCTGATGATGAGCCGCTATAAAATAGTGATTTTACATGTGGACTCAATTTATCCTCCTTTACTGTACAAACCACAATCAGGATGCAGGAGTCTGTAGCCTGACAATTTTCAACTTAATTAAAACGTGTTTATAACCAAGGGGAATGGTGAGTGTGCAAGTTCTTGTTGATTAGCCACAACAGCTGCAGTCGCCCCCACTAATAAACCTTACCTCCCATATAGATTTTAATACTTTAAGGGTTACATTTGTCTGGCGAAATCTTTTGTATACTTCACCGGATGCAGCCAAATCATTAAAATAACTACAATGGATCAAGTGACCCTTGCTCATTAAAATTTATGGCAAAATGAGATGGGAGTGCTGGCAAGATGAAGCGGTGTCATCTTGAATCATGAGAACTGCCAGCCTGCTGGGACTCTTGGTGCCATAAGGTCCTGAGGTTTCCTTCTTCACTTTTCCCATCTAATCATTTCACAACAGGGCCTGTACATCAAGTCAGCATACACTCCATCAAATACCACCATTGTTTTTACTCGAAAGCTATAAAACAAGGATAGTCTAATAGCTCATGTCAGGGCAAAACCTAATGGAGAGATGCCCCCTCGATATGATCTGACTTTTACGACGTGGTGTGAAGCTGTAACTTTTTTCTCCCAGACGGGATGTTGGGAGGCGTCAGATGTAGGTGACGACAAACCACCATGAAGCTGGGTCTCTGTGCCCAATCAAATTGCAGCAGAACTGTGTTTAATGTTCTCTCATTGAGTGTAAATGTTCATGAGTAGTCACCCTGTCTAACAGCGGTGCCACAGAATACTGTATGTATTTGTTTAATAGGACCTCTCCTTGGAAACTCAGGTCAGAGTGTAGGAATTTAAAAGTGAACCAATTTGGACTGCATGCAGCGCTGAATATTTTAAGAATAGATTTTTTTTTTCTCTTTGTCATCGCTCTGTGCTGTTAAACATTTCCCCATGCCGAGATTGCATTGACGCAAATCCTGGGCCCCGTCTCCCAAAAGCATTTTAAGGCTAAAATGATAATAAAATCCCTTTTACGAACCCTCTTCAGCTTAAGAGATGTTTCCCAAAAGCGTTGTGAAGGAAGTCACCCTTAGGAATAATTGTAGATTAAAAAGTGCCTCATAGAAGGCTAAGAGTGTCGTAAGAAGCTCCAGAACATGCAGGAGGAACTATGTGTTTCACTGAAGTTTTTATTATTCTCATACATTTACTATATCTTTAAATCTATGCCTCTTTTATGACAACTGACGCTCTGTTTAGTGATGATTGCTGTAAATGAATTGTAAAGTTTTAAATTAGAACATAACCAAAACAAATATAACAGACACACGCAAACAAAATTACTTTAATGGAACAATTTTTGATTTGCGCCAAACTGGCCATGTGTTGTGTATCCACTGACTGATACATCTGCAAACCTCTTCTTCTCTTGTAAGGCTATTGTCCAGACAGCAATAATCACAGTCATTACTGCAGCACTTTGATGGAGACAGGAGTAGGCTACTGGATTTTTTAAAATGTATTTAATGTTAACGTCACAGTAAAGGGTCTTTACCCACAGCCTAATATATTCATCTCATGTGGCTGAAATGCCACTTTTCTGATATGATGTATTCAGTTTACATATCTTTTCTTTTCATTTTAAGGTGCATATGCCATTTGTTTATTTGGGTCTAAAATGCTACACAAATTATGGCAGAATGACACAGCTGACACAAGCTTATAAGAACCATCACTGCTTGATTTCAGGTTTAATTTGTACTTAAAGGTACAATGTGTAATTCTTGGCCACATGCTCCAAATAAATAGGGGGCAGTATGGCGTTATCAAGTTATTTTCCATATAGTGAAGCGGTAAGTTACAGCCAGCATTACATTTTACATTACAGCAGTGTACTTTTGAAATTATTGTGTTCTGCTACTTAGCAAGATGAAATCTTACTAACAGCAATGTTTCTACGTTAGCGCCAAATCGATTGTGCACTATCAGTGCTCAGTTAGTTAGCAAACTATGTAACTAGTAAGCTGTTTTCTTGACTGATGACGATGATTTCACACCCAGTCTGCCCAGTCAGAGACAGAGAAGGTCAAGTGACAAGCACTACTTCTTCGTCCTCTCGTGTTGGACGGAGGGCAGACTGGACACTACAGTGACTCACTATCGCCTTCTCAAGGCACAAGTGGTATTACAACACAGGACGGCTGGGGCTAGCTGGTTAGCATGCTAACTTCAGTAGACATCTCTACAACACAATACATAGACATCTTTGACATGACGTCAGAACTGTTACTTCTTCACATTCTGTTGATAATGTTAGTTAATTTTTTGAATGCTTTAAACTAAAATTCTGGTCATATCTTACACATTGTACCTTTAAGGACAATCGTAGAAAAGGTTTCAGTCGTAGTCATCTGAACACTGTTTTCAGAATCAAGACGTTTCGGCTCTTATCCGGAAGTCATTCTCAATGGGAGCCGAAACGTCTTGATTCTGAAAACAGTGTCCAGATGACTACGACTGAAACCTTTTCTACGATGGAACACTCCTGGACGAATGAGGGACTACACCGTCTTGTGTTCAGTGCTAATCACCAAATGTTTGCATGGATAGCACCATCGTGGTGAGCAGAAGGTTTGCAGTGGCTTTTCTAGATGTGTGCTGCTGAGAAGAAGACTACTTCAACTTCCTTAATGTCTTCTTCACTACAAAGATTCTTCACCGGCATTGTAAATTTGTAGGAGAAAACACAAGCAGCCCATGCTGACCAGCTGCCACTGTAGCCCCGACGTGTAGACACGTAGCAATGGCTTAGCTTTGTCAACTATGTGCATAGGCTCTGTAGCTATGCCGTAATCCCTTAACTCACAACCATAAATCAAGCTTAAAAATCAGCATGTCAGCATTGTCATTGTGAGCATGTTAGCATGCTGACATTGGCATTCAGCTCAAAGCACCGCTGTGCCCGAGTACAGCCTCACAGACCTGCTAGCATGACTGTAGACTCTTAGTCTTGCACTCTTCGTCATCAGTCTTGGCTGCTATAACACTTCCCTGTGCATTGATTGCAGTGGTGCAAGTCTTGGCACATATGTTTGTGTCTGACCTTTTGCTAGCGCAAGACATTTTGTTGTTTCTTCCACTGAGCGCTGTGGCTCAAGGCTAGAGTAACACACAGTGAGAAGCTCAATATCCATGTTGTCATAGTGAATAGAAGATAAACGGCCTGTTATAGCGAGCTGCTTAGCTTTCACCAGCTCCTCTTTACTTGGTTTTAACATCAGAGGATAAAGCAGCCACTGTCTAAAAGGGCAGCTGTTTCCTACCTCTCTGCATTTCTTTGGAAGGTGATGTATGAGCTGGCCAGGAGAAGAAATGGAAAGGTCCTCCAAGAGTTAAAGGCATTAGGTCACACTAGCTGCTACCATTGGTGTTCCTGGCCCGGTCCTTGCTGGTATTCTCTGCCACTGTACAACAAGCCCAACATGTGTGAAGGATTACAGCAATAGCAGATAATCAATAAAATTCACGACACATTCGATGTGATGGATGCCTTCTCACTGCCCTCTGTGCTCACATCATCATTAGTAGTGGTGCTGACCGGGGCGATCCATCCCGATCAACAGTGAAGGTGTCCGAAGCAGCTATAAAAGTCGTTGTAGCCAAAGTGCTGCAGCTGAGTTTACCCCTTCACACCATTTCCCTTCTCACTGAACCGTAGCTTAACTACCTCGGTGAAAGAATAGCATGTCTAGGTCACAACAAGACACTTGACGGATGAGGGCAAGAGGAATGGTTTCGGTTTACCGCTGGCCAGAGGGAATCCCAGTTGATTTGAAAAACACCACATGGGCACAGTAGGATGCTAAATGTCTGTCTTTGAGGCACAAACAGTTGAGATTCTTGACTGGCAGTGTGGTTATTCACAAACATCAGGGGAGCTGGATGATCGATCCTGGTTTAGAGTCTTTAAAAGCTCTAAATGGATGTGGGCATTTATTGTGATATATGCATTTAGTGAGTTATTTTCTGGTTTGATTGCTGCCTTGCTTCCCAAAAGTCTAAGTATTTGCATCTGGCCAGTTCTGATTAGCAGAGACAGATGACATACCTTGGGCTTTGCAAACTTGTGATGGATGCATTTATTTTTTGTTGCTATTTATCAGTGAATCAAAAACTTGACTAATGAACTGCTAATTAAAATAATCAGTGTTTTCAGGCCTAATCCATCATAGAGGACCTGTGAACATTAATCAGCTGATCATAAATTATGGCAGTTGATTGATCTGTGCAACCCTGATCTACATTATATCCAGTCCCAATTTTGCCTAGTGTGGTTTTCACTCCTATTACGTTAGCTCAGTTTACTAAATCCTCTCATAATCAGGGACGAAGATGTAAAACTTATCCTAAAAACAACCTGAACAGGGATTTTGGTTCTTGTGCAAGTTATCATGAGAATGGAAAACAGCATCTCTCCTCTGGGCTCCACTGTGCTTCAGTGTGGGCTCAGACCCCATTATCTCCCATAATACTTCACTGGCATCAGCTCTGCAGACGAGGAGGCCTTGTTCACGACGGGACACCCCATTGGCTTGATTTACGGGGACGCTAATTAGGCTTTGCTTCACATATATCCGAGGATCACATTTCATAGTGAAAGGGAACATTCAGTTGTTCAGTTCCTGAGTTGACGCTGATGAGGGGGATCCTGAGGGACAAACTATACATGGCTCGCCTGGCAGCGATGGATTATTATGTGTCAACTACTTGAAAAACAACAATTTTCAGGAAATTGGACTTGATCCAATCATGCTTGGTATTTTAAGTCAGTTTTTATTAGAAATTGAAGGTTCCTGTATGTTTCTGAAGAGTAATTTCAGTGTAAATGCTCAATGTTGTATAATTACTTGTGATTATCACTCAGAGCCATTTTTCCTGTTCACAGTGAAGCATTCATGAGCTGTTACTGTACATGTGGGCACTGTGGTCATCAGTGGTGATATCAGAAACACCACACAACTTGGGAAACTGTGAAAGTGAAAACAAGATGTAATAGTATAAACACTGTTCCTGCACAGGTCAAGGTCAGGAAGCTGTTATAGAAAAGGTCCAATGGTGGAAGAAGAATTCACATCTTTTATCCTTTAAAGCTAGAGTGCGGGACTTTTACATATAAATGAACGTCCATTACATTCAAGTCTTTGCCAAATGAGTTCACACAATGCTGATTAAGCATATCACCACCAGGTAAATCTCTGTGTTTCGCAGTATACCGAGTTTTTAAATCTGGTGTCCGTGGCGACATTCCTGCGCTGGCACACCGGTAATGATGCGTTTAACGCCAACCAGCAATGATTGGTTTGGTTTTGATTTGATTTGGTTTGCCAGAGCAGAAGCGGGGAGCAACCCAGAGCCATATGGAGAGCTCCGCGATCCGCCATTACTGTAAAAAAAAAAAAAAAAAAAAAAAAAAGATCCATTGGAGAGAATGTTTATTATTGAGCATTGTTTATTGTTTATTATGATTGTATAGTTTGTTTTAATATGCTTTGGCTATGTTGTATGCAGTCACGCCAATAAAGCCACTTGAATGGAAATTGAACGGAGTTGACGTAACTCTCTCTACATTGCTCTGGAGCAGCCTTAGCGACAGAGCAGGCTACAGCAACTAGGAGTAAAACCCAAGAAGCAAGAAAAGTGTCTGATGCTCCAAATAAAAAAGAAACTAAGCGTTCAGAGGATGGATTACTGTCAAAAGATGAAAGCAATCGACGGCTTTAGCTTTTCCTTGTTGGAGAGCGCTGAGAGAAGGGACTGAGGGCAGACACAGATGTCACATTACTGTTCTTGGACAGGTTGGTAAAATATTTGGAGTAGGCTCTGTAGCTATTACATTTACTCTGCCGAAATAATGGATTATTGTCTTGGAACTGTGGAAATGTCTCTGTATTTCTGTTTCTGTTTCTGAACACAAGCCTTGGGCGAGCTCACTGTAGGCATACATCATAATCATGATCATTATTATCATCATGACATTAATGCGAACCAAAGGACATCTTGAAAGACAGAAAGAACATCTGTATCAAATCGTATATGCTTCAGATAGTGTATGGATTTATTAGTGATTTTTAGTTAATGTGTTAAAACATTCAAAATCACCAGCATGGTTCTATTAAAGATAGTTCAGTTATGTAGACAAGCTTGGATCCCAGATATTAGTGTAATTTGTGTGTGTGTTGTCTGAAATGAGGACATTCTCTAAAAATACCTCAAAGCGATGATTTAGATCAGCAGTGGTAAACATGTACGCACCAGTGCAATTCGAGACCAAGAACAATTAAAAATAAAACTGAATTTCAGCATTTATTTTCTCATGCGAAAATTACAATGCCATCTCCTTCCAGCAGCCCTGAAACTGTCACTCTGCTCACCTGATTTATCTTAAATTAATCTGGTTTACAGACATGTTAATCTCAGCAATGAGGCAAGAATCCAACCAGACAAAATAAATCAGAAGGGTTTGGATTAATGTATAGTCATGCACGGTGAAAGTGCCGGGGTGTTTGGGAAGAGCTGCTGTTAAAACAGAGAGGGGCACCACAACTCAACACCTCATTTATTTGGACACGTCAGCAGGAAACACCATCCAGAAAACTCAACATTATCGCTCTGTCTCACAACTTACAGGGAGGCGCTGCGTTATGAAATCAAATACAATATGGAAAAATGTACTTCCAATAAAAGCAGGAGCCATACGTCCAAATGATGCCAAGATTTATGACGAAAAGTGAATTTAACTGCATTGTAAGTAGTATTTGGCCTTTTGATGTGATTATTTCTTGGTTTATTTTTCTTCAGCTTTGATGCTAAGTGCTCATTGCTGCTGTGTTTCTGTGCTGCACGTCATGACTGACAGGTGATCTCTTTAGAGTGTGGGCTGTACTAGTCTTGTGTACGAGTCTTGAACTTTCAATCAATAAAGTTCATGTAGGTGCTGGTCTTTGGGTTTTTTTCTGGACAGCCATGATGGCTCTCACTTTTCAAGATTAATACCACGTTTTTTGCCAGAGGTTCGTCAGGCTGTCTAATAACTGAGATCAATGGAATAGCCGGAGGCGCGCAGTCTGAAGGTGTAGTCAGACCAGATTTCACCTGGCAGAATTTACTCACAGGCTGAGGCTAAAAAGCAGGTGGGACAGGATATAGTGTGGGGAATGTTGTAGACATAAATTGCAGGAGCTAGCAGGGTTAGCAGGATAACAACAGTACTGAACAGGTTGTAAATTATACAGCGTCTTATCAAACACTTGAGTGTCATTAACCTCTAGCAGTGTTCTTACACTCAGTACAGCCATGCAGCATCCGTCCTTCTCTGCTGCTTTAATTAGTTCACCATGAAGTCACATAAACAAGATATGAACAATCAGTATTTCCTGAATGTCAATTCCACCTTCTGTGAAACACATTGGAGATCCTCGCGATTGTACAGGTCGAAATTCAATCAGATTGAACTCTGCACATGGAACAAGTAGGAATCAATTTGCGAATGGAACAAACTTTTTACAGTCATCTCTCAGGTCTACAGTGTCACTCTCTATAGACTATGAGTATGAAACACTCACTGTGTTTCATACTCAAAGGTAGGATTTTGTGTGGAGTAAAATAACTTTCCTGTGGTTGTCTAAGCTTTCCAGAACTCATTACATCGCCCTCTGTGGCGAACAATCATCCACCAGATACACAAGCAGACCGGAACAAACCACAGGAAGGATTTAGCATCACAGTTTGACTCAGATGAAGTCCATTATTGACATTATGTTTACTATCCTTCCCTCACTATAGCAATTTAAAATCACTTATGTTTCCAAACATCACTTCTACAGTAGGTGTTATTAAATTCATCTGCCTCATGACATGACATGTGGTGAAAAACAATTTTCAGTTATGCAATGTGGTTAGAAAGGCCAGTTTTCAGCGGTGCCTCAGTTCAGACGGTTCACTCGGGTCTCGTTCCTTCCAACCAACGAAGCTCAGCTGTGTCATCACGAGGACGGCGGTCAAAACTCATCCAAGAATATGAAGCCACTGTCACGGGACTATTATTGTTTTTCCTTCATGCAACCAAGAGCATCATTTGTCATTTAAGGCCTATTGAAGCCGATCACGCACATTGCTTTTGCATTTACATATAATTCGAACAAGAAGTGTCTTCTTCCCACCCGTGGCTCTTCTGGATGTTTGGAAAGTTTTGACAAGAATATTAATTATTTTCCTTCACTTGACATTTGCTTAGAATGTTGTTGTGAGATAATATGCCAAAAAGAGGCGTAAATAAAAAAGGTTCATTATTTATTAACAACAATTTTTAAACATTTTTTTGGTTGAGAGATGTCTGGGCCCCAACGGTGATGTCAGTGTAGAGAGTTTCTGTAAGTCAAATATATCATCTTGTCTACACTATATGTGAGGTCTAGTTACCTTTTGTCCTGTACCTGCAGTGCTCTGTCAGTCCTGCACTGTGTAACTGTCTTGTAATGTGTCAGTAGTGACTAACAAAGTCAAATTCCTCACGCTCCAGGTTGCACTCGCCAATTAGAAGCTATTAGGATTCTGATATTACTGCCAAAACGCTTCTTGGAAGCTGCAGGCTCTGGAATTGGTTTCTAAAAAAGTGGAACATTTAGAGACGGGCCATGGTCAGTCTCAGAGCGCACCGCTGTCAGCAAGCAGATGAACGTATCTCAACTTTTCACTGCAAGTCAAATATTTAGGACATAATGTTTCCCAGATTGTGAGTCTGCAAATGAGATTCTCTTGTTTTTTTTAAATCCAGATTACTGTTTTTGATCATTGGGACCATTTTAGATCATAAGACGGATGTATATCAGTCAGTGTTGTAGTGTAGTTTAGTAAAGTCACAAGACAAAAATTTTCAAATGCACATATACATACAGTCATTTTTCAAGCAAAAATGCCAAACATTCTATAGTTTTATCTTTTCAAATGTGAGGATTTGCTATTTGTCTTTGTCATATATGAGAGTAAACCGCATCTCTTTGGGTTTTGGAGATGTGATGTGGGACCACGGCGACAGAGCCTGCACACAAGTTTCCTGTGCAATGAGGGACTATTACTGACATTTAGGGTGTGCTCACTTTTAGTATTACCTCAAAATAAAGTGCTTTGTTCTTACTCATCAGTCCCAAGTTGAACCTCGTGTTTTCAAATCATCAGCCTTTTTTTAATTAAATTTTTTTTTTTGCTGTGTTATTGTACACAGAGCAACAGAGGAAAACAGTATGGCAGGCTATGAACTTATACAAACCTAGTCTTGTCTCAAAATCACATAACTGTAAAGGAAATAGAGAAGGGTGAATGGAAAAGGAGAGCAGAGCAGCGGGACACATGTCCTGTGTAATCACCTTTGTTTCTGCTCTCAGCTCCGGTGCTGAATGCCAGCAAAATTGACTAAACTACCCGTGAAGCAGACACTAGCACCCCTTCTTCTACTGCCGTCCAGTGTGATCGACACACTAGCTGACAGCGCTGCCTGGAGCCATGCAGGAGAGAACAATGACCAGGATGTACACCTTTTATTTCTTTGATCATGTGCAAACATGTTGATAAAACATCTCACATGATGACCCAAGGCACTAAAACTTATAGGTAAAACTTGAGACTTGACTTGTTGAATATTCAAAGCATCAGTCGACTCAGGAAATTCTGATTTGGGTACTTTGGTGGGTACAATTTATCATAACCAATAGAAACTACGAAAATTTGTTGTAATAAACTGTAATTACCCTTTAATATATCCTTTGCCTAAAATTTATCATGTTATGTTATCTGTGAATGCTCTCTCAAATGAATTTCCAATAGAGCTGCAACAATTAGTTGATCAATCGATAAGTAAATTGATCTGCAACTATTTTGATAAACGAATAATCGTTTAACTAATCTTTCAAGCAAACGTTGCCAAACATTTGATGGTTCCAGGTTCTCAAATGTGATGTGATAGCTGATTTTCTTGATCTTACATTGCAGTAAATCTAATATTTTTGGGTTTTGGACAGTTGCCCGGACACAAACAAGATGTCACTTTGTACTCTTGGATATTGTGATTGGCAATTTTTACTGTTTTCTAATGTTTCATAGACCAAACACTTAATAAATGAATTGAGAAAATAATCAGCAGTTTAATTGATAATGAAAATAATTTAAAGTTAGTTGGAACCCCAATTTCCAGAAAATCTGCCATCACTATTGCAGCATAAAGTCATACATACGATAACAGAAGATTTTAACCCTTATTACTCACCCCTAATATACACACATTATTTTAAATATCTATACAAAATGTTTAATTGGGGAAACAATCACGAATATAATGTAAACACAAAAACTTTTTCTGAAAAAACCTTGGTTTTTTCCTCATACAGTAACTTCATTATCAGTACAATACTTACTATAAGCTTACTAAAATGTGTATAATGATAGTTATGGCAGATTATTTTATTTAATAATCTAATGAAGACATAATTGTCTTCACTATTTTAAAACAATGTAAGCAGGCCCAAAGCAAAAATCAAGACTTAGATAATTACTCGATGAATATTTGGACTGTACTGTACTTTGATATTTTGGCTCCATGGTCTTATTACTTTGGATGTGAAAGGATAGTTTAATTAATCACAGGAATTCTTAGCTGTACTGAATGAAAGGTTAAGAGAATTAAACTTGCTGGACTTTCTGGGAGTCCTGACTGGGAATCAGCATTCCTGCTGTAACCCCCTCACCTAAAATATTGCTGAGGAAATTGCAAAGCAGACCCTGGATCTGCATCCAAAGGCAATTTGACCCCATTAGTTTGAAGGAGATGCCATGGCTTTGTGTTATTTATCTCACAAATGAAAATGTTTATGCTTATCACTTAAGGGAGCAACTTTTTGTTTATTTAGTTTAATTAGTTTTATCATGAATTACTTAAATCCGGTATGTAAACAGCATGTTCTGGTAATGATATACGTCAGATCTCTAATGGGTAATGAAGGTTTTATTATGTGCTTTGAGGGCACTCTGACTGTGAGCTAAATAGTCACAAAGCCAAGAAAATTAACATTAAAAAGTGTCTCTTTTTTCCATGGACAATGGGCACCTGGGCACAGACATGTAAGAAAGAAATACAAAACTAGTCATTTTGTATCTCTTTGTAGTCCTTTTGTGTTTCTTTGTAGTCATTTCTGCTTTTGGGTCTCTTCGTAGTCGTTTGACTTCCGACAAGATATGTTAACGGTCTCTTCAAACAGAGGCTCTGGTAATCCTTTCATGTCTTCCCCATCATCATATGTAAAGTACATCTAAACTTTAAACCTTGTTAAAAACATATAAATGAAAGAACAGAGACAGACACTTTTCAATGCCCTGTACTGGAGGGAGTGACAAGTTGTGGATTTATCTAAGCTGAGATAAAACATGTGTGCATACTCTGAGCACAGCCAGTGCAAACAGATTTAATGCCCCTCTCTATTGACGAGTCATAAAGAAATCATAGAAATAGCTGAGAGTCTGGAGGGAAAGCCAAACACTCCGCGTTCTGCTCTGTGTCGGACGTATGGAATTTGAACCCACAGCTACGCCCATCACTGCGAGAGGAAAGTGGTTTTGCACTGTGAAGGATTATGGGATGCATATGGATTCTATCTCGTTGTTTTTTAGTGAGTCCTTGTTGCAGGTCACGCCACCTCCACAGCTCACCACTTCCTCAGAAATAACCTGTGATGACCCCCATGACCTTCGTAACTCCTACCACCAAACTGCTTCCACAAGACCTCAGGGAAGATGGTCTATTGGTTGAACCCATTCTAAAGCATTCGTAGAAAAACTGACTGATTTGTTGGTCATCTTTGCAAACGGTGGTCAGGAACAGCTTACTGATGTTTTTTTTAAAGAAAATGAATATATATTAGCGGCAACAGATATTTTCGCTGCAGTTACATTTGATCAAATTTTACACCAGTGGTGTTTAAAGTTTACTAGTGGCTACAGATGGCACATGGAGTCAGAAGAGGAACAAGAAGAAACACACACTGTCTGGTTGCATCATTTGACATACTGGATGTTTCATAAAGACTGAAGAGTAATCTAAGTACTGAAGACATGGATGTGTTGATCCGGGGAATGTGATAAAATCACTGCTTTTCCAGAGATTTGGCACGCAGAGGAACTGGACAATTCCTATCTAACACTGTCAAATAAAAGGCATCATAGGATCTATTTCTTTGGTTGTAAGTTGTTCCAATGAAAACTGTTAACACTGACTTCTGTGGATTATGAAAAGTACACGGTTTCTGGAAAGACACATTGCTGTTAAACCTTTTAGGCTAAATGGAATTTTTCAATGCTTTGAGCACTACAAAGACAACTCATTTCAACGTGTTTGTCCTGGGGTGACGGCAAAAATCTTGGAAGATGGGAATCTCAAAACCTCTACAAATAAAACCAAAATTATCTGCATTACTCAATACCACTAAACGTACACATTTAAGTATGGTTCTTTAAAACGGTTCGAAAGCAATTTAAATCGATTTGAAAACAGTTGAAATGGTTTAAAACCCCTTTAAACCAGTATCTCAAATGAATAGAGATTGAAACAACTTTTAAGTCAACATACATACATAAGTCTAAGAGGTACTCACAATCATGAAAGGTTTGAACATCTACATTTCCATGGCAACTGAGCAAACTCAATGTGCTGAAGAAGACCTTTTGTTTTGTAAACTGCTGTTTCCAGGATCAAGTGTGAACTGTCAAGCTCGGGTTAAAACTCAGTTTAAACCAGTTAAAAAACAATTTAAACAAGTTTAAACCTATTTTTCTGTCCAAAACATATTTAAACTAGTTTGTCTCTGTTTCAAAACAGTCAAAACCACCAAACACATTTAAAACAGCCTGAACTAGTTTAAAGCCAGTATCTCAAATTTAAACAGGTCTAAACTCAGTTAAAATCAGTTTAAAGCCGCTTTAAACCATCTATCAAGCATCAACCAATTTAGAAGTTTGATTGCCTGTGTTTTTGTGGTCTGCATTGAAAATATGTGAGTGGACTGCAGGGTCAATCCACAGGTGCCTGCCCCACATGTACCTTGCTAGTGGCTGATGAAAACTGAGCCAGTTTCAATTAGGTTGATTTTGAAAAGGCTTAAATCACCTCAGTACTGCCACAAACAGTCGGTTACTGTACATTACATCACTGAATAGTAGAAACAAACTAAATATGTTCAATTCTTTAAGCCTGCGATGATACAAATCCTCTCAGTGAGGTAAATGACTCGCAGGTATTTGTTTTAAACCTGCAGGGAAGGTGGCCTGAGCACAGTTCAATCTCCATCACACTCAACAGTTACATACATTTCTTGACCCAGATTTTGACAGCTCGTCTGGAAACTCAAACCCACTTCTTTTGGCCACAAACCTGCCTGTTCCTGAACGCAGCACTGACCATACCCTTGGAGCGCTGTTTTCCTGTGGTTCACTTTATATTCTGTGTTTGGGCAGCGCTGTTAAAAAATCAGGTGCAGTGCTTTCATTGTTTTCGTTTTGCAGCCCAGCTGTACGCTGCTGACATGTCATTTATGTTTTTTTCTAAAATAACCAATTAGTACGCTTAAATGGGGCTTGAGTTTTATGCTAACTCAGGAATCTTGCAAAATGTCACTCAATATTTCCTGTCCATTCATAATTTCCAGTTTTAAAGTTGTGGTGGTATTTGGTTAAGCTCAAGTATCTGCGTGGAAAATGTTTTTGCAGAGGTTAATACTGAAGCAGAGAGCATGCCCACACTACAGTGATATTTATAATGTTGTTTCAAAACTAGACAGAGTCCTCATTCTGTACAGTGCTGCTTCCTTATGCTAATAAACTGCAGACCATCTGCAACATGGAGCTGAATAAGCTCCCACCTACAAAGCAGCCGTCAACATTTGTAAACCTCTTCAACGTATGTAAAGAAACTGTATATGTCACTTTGGGAAATGTAAACAAAAACTGCATAAATTTATCCCAGCCAGAGAAATCCTAACTTTCTATTAGCAGTCATGTAACCATCACTTATTGAAAAATGATCAGCTTGGTTGGCTCTCAGCACAATCACAACAAAAATGATGTTTTCTCTTCCCTTAACATGGAAATGTGGGATTACTGCAGCGCTATAGGGTGTACCACAGAGGAAGAAGGCTGCCTTGGCTCAGAGAGATGCTCATTGAGGAAAAAAGGAAACCTGAGAAAATTCTGTTTTGTTTTTAGCAAAATACATTTTCCTCAAGCATCTCACATGTCATTTTTTACTTTATCTTTATTGCTAAGTGTGTTAAACCACTTAAACCTCACTGATCAGCCTGTGGGTCAGTCGCTACAAGCTCATGCTGTGCAGCCAAACTCGGTTCAAACCCACAAAACCCACTTTGTTTTAAATTCTAGTGGACATCCCAAACTTTTTAAAAACACCAAATATGTCAGGCTTAATTTTGGGGAAATGTGTTTAAAATGAAGCACAAGACATCTACAATGTTTCCATTTCAGCTCAGACTGAAGTAGTCATTAAGAACTTCATTTAGTTATTGTCTTGTATTTATCCAGGGTTGGATCTTCACTACCAAGCATCAGATGTCACTATCCATTTATTTTGTTTTTGGTTTTTTATGTGTAATTATGCCTGTATGTGTCCTAGGGGAGACTTTGTGGAATATCATCTTTGGCATTGTCTTTATGTATTTATCAGGGACAATGCACACTATTTGGCATAATTTTAATACAATAGTTCCAGATTCAACCAAATGCCTAGTTTTCATCGTCGTGGTGGAGGAAGTATTGAGATCTTTTACTTGAGTAAATGTCAGTGTGAAAATACTGTAGCTGTTCACATCCATTACTTACATAAAGCTAATATTAAAGGTGCCCTGTGGAGTTTATTTGTAAACCAACAATGTCATGTTTATGTTTGTTTCACTGTTTCTCACCAAAACATATTGTGTGTATCCCTGAGGTCTAACAAACATGTTTAATGTATTTAATTCCTCATTAAATATTTGCAAAGCCGATTTTTATAAGAATTTGAAACCTTCGTTGTTTCCTTGCTAGCGGTCTTCTTCTTCCTTGCCTTTTTGGCACATTGCTATATTTCTTGGCACATTACCGCCACCAACTGTCAATCAGTGGAGTAGCATGAAAAAACATAAAAACCTCGCTCCATAGCGCTACTCCTGGTCGAAAACTCCACAGGGAACCTTTAAATAAACAACCCAAAAGTATATAATCAAACTGTAGTTGTAATAAATGTAGTGGATAGTACAATATTTCCCTATTACATGTTGTGGAGTAGAAGTGTAAAGTAACACAAAATGGAAATACTCCATTAAATTACAGGTACTTCAGAATTGTTCTTTCTACCTCTGAGTTTCATCTGCGTTCCCTAAGGTTGATGTTTACAGTCTGTAAAGCTCATATATCAGCACACACTACAAATGAAAAACAACCATGTAAAGATCATCTGAAACCAAGCACATATACCTTCAGCTCTCCTGAAGTTTTTGCAGCAGCACTCTTAATAGTAAACGTAACGCACACAAACACAGCTCCACACTACTGCCTGGCGAAGTGCACTCTGAGGGTCGAGGCCTTATTATCCCTTGTGCGAAACGTGCAATCGGGGGAGTCATCTGTGCAAACAAGCTCCTTGCAAACCGCACAGGGGGGTAAAAACAAAGAAAAGGCCTCTGGGTAACGTAACAGAGCAGGCAGTAGATGGTTTGTTGCAGGAGATGCGTGCTGACAGTTACGCTGTCAAGACCAATACCCCTGATTGTCACCAGATGTTCTTCTCTGCATCCTACATATCGTGTGATGGTGCACACATGCACCAGAAATGCAGAGATTAAAGCCAAATACAGGTTTCGGTAATGGTGGCGGAAATGAGGACATTTCCTGTCTGTGTACAAGGCCTGAGATACCTTCTGTTCAATACTTCCGTGCTGAAAGAATAAGAACGATTGGGAAATGCACAAACGAAGTAAATGGAGTGTGATTTTACAAACGTGATGTGTAGTTTTTCTGGGCTCTCTGGGCCTGACATATGATGTGGAAATGGGTTACAAGCCTCAGCAAACTCTCTTTCCTGAAGAAAAATACATCATGTGCCATTTAAACCCCCTTCAACACTGCTTCCCAGCCCTGCAAATGTCCACAGATGCACCTACAGTGGCCTGCAGCTGAGGCTCTGGTTTAGTCATTCCCCCGGTCACTGACGCACAGCAAATTCAATTTATCAAATTTTTCTGTCTAATGACTAATATATTATTGGGCCAATAGTTTCAGCACTAGATTAGATTGTACTTTGTCAGATTTATTTGAAATTTGTTGAGTCACAACTTGGGCTTCAATTAATGAATATTTTCATTTTTGATTATCAGTCAAATAATTTTTTTTAGTCTACAAAATGTGAGAAAATAATGAAATGCCTGTTACATTTTCCCAGAGACTAAGGTGACGTCTTCAAATTGCTTGTTTTGTTATTTGTCAAAAACTTCAGACACATCTGGTGGCCTTCATCAGAAGATGGAGTTTGCTCAGTTGTCAGATGGTTTAGTTCTTATCATGTGACCAAAATTCCATATTTACCACGTGATAACAATTATACCGTCTCCATGACAACTTCATCTGCTAAAGAAGGCCTTGAGATGTGTCTGAAAGCTCTGGAAAAAACAATTAAGTGGACCATGTAATAAGACTTTTTTTTTATTGATTTTTTTTTTTTTACAAATTGCTATTTCTAATGTCAAGAATGAACCTTCAAGCTCATTTTCTGTGTTCTACGGGTTGCTTTTTGTCTAATCAACAGTCCAAAACGAAAATAATTCAATTTACAATGATATAAGCGGCAAATTCTCTGCACATTTTAGAAGCTGGACTTTTTTCAGCAAAGCACATTCTCTGGTGAAATTCTAATCTTCTTCTAATCTCCTCTCTTAACTCTACACGTCTTCAATTTAGCACACAGTTGTGTAAAGTGCAGCTAATCTAATTTATTTCATTAATTAACTGTAACTTTTGCTGTAATGGACTTTTATTGTTCAATGTTTGGACAACTCTACATTGCAAACATAAAATGGTGAAATTTATTGGAGCCTCAAGGTGGGGACAATTATCTTTCACCTCTGGAATGAGGCCTCGCTAATCAACTGTAAGGCTATTACCAAAGTGACTATGGTTTAAAAAATATTCCCTAAGAGTCCCAAAGAGACAGCTGTAAGCTATTGTAAGTGCTTGGGAGGTCATGAAGGCACGACAACCTGTGTGTGCGCTCTGTGTATAATTGTTTTATTCTGAAACAACCTTGGAATGAGTGTGTGAGCACCTTTGAGATGGACGGGGGGGGGTTAAGAGAAAGCATTTATAAGGCACTTGTTTTTACTGGCAAGTGCAGGAAAGGAGACCTTGGAGGCAGCACATATGACACCATTGTAATACCGCCCTGTGAAGGAAACCATGGACGTTACTGGCACCTTGGAAAAAAAACACGGTTGACCTCGGAGAACGCCTGGTTTTCAGTCGAAACACCCCCTCAATCTCATTTCACACTACATTAGTAATCTAATTACGTGGTGAAATGTTACACCGGCCGGGGTCCTCGGGTGTTGAGACAGAGCTGTAGCCTGTGGAAAGACCCGGTGAGCTCACAGCATGGTCGCTCTATGTCTCTGCTACCGTTGGAGGATTCGGTGAACCTCGGCCCTCCGCCGCGGCCGCCCTGCCAGCCTCTGCCGTAAGCCGAGACCTCCCTTCATAAACGCCGGCAGCTGAGCCGCAGCCATGAGCTGTCAGGCAGCATTAACACTGAGCGCTCTGTACTCGACGCACATGCAGGGTCCCGGGGAGGCCGCCCAGGCCAACATCACGTCCCTGAGTGGCCAAATGATCAGGCCCACACACTCGCCCACACATCCACCTCAAAAACAGGCCCCTCCATTCACTCAGTCAGCCTGAGGGAGTGAAATTAGAAAGACCCTTCCACCCTGATATGAACCATGGGAACGCTGTCTGCCTTCATCCCCGGCTGCCCTACCCTTGATATTAATTAAGTGTAATTTCACCTACATAATGGGATACTATACATTCAACAGGATGACCGCAATAGTGAACCATTTTTGTCGTTTATGGCAAGTCATTAAATTGTGTTTTGCAAAGCAGAACTCTATTTAACCCACAGTACAGGGTTATAACCTCGTGAAACCAACCCCCAGCTCCTTTATAATGTTGTTTACTGGCAGATTATTGGTGGTATTTTCTCACATACTTCATAAAATGATTACGTTCAGGGAGGAAGGCTGCCTTTGTGTTTGCAAACTGTGTGGAATTCAGAAAGTCAGGACATTACCTACCAAGGCAAGCTATTGTCTGGGAGCGAGGTTTGTGTTGGACTCGCTCCACATCACCTCATGTTTGAGATTACGGCACAAGCCACCCAGAAAGCAGTATCCAAAAGGAATTTTTTAATAAATTTGTTCGGCATTACACAAAAGAAACATTTTTTTTGTCTCCCTTGCCTGTTTGCTGATATGAAGGGAAAATTAAGTTGCCATCCTATGTGATCTTTACTGTTTTAAAAGGAAGTAAACGGAATAATTTTTCTTTCAAATTCAAATCAAATTTTCTTAAAATGTAAGTTTTTTGTGGATTAACGTCAAACATCGTCGCCATAGTCCTGCTGATGAAGATCACGTGACATGATTGAAAGTTTCAGAACAGCAACTAAACAGACCTTGTGGCAAGATTGTTTTCTCAACTGCTCTCTCCAAGGTCTGGAATGACCTATGAACTCAAAAAGTCCTTAAAATTTAGGGGGGAAAAGGAAATGTCAACATCTACAATTCCATGACAACTGGGCAAACTCCATCTCCATGTCATAGAATCGAAAGCTCCAGAACAGCTACTAAATAGACACTGTAGTGAGATTATTTTCTAAATTTTCAAATGGAATTTAATTTTTTATATGAAAGCTCTGAAAGCTGAAAATTTTAAAATTAATGTAAGTTTTCAGTATTACACTGCTTTTGTCTGAGTTGTGCCATTTAAATATCTTTGGAGTCACAGTTTTTTCCAGCTGTTGGTTTTGAGTGAGACCACACCACTGCTCCTAAATTTCCATGCATCTACAAATTGCTCTTGCATGTTCTTATCCAGGATTCAATCAGGGTTGACCTGTAAAATGTGAGCTCCAGGCCTGCTAATCTGCCTCTGCTGAATGCATCAATCTGTGTCAGCCCTGGAAAACAGAGTAGAACTGGTGTTTGTAGTGAGCTCACTGTTTGAGTGCTTTCACTTGCTAACCTGCCCTGTTGAAGCTGTTAGATAGCTTTTTCTGTTTCTCTTCATTTCCATCATTCGCTCTTTCATTTACTTTCATCTACTTTTTCGTGCATCACGTTTTTACAATATTTCATGGATCCGTTGTGGAGCAGGAATAACCTCAGTGAGATAAAAGGGCCACACTTTATCTGGTTTAACAGACTGAAACTTACTGAAAGCGGCTCTAATTATTAAAGCGGAGAAGGCTAAAGATCGAAAGCCCGCTGCTGCCACTGATTTAGTCGTACTAAATGATCTAGATTTTCCAAGATCAACCTGACAAAAGTTGCGCTGTGTGACTCTGATTTTGGTGTAGTGGCCAAAGTTGGAACTTCAGGTCACGTGACAACCTCAGCCCAAGAAAAATGTTTTACCATTCACATTAATTGTCAAAGACATGTCTGTAAACCTTTGAAGAAAAGATTCCTGAACATCACATTCAAAAAATGAATATCTGTTTCAAGATATTATTTTAAAGGTGCGCTAGATAATCTCCGGAAAGTGTAGTCCAGCATTGTTGGATACCTCATCTATTGTTTAATACATCCATGATTAGGACTAGGGTATTGTACTTAAGTACAACCAATATGTGTCTGTAGCATTAAGTATCAAAAGTATTGAAAGTTTGCATCACGCTTGGTTAGCTTGTTTACTTTGATCAGCATTTCTTCATCTAAATCAGGAAACTTTTCTATCTTTAAACTATGTTTATATATTTACATCCTCCATACATACATTAGGGTATTGAAAAAGTGCTGTTTTGGTAATAAAACTCAAAATGTTCATATGACACCCATCCCTATCCATGGTTGGCTAAAGCTAAACCACTGACCTTCCAGGAACATTAAACTGCAGTCATAAATGCATAACAAAATTAGGCATTGACATATTTTTTCATATTTTGAACAGATTTCCCATTTGAAGTCAGAAAAGCTGTGTAGGAAGTGAATATTGTTAAACACTCTAGCTTCCATATTGGCATTAGAAACAGCAAACCAACTGAAATGAGCTGTTATCATGGGGGAAAAAACAACAGTGGCCTTTCTATTTCTGCCTTTTGCTTCAGTCCCTCTCTCTTTCTTTCTCTCTCAGAGTGGATAAAAGCGTGATTAGGGTTTTTAGTGTATGTGTGTGGCCCGCAGAGCTCAACTGCTGCATACCTGCCAGCTGCACGCAGGTACTCTTATCTTCCCTCTAACATCGACCTTCTGTCAAAACAACTCTGAATATGTGTGCCACATGAATCACGCTGACTCAGGAAGAGATTGTGTGAGGTTCTGTGTGTTTGAGCGAGTCAGATGGGTTTACATGTCTTTTCTTAGCAGATCACTTATGATCAAATTATTATTTTCAACTTAGCTGGTGTGTATAGCAAACAAAAGCATCTGTCTGTGTTGAAGATATTTTCTGCGTGAGGACGGGGGGGGGGAATTCAAAAGGCTTTCCCTCTTTATTGTCACCAAACGTGTTGCATTACCACTCACCACAGAATGCTCTTCTGAAGGATCCACATGCACGCCAGAGACAGTCAGCAGCCGGAAATGAACACTGTGTCACACCACAAAAAACATTCCTAGCGGGTTTATCCCATCGTCGTCACAGCTACACAACATGAACAACGCCTGAAAGCTAAACCCACAACTGCCGGCGATTCGTTTCACATAATTCTGCCAGAATCTCACCATGGAGGGTTGAGGAAGAGGAGGTAAATCAGGAAAAGTCCCACAGACGTACAGGGAATCAAATGGCTCACATGGTAATGCTCCCTGTGAGCTGTCAACAAGATATGAAACTCTATGCCTCATGAACTCGCTGTTCCTCCAAAGAGGTCCATTTGGTCCCCCCTGCTACCGTATCCCGTTGCCACCGCCGGGAATTCACCTTAACATAATTCAGCAGGCCCTTACCTTGACGCAGTAGGCGAGCTGGAGGTGGAGAGTCGTGTTCGAACAGACAGTGAGAATAAGGTTTCCATCAGCTGCAAGCCACCTGTCTGAACTGCGAGATCACAAAGGCAGACTGTGGACTGACGCTGGAAAATACCTGCTTGGGAAAAAACAGCTTGTCAGAATTTATAGGGGTTAGTGACTGACATATTGCTGTTGTCAAGGGGGAATAAAAAGCTTGCAACTCCAAATTATGGTGCTTTCCATGTTTACTTTGACTGAAAGTTGGTCCTTTATACTTACATTTCACCAGTTTTATGATTCTGAATTACCTGTGAAAGCCATTTGATAGTTTACAGTTGTGCAGCTTGCACCAGTAAACAAAGACAGCCTGGGACTGCTTGCATCTTTACAGCGCCTCTAATCAACATTTTAAATTAACAGTGGATCAAGTGACACTCTCTGCAGCTCTACAGGGCTTTTAAGTCTCATTTAGTTAAGTGTTTTGATTATACGGCACAAATACTGTATAGTTCAGCCTCACCGCTCTTATCAGCCATGTTTCCAGCAGCAGAAGGCAGCTCTTTTTAGCAAACAAGTTCTGATCCACTTTATGGTACAAAGTTAGCAACTAGCTGCTAAAGAGACAGATATTTTTCTCAGGAGATGATGGAGGCTAAACTGGAGACTTACATTAGTCAGGTGGCCAGAAACATGATTCCAAATGAATGCTAATTTTGCTCCATGTCTGCCTGATGCATAAATAGGCAACTGATTGCTAACATGTTCGCCAACATAACTTTGCCAGACAATAATATATCAGAGTTGTGTGTTTTTGTGAGTTCTCCTCTAATTAAAGCAGCTTTAAAAAGTCAAGATGGTAGGCTACTGAAATTTACAAAGCTGTCTGGTTGCGATACAGCACAGGGCTGTGGTTAGGGTTTAGGCAACAAAAGCACTTTGGTTATGGTTAGGTTAGGGAAAGATCCTGGTTTCAGTTAAATGTTAATAAACACATTGCGTCTCGTGCTTCAAGTCACTGTGGACCAAGTGCTGTTAGTGCCTAAACATGACCATACAAAGTATAGATAACCTTAAAACACTAGAATACGATTTTCACCATGAGCATCTACTATATTCAATATATATAACCTAATATAATTAAAATACAGGTGTTATGTACACCATATATAAATACTAACTGGGAAAATGTGTTGAGTTATAAATAAAGTGAGGAGATAATTAAATACACAAATAACAATTGAGGAATGGAACCAGGTTTTGGGTAAAGTGTCTTGCGTCTGCAGACAGCAGCATCACCAGCATGAAATAGTCATTTCAATTACAGTGGCACAACTAAAGTGTGTGAACTCTCTTTGTGCAAAATCCAGTAACTCATAAAACCCATCTAAAACCTGTGATGATGTTTTATAAAAACTGTACGTTGCTGCTCACTCAGCAAGACGTCTTATCTAAATTCCTAAAAAGCCAACTCTGAGGAAATGTCCAAAATCAGCAATAAACTCTACATACCAGTGTGTCTACAGCTGATATTGTTTTATCGTTTACGAAAAGTATTTGAAAAGTATTTTAACACAACAAATGTAACAGTTTTGTGCCCACTTGGCACCTCCAGCCTTTTAGAGTGAATAATAAGTGCTTGAGGTAAAAACGTCTTCACATGTTAAGGTGTCTGTCAGTGCAGTGAGTTGTATGCGAGGGCAGAGGAAGCGAGAGGTCTGCCTTCATGACAGATGTGGAGAGCCGAGAACCGCAAGTTAAAACTCTGAGTCATATTACTCAGAGAGTCAAGAGACCACTGGGCTACAAAGCAAAATGGGAAAGGCTTTGTTTTTATTTTTGCTGCTAATCAGTGCAGGGGGATAAGCCCTATCTTTGAATTCCAAGTGCAACAGGAAGACCTGATTAGGTTTCAAAGGAAGTTAGTGGAAATTTGTGGTCACCAAAACCAATCTGGAGCGGCCAGCTTTGACCATAAAGTGAACCTATTGAGAGCATTTCAATAAACCACAATCATGCATTAAAATAGTGACATGCATTTTATATCTCTGGCTGTGGCTGACTCATATTTAAAAGTAGAGTTGTCCTTATTTTCTTGAAAGAAAGAAAAATATTCGCCTTGTCAGATAAAGCTCTCCTTTGACATAATAAAGGCAGAAATACATCATATTTTCACATGGCCTGTGGTGGGCTTCTATTCTATGCAATTGCAGTATGAAGCAGCATCAAATATACATGTGGGTCCACCCAATACAAACACTGCTCATTTTGGAAGCCACATGCCACAGGAAATGCATCCTTATTCTAACTGCTAATCAAACACTAAGACAATTCATCACACGGCATCAGAGAAATACAGAAGGTCAAATTAGTTAACATATGAAGAAGATTGCAATTAGATATTTTCCACATGAAAATTGCCAGCAATATCTTTATATTGTATATTGTATATATGAAATGTCTTTCCACATTTACTGACTTCTCAGTTTTGTCATGTCTATTTGCAAAGTAGAAGGTCAATAGAGAATTTCCTGTATGTAAATGATGGCTAAGTAGGTTAAGCTGCATGAATATATAGAACAAAAGATTGTTGTGGTGATACTTAAGGTCACTTCCATAATATTTTAAATTAAATTCATTGTTCTGGGTATGTAGATTTTATGCCTAGATGTTGGTTTCAGTGAACTGTATTTTACCCGAGTCTCTGTTCAAAACACTGCTGGACAAGACTGTAAGCCGCTGGCCTGACCATCAGGAGCAATCAGGGTTCAGTGTCTTGCTCAAGAAAATGAACCAGCGGTCAAACCACCAACCCTTCGATTAATATATATAATGCTTTGACCCGGTCAGTCAGCTTGCCTGGTGCTCCACTGTAGTATAGGTGTGTGCTCTGGTATAGGGCCGCTAAGGGTTTGGACTCTTATGAACACAGATACACATTATATTTATCTCATCAAACTTAGGGATGTTTTTAATAAAAAATAGCAAAATAGCATTGCTAACATTAGTTTTACTCGCTAGTTAGCTATGGGCTGTTAAAGGTGTTCGCCATCTTGTTGATTAACGTTAATGTGAGGGTGAAGGGGTTTGGCCAACTAGGGTTGCATATTAAATTTTTTTGTTATTAGTGATAAATGATGCTTCATAGAACTTTTCTGTACCAACTTTTTAATACAAAAATCAACCAGCATTTCTGGAGATAAGGAGCTTTAAACTCATGATCAATTGAGTGGCAGCATCAGGATTTTTTTTAAATCTTTCAAACTCGTTTGAAAAGAAAGACTTCTTTTTAGAGAGATTTTCTACAGACCTCCGAGAGCTTCATGAGACAGAGATCAGTGTATAAGACACAACATCATTAAAGAATAACAAGACATAATCTGAGCAGCATGGAGTCAGTGTGCTGAACTGCAGTAAACAGAACCATTACCCCAAGTATAAACTTAACCATATGAAACCTAGTTCAACTCCTAAACAAGTTTGAAAGTTCAGTCTTGAACTTGGAAACACCAGTTGTGGTGAACAGCCTTACCACAAGGTTTTAAGCTTTTGTCCATATCCCACGTCTCCATTAGCACATATAGGAGGCTGCTTGTAAGTGCACTTTAAGGATCAAAAGTCCTAAAAGTTCTCAGAGGAATGGAATATTTAAACACCTAGGTCCTGATGAGGCCCATGTGATACGGTCAAAAGCTCTAGAGCAGCCGACTGAATGGACCTGTGAGATTGTTTTGTCCACTTAAACATTTTAACATTCCTGTCTATCTTCAGCTGCACTATAAATACTCCTGGTGTTAATATAAATGTGATGAGCAGCATCACTATACCGTGGGGTCAATAATAAAGACAACGGTTTCATTCTGTTTCTGTATGAAACTGAATAAAAATCTCTGACATTTGAAATATATTTCTGTACGCAGCCATGATGTGTGATGTTGGAAAGTTGAATAATAGCCAGGTCATGCGTTCCCACTAGCCAATCAGAAGTAAGTACAGCCCTCACTTTGTCATGTCAATCAAAAATGTACAGAAGTAATAATAATGACATATAACTAAAAACCTATTTTATCTGATGGGAAAATATTAAAAATTCAAAGTCGTATTAACACACACATTACGGGAAAAAGGATTTACCTGCACTGAGAGGAAATGAAACTGGAGGGTTTAGTGCCCGCGGTGGTTAAAGGAAATGAGCAAGCAGACAAGCTGCTGACAGCTCTGACAACGAGACACATTCAAGCACAAACACTCTTACAAGACTTTTATTGCAGTCCATCTGTCACAGCGTCTTTAATGAAGCTTAATTATAGAGTCCAGGGCTGAAGCTGCAGACAGCAGCGTGGACGACATCCCAACTCTCTGCGTTTCTGCGGCTTGGGATACGTTTTCAGAGTACGCACTTATCTGATTTACAGTCAACGTGTCTGCGTTTGTGTACCTGTATGTGCGGTTGCCAAGCCGTTGAGATGAGAAGAAGTGAGTACATGTGAGTGTGATGGTTGAACACCTTTCTTGCCAAATGGAGAAAACACTTTTCTCTCCGAAGACGTGACTCCCCGAGCGGTTTGCCGAGGTAATTTCAGACTACTCTTTCAGCTTTGTCGGCAGGGATAAAATGCTGATTCACAAAACGTCTTTCAAAGTCTCCATTGTCCAAACAGAAGAAGGGGACTCTATTTTCCAGCCAGTGCGGGTTGTGTGTAACCCAACATGTCTACATCTAATTGCTGAGATTGAAGTACAGTAGATCTTTTGATTCTCTCCATGTGAAAGTGATGTTTCCATGCCTGAATCCACACCCATGACATGAGCACTCAGCACAAACATTTATTTCAGATCTCGGCGTTGTTTACAAACTATGAGTGACTGATGGGAAGTGAGGAACCATTCGATCCTACGCCCCTCTCATTATGCCGGTTTTTGGGGACGTTTTCACATGCAGAACATTTTTGGACTTGCCAAAACAACTTTAGAATTGTCATCATGTCATATTGAAGCCTATCAACGTCTCACCAGAACCAATAACTGACGTCAGCTGCTGACCAAAGTCAATATATTCCAAGTTATGTAATGGCAAAAGCAAATTATCCTCTGCCATAAGTTTGGAACAATCTGCTTTTATTTTATTTAAGACATTAAGGCAACAAGCATTCATCTGCAGCGATGGATCAAGTGCAACCAAAAGATTTGATGGGACATAAAAAAAAGGTAAAATCAATGTAAGACCCAGATTCTTCAGTTAATCAATTCAGTTTTTTTTTCAGACATGTGATGCATAAAAGAAAGAGATAAACAATGAACAGACATTAGATAATATGTTCTTTATTGACCTATATGAGCAAGGTTTGTTGTTTACTTCTACTTATTTTCACTTTAATACCTTTTAATAGAAGTAGTGTCCCTGGCTATGATTGAAATGACATCGGTTACAGTTCGCTTTCAGAAAGCATCATTGTGGAGACATTCATAGTGAGCAAAGTAGAGAAATTTGTATTATTTTATTTAACTGTCCCGTTTTTGCACTTAACTCTTTAACACCCACACATAGGCACATATTTCCAGGTGCATACACAAAGGTGTATAGAAAAAAATACAATTTTAACAATAGGGCAACAGTCCTATCTATCAATACGTGTTGACATTCTTATAGCTTTTCATAGTACTAGCAGTATGCTAAAGTTCTACATAGTGCTAGCATCCTGTGGGCAAAACTTTGGGTGGTAATAGGTTAAAACAACCAAAGTAACAAAGATCACATCATTTCTGAAATCTGTATCGTAATGATATGTTCATAGTTATACATAGTCTATGTATATTAAGTAAACATTATGAAAATTAGCGGTATACCTGCTTGAGTACTTTAGTACTTTTTCCACCTCTCAGTGACCTGCAGAAAATGCAATAACATTCATATAATCTTTGTACACAGACAACAGTACAGTAATCACTGTATTTGCTGTACAACTGGTGACATCATGGTTACATGCGACAAAACTGCAAATTTACTGTACATTAGGTTAAGTAGGGATGTAAAAACACATGGCTCATTTTGTATCATCATATGACTTATAGTGAATATTTCAAGTAGCTGTTGTTTAATAGTCTAGCAACAGATAAGGATCCTATTTTTATTGATCGTGATTCATTTTCATGATCACAGACAATTCAGAATGAATTTGCTGAGTAAAACCTGGAAAACCATCAAATATGGAACATGGACCGATAGAAAACAACCACTTCTGGGTTTTACTCAGCAAAGTCATCCAGATCTAACTCACTAAACCTGCCTCACTATCCACCGACTCCTGGATTCTCATATTACCACAATCTGGCGTGTGCCAACCACGACTTTGGTCGTGATGGGAAAAGCAAATATTTCAAAGAAAGTTTCAGAAGTTTACTGCCCTGATGCCATTGTTAGTTTCTTCGGAGCACAGTTGTTGTCTTTGGCTTGGTCAGAGTAAATATTTCTATTCCTCTGTTGTGTTAGAAAATGATGTGTATTCAAACCCTGGAGATGGATCTCAACCCAGACTAAATACAGTCTTTTTGATTATTTTTTTTCTTTACAGTGAGTCGTTTGTGTGGGTCAAATGCAACGTTTACATCACTTTTTTTTGTTGTTGTTGTTTTTTGGCTCCCATCGCTGATTTGCCGCCACCGTGAAATAGCTTGGCTATTAACAGCGTCCCTCTGAATCTCTGTTACATATGTGCAGAGGCTCATGGCAGTTCACGGGAGAAGGTCTGCACGACAGAACTCTGCACCTATGAGATCAAACACGAGTGAAGCAATTTAATCTTTCTTAACTACATTTTTTAACCATTTATCTGCTCCACACTGGCTTTCTTGTTCAGTCACATTTGAGGCTTTACAGTTGAGTTCAAGACATGAGAAAAATCGTTTTCTTCACATCATTAGCAGCTGATTTAGACCAAAGTTTTATCTATTGGGAATCACTGGTGCGCATCTGATAAAGTGGGCTTCCTTTTAAGTGTGGAGAAAACGGGTGGTCTGCAGTGGCAGCAAGGCCAAGTGATTTGTGACCCGAGTGGAGACAGAAATCAGAAGGGATTAGAAAACATTTTACAATTCTAGTCTGTTTTTCTCCTTCACAAAATCCTTGTCACACAGCAGGGGAAGTGTGCAAGTCAACCGAAAAATGGCTAAAGATTCCTTGCACAAGCCAAGGGGGTCTGCTAGCCGCAAAAATGCTAACATGACAATTTCTGGATAACTCAATTAGCCATAAAGACAATTAGGGTGAAGTTGGTTGAAGATTATAGCAGAGCAGCAGTGGACATCAGTATATTCATGCAAGGCTCATTAAACAGTCTCAAGGTCAGTGTAATGTAATCCGAGTGTATACGAGTGTTTGCAGCACTGGGCCTCTTCTTGATCTGTTTTCCATCAGTTTCAGAGGGATTGTTTGGTCAACACGATGCCTCGACAACATGCAGAATCAGAGCAAGAATGTCATCTCAGACGACAGCATCTGGCCCGCGAGAAAGTCGTAACGCTGCCGTGAGGAGACATCCTTGCTCAGATCTTCACAGTGGACTCCGAGGACATGTGATGCACTGGAATCGTAAACACTTATATAGACCGTCAGGAACTGAAATCTGCAGTCAATCAGACTCCATCTGCCAAAGACGTAGTCAGATCCTCGACTTCTTCCAGAAAAGACGGACTTTAAGGGCTTTTCACTTCCTTTTAGGCTCTTTTTTCTTCGTTTTCTGCCCTGGCCAGGCGAGACGTGTCAGATCCTGTCCGCAGCTGTGCGTCCTCAGCCTCTGGTTAAGCTTCTACCTCATATAATTTAGAAACCACTGAGGCTGCCTCTGGCTTTTGACATTTGAGGCTTGCAGGCCCACGACCACCAGAATAATCACTCTCTCTGCGTTAAAGACTGCAGTCATTGTCTGGAAGAGCAATTGCAATACAAGTCTTAGTAATAATGGCAAACATATCTTAAGTTTTATGAATCTGTGGCGCCATGGTGTTTTGACATCATCTTTACCAAATTCTTTCTTTAAAGCAGTCAAATGCCAAGAACAAACAAAAAATCTTTCGTAGCAAGACCCAAACTTTAGAATCCATAATTCATATTTTACATCATGTTTTTTTAAAAAGGGGGGCATTATTTTAGGTAAAATAAAGAGTTGTTTTCAAACATTCAAGGGGTCAGTTGCCTGCTACCACTCAGCCCCTCGTCTTTCAGTGATTTGGCACCAGATCAGCCGTCTGGTTCTGCCTCAGCTCGGCTGCATCGTGGCTCAAACTCCAAATCTGCTCCGGAGGTTGTGGCCTCGTTGGAATGCATCCACAAGCACACAACCTCTACCGCTCTCTCACTCTCGCTGTCATACACAGTCACTGTTTTGTTTTTGTTTTTTGTCTCCCTCTCTCTCTTGGACATGAACACACCCTCCCTCCCTGCTTGGCTTCTCTCTTGCCAGAAGATGGCAACTCACTTACTGTAGCCTCCGTTCACACTGCAGCTGGAAGAATATTTCTTCATATACCAAATAGAGCTGATGTTTTTGTCCAGTTTGAACAACAATAATCTTGTGTGTAAGGCTCATTGTTTTTTATTTTTACAGATTTTACCAGAAAAAAAATCTGTTGTTTCCTGCTGCTAGAAGACAAATGCAGTTTACAATAAAAGAAGGACCTCTCATTAAAGAAGTGCTTTCAGTAATAGAGAGGTGAAAACACCCGAATAACCTGCTGATTATGATATATACATATGATTATGATCCCTCTAAGTATATGAAAATACTGTAAATGGCTAAACTACAGTGTGTTAGGGAGGCAAATTGCATTTAAAAACTTTGATTTTTCTTATTAATATATTATTTATGTATTTGTTTTATCAGATGTTCACACATTTCAAAATAATTCCCCCCAGATTTTTTTAAAATTAAGATCAAATAAAATAATCACCCTGTAATAGCATTCAAAATCTAAAAGGAATTAGTTAACTAGTAGTTTTTAGCGTAGATGAAAAGTTCTTTACCACTTTCACATCTGTGTGTTAAGTATGGACCTGGAATTTAGCATAATGACTGGAAACGGGGGAACAGGTAGCCTGGCTCTCCAAAGGTCAACAATACGCCTAACAACATCTCTAAAACTCAATGATTAACACATTATATCTTGTTTGTTTAACCCATAGACAAACAGAAATGTAAAAACAACAATTGTGGTTTTAGGGGGAGTTAGGTAACTGTAACTCTTGGCGAACAACTGTTTATCCACCTGCCCAATACTGCTGTGCAGCGTCTCCAGGTAACGTGGGTTGCCAGATATGGTCGGTGAGCACAGATTTTAGTACAGGTGACTGAACATGGCAAACCTCACTGTGACAACAAGACGTCAAGAAGTCACTGCATCCGGCTGTTGTTTGCCAAGAATTTGTTATAGCACTTGACTCCCTGTAATACCATAAACTGAATGAGTCAGTGTTACAGACGACAGCAAAGTGTCTCAACAATGGAGAGAAAAATAAATACCTGTAATTCAGTCAAAACTAAAAAAGTTAACCACTTCATCTTTCTCGAAATGATCAGATTGAATAGATTTAAGGCCAAGTATAAATACAGCCAGGACACATTAGGGCAAGGTGATTGAAATCTCATGTCTGAAGCTGCCTTAGGGGCGTAGTCTAAGAGGCACTGGGGCCACAAATTGGTCAAGTGTAAATGGATGCGTCTACATAAGCCACATATGTCGTTGTTATACTCTGACCAAAACATTACATCTCCAACCACAACAGCAGAAATCCCTGAACAATGTAACCACACATTCTTTAACCAAACTGTGCTCAAAACAAGTGAGAAAAACAAACGTTTGAAAACTTGGCATCTTGTTACTGTTATGTTACTAATGTGTTTTGTTTTCAGCAACATCCAAGAAGAGATTATTATTAATGATTAAGCCTCCAAAAAGAAAAATCTGATTCAGAATTGAGCAGAATGTCCCAACAACGTGAATGTAGCCTCAGTCTTCAGCCCTGGGCGGTGCAGAACACCAACCAGGCGCCCTCCCCTACTCCTACCAAAACCTCAAACCCCCATCAAATCTCCCTTGTGCTTGTCTGGAGGATGTCTACAGTGAGGGGTCATTCGTGCACATTTTTCAGCGTGAGGTGAAAACAGATGGTTACCTCTCACAGTGAATTGAGGCAGTGTTGCATCATGACTAAATAGCCCGAAGCCAAGATTTTGATGAAGGCCGAGAGGCGTTGGGGGGTTAGCCTCCCACAGCGGCTCTCCTAATTATGAAGTTAAATGTCAGACATAACCGAGGGAATTTTAATTAAAGAGTTCATTTCCAAAATACTGTCCATCTATTTTGGAAACACTTCACTTGCAATTCATCCAAGATGTGAAATTTAGTGTTCTTGTTTTGTCAAGCAAGGGCTTAAGTTGCTTATTATCCTTTTAAAAAGTAGCAAAATGTTTTGATTTTGTGCTCTTAATCATTTTGTAAGGTGCCATTTTCAAGACTGGAGATTTACTGCTGTAAAGTATTCAGATCATTTACTTAAGTAAAAGTAACAGTACAACAATATAAAAATACTCAATTACAAGTAAAAGTCCTGCATTCGAAATCCAACTCAAGTAAAAGTACAGAAGTATTATCAGCAGAATGTAGTTAAAGTATCAAAAAGTAAAAGTACTCGTTCTGCAGAAGAATGGCTCCTGTGACTAATACATAATTATATGTGACATTCGATTGTTAACATTGGTGCAACAACATCTGAGCGGCATTTTGCTGTTTTACTAGCTGCTCGAGGTGGAGCTAGTTTTAACTACTTTATTTTTTGGGGGAGACTTTTCTGTAATCTTTGCTTTTTTTTGTGAAATATTGATAAATAATAATTGTTTGGGCCTCAAATGAAACCATCCAAAAGGTTTATAGGGGAAATATCTCTTTGGTGGAACTGCTAACAACTCGTAGACATCTGAAACATGACAAGGAACCCAAACAGACAATTGTTTGTGATGGGTCACTAGGCAAGAAGGTTTGGGAACCACTGCTTCTTTAACAATGCATCAGGAAATAACATTTACCACAGCTGAGCTGACAACATAGCTTTCAGTCACCAGTAGGAGTGAACAATAAGGATATCGTGATACAGTACATCTGGAATCTTCTGGAAAATCAGTTGAGAAACTGTTTATGGATAAAATAGCCAGACAGGAATGTCTGTTTTTGGCTAATCAAGCAACAAATCCAGGGTCTCCTACCACACTGATGCAAAAATCATAAAAATCAAATGCTGTCGTAAAACAGTCCCATTGTCCTACAGTGCAACGCACATCAGCTGTGCCGTGGAGCATTACATCATTTCACACCAGACACATCGTCGAGACAGAAGTAGTAGTCCAGGTACAGTACGTGTGATAAAACTGCTGACACGCACTGACGCTGGGAAGCAGGACAGTGGGCACACACTGCTGATGGTTGTTGCATGTAATACACTCACAGATAGTAAATGGATGTCTTACACGGTATAAACTGTAAGGCAAAATCTCTGATGGTTGACAGCTTTATATTGTCTCGTATATTGTTCCCAAACTCAGTTACCAGTCAGTGTAACTCTTGTGCACAAGGCTACTGATTTGATCAATGACGCTGATAATGCAGCTTGGGGATTTGGTGTTAAAGATTTGTTCATACATGTACTGAACACCCCTACTAGCCAGCTCTTCTTCTGTTTATTAAAAAAAAATGGTGGAATCATAAAATCCATTACTTCCTGTGAGCCAGAAGATTTTTCTCATGAAACACCAAAGTGTCCAAAACACCAAGTTTAAAAGCTTTCACAAAGTTGGATCGCAGATGTGAAAGTGAATCACTGTTGTGTTTAAGCAATTAGGACAAGAATTTGGCTAAATTAAGATGTATTTATATGAAAATGGCAAAAACCTTTACTTTGAAATATTAAAGTTTAGTTTTAACTATCTGAACTTTGGCAACACTACATCAATCAACAGTATAAGTGAGTGTGTGTCAGAATTAGCATGTGGCACCATCCCTGTCGAAGTAGCTCAGCGTCCTCAGGGAAATGTCAGAACTTTAAAACCCTCACGGTGAAATCCTCGAGTCCAACAAGTCTGCAGGCGAGGCAACACGATCCAAGAGCAGCGATGCGCGACTCGGTGTGAGGATGATTAAACAAAGTGCAGCAGTCGAGGAGGAGTGACAGAACGCTCAGTGATGAAAGCCAGACAGTGAAACGGTTCCTGAATGGTTTTGTGAGGTGAAGCAGACCCAGTGACTAAAACATATTACATGATTACACTGAAGTGAAGAAAGAGAAAGGGGAAGTTTTACAGCTCAAACTGAACTGACTTCACTTTTCACATGCAGCAATGACTGAAACCAAAATGTTACGGATACAATCAGGAATTTAATCCGTTTTCCAAGTTTGAATATATCCTTTTTTTTTCTTGAACAGTGTTACTGACGGATGGAGAATAAAATTTTTAGATCTTTCTTTGTGTCAACAGAGCATGCTATAAATTTTAGTGTGAAAAGTGTTGTGCAGTAAATCACTTTATTAACAATGGCCACATGGGGGGACAGTGTTTCAGCAGAGGACACAGTGCAGCAATTACAGATTTAAAAAGTAGCACCACAGTGATGAGATCAGACAGTAAAGAGCAGCCTGGATTCAGCCTGATTTATGCTGTAGCTCCAAATGCAGTGATGTAATTTCACTGAGGAGCATGTAGCACATGTCATGACTGTGTGTTGAGTTGAAGAATTATTTAATAGCATTTTTTTTTAAAGCTGCACTTGGCAATTTCACTGCACTTGTAAAACAACAAATGTGTCCTCATATGACAACAGAGCTGATGTTTTCAATACAGTTTCAACAGCAAGAAATATTCATTGATTTTCAGCCAAAAAGACTAGAGTTTTTTTAAATAAGCACATCAATTTAAAATAAATTATTTAACTTTAAACATGTAATGTGTCTGCACATCCAAGAGTTTATGTGTTGCAAGAAGATACTGTTAACTGAAACTTATAGTACGCAAATAGCTCCTGCAATAAAAGGTGTAGAAGAGACTGGGGAGAAAACAGGAATGAGGAGCTGATTATTTATCAGAGTCCATTTAATTAAGTAATAACAAATGTTAGTGGTTGAACTAGAGATGTTTTTATTGTGGACTTTTTAAAATCATATTTAAAATTCAAAATTGACACCAATAAATTCTAGGATGTTTTTTAGGATTTTCTAGGATTTTCTTTTTTTGTCTTTTTTAATATGTGGTTCAAAATCTTAACTCAAGACATGCAACAAACATACATAGCATCTCAAATAACCTGAAGTTGCTAATGTTGCTAATGTTGTCATGTATACAGCATCTTACTTGATTCAGTACTTAATTCACCTGTATGTAATTTAGCACAATCTCAACTGTGTGATGGAAAGGGAAGTTCGTTAGAAAGGTTATTTGATAGCAACTTAATCAGTTTTGAGACTTCACAACTCAGAAGACATATGACATTATGACTTATTTTTCACGAATGGTGGAGATGGTGAGATTCAGCCATTGTTGTGCGTCCAGTTGCTTTGAACAGTCTATACCAAAGCGTTACTACCCGTTGCTTCTGTGGCATTTGAAAATGGTAGTGAGTGTTTAAAGAGTAAGCTAAAAAGCATTTTTTACTGCCCTTTCTGGTCCAAAGTTTCAGGCCTATTTCAACTCTGACTCACACTCAGGTCAGAAGTATCCTCTGTTGCATCTGTAAACACACCCAACAAAGACGTCACACTGTCCTGGAGTACACCTGTGCATCACTACTGCAAGTAGAGAAGTTAAACCGCCCAAGGTGAGCAAAAACCACATTTTGGGTGGTGTGTTAAGTTACTACTTATGTTACTCCTTACTACTTATGTTAAAGAGTGCTACATTTAGTGTGCTGAATTTTAGGCTTAGCATATGGCAACACGACATGTGAATATTAATAAGGATATTTTCCTGATATCAATATAGCAGATGATATAGCAAATGTATGCAAATGTGTAAAATAATCAAATTGATGTTGAATGTCATGAACTGTTTGCTGTTTTGCATTACATTAACAAAACTCCACATATGTGTTAAATAAAAACTTCAATAATTTTTATTTTAGTTTTTAATTACAACTTTAAGTAAGTGACACAACAGAAGTTTGTAGACTGAAAACATGATACAATCATATAATCACGAAACGGTTCGACTTCAAGTCAATAAACATCGATATCAGATTCGCGCAGCCTTGCTACACCGCCAAAATACACCTATCAAGTAAGAGTAAACACTGATGACCTTTTAACATTTTCACTTTGAACACATACCAGCTTTCTGTAGAGTGAGTGATTGCTCGTTGTTTTTCAAGCTTTACTGATTTGTCATATTTATATACTGTATAAGGAAGATTTTCCTTTAGCGTTTAATCCCAACACTGGAATTTAGGTTCGGCAAACACAGTCAATCCTTTGGGTCTCACTTTAGGACGTCCTTTTTTGTTGCAGTTTCCCATTCTACAAGTTTAAGATACTGAATGAGTCGAGACCAAGGAGAGGTGAAGGCCTTTTTCACTTGATGAGCTCCGAATGTCCAGACTGAGACTAAATCAGCTCTGTTTTGGGTCTGATGGAAATAAAAAAAAGTAATCCCAACGTCCAAGGTACCACTTTACTGTCACGAAAAAGTGCCATCTGAGCCTTTGGCATCATTACATTAAAGCAGTGTTCTCAGCGAAGTGACACAGATTGTTGTGATCAATACATCACCTCACAGTATGTCGCCTGCTGGAGAGAAATCAATGATAGAAGTAGAGTATAGCCCCAGAACTCAAACTGTTAGCAGTAAAGGTAAATCATCAGTAAAGTCATCCATGCGTGTGGTTCCATTTCAGATCTCCTAACAGCCTGCATGACTGTATGGCAAAAAAAGAAATGGCCTTGCTGAGATTGGAACCAGAGAGTCTTGTTTCCAACAGGGCATGTTGATATCTTTCAGAATCGATGCCAACTCTATCCAACCCCATCATTGATGAGGACATAGGAGCAAGAGTGGATTCAGAAGTCTAGAAGAAGTGATGCTTTTCAGTTTTTGGAACATTAATAGGTGACTCATTTTTTCACACCTAAACACATCTCAAAACCCCAGCACTTGCAGCTATTTTTGCTTTTAATCAACATATTTCCATTTGGGCTTCATGTCTATTTCCTGAGGGGGAAACATAGTGATGGAGCCAATCATTGGTTTTCCAGCACTTAGGCATCACTGATTAACTGTAAATAGGCTAATTGTGATACTAAAAGCTGACTTAAAGTTTTAACTTTAAAAAATCATTCAAATTAAATCTATATGTGAGCACTTTACAGATAAAACAGCTTTTATAAATGGTTTACAAAGCAAGTGGGAATGCTTTGAATTCGTGCCATGTCTCCAACAGGATAAGACATTTTCTTTTCTCTAATGCACGCTGCGCTGCAGATGCATAAAGGCCCAGTCACACAAGAAAGCGGCACAGGAAAATTATTATGTGATAATGTGATTATGTGATTCTTATTGTAAGATCCCTGGCAATGTAAATTGTTTGCAATGTTGTCATAAAATGTTATTTTCTGTGTTCTTTTGACTGTTGACTTTTTGTCTTTGTCTGTACATTCATTGTAAACTGTACAATATCTTAATTTATCAAATAAAAGAAAAAAATTAAAGAAAGCTGGTGAGCTAACATGCTAGCAAGCTGGAAAAATGCTAGCATCACAATAGCTGTTACAATAGCTCTGAGTTTCTTTTTATTGTCTCTGTCCTCGGATGCTTACTCTCTGCTGGTGTTTTGTTCTCTGGATTGTATATTATTTTAATCAATAAAGTGATATTGAAGCAGGGAAGAAAGGCTCTGTGAGCTTGCTAATTGTCAATTACCAAGCTTGTTAGCTCAGTCACAAACGGGATAAGACGTTTATTCACCGTCACAAAAAGAGATACTTCTACCTTTGTACTCCTTTCTCATAACTGTCTGCAAACCATTGCTCTTTTGTGGAGCAGTTAGTAGTCCTACAGCGAAGGTTATATAAAACTGAATGATGCAACACAGCTAATAAGTTACGATAGCTTCCTCCATTTTGGACTCAGCACTGTCAAGGTGGTTTGCTGTTTGTCTCCAAACTCAACTCGAACAATTTGTGCCCCTGCAAGCAAATTTGATTGTTGCCATTCCACTGGAATTAACTGATTTTTACACAAAGTTTTACAGGTTTAAATGCTCCTGCGCTGCTGTATGCCCTGCCACATTTCACTTCCATTCCCCTTTCAAGCTTTAAGGATTTTGGATGGCTGCTTCTTTTAAAGTCGCATTTATCTCCGTTCCATGACAACATACAGTGGTGTCAGCATTGAAATGGATTAAACTAAGTCTTGCTGCAATGTAGGGGGGTTGACTGGAGAACCTGCAGAACAGAATATGTGCTTGGCTCACACAGATGAGGTCAGTATGCTGCAGACTCACTAGACCCCTCCGGCGTGGAGCTGAAACAGAGAGAGCCCTCTGGTCAGGAGCTAGCTGAGCAATAAATTGAACGAAAACGGAACCAACTCAAAGGGGAAACTATTCATCCCAGCCCTATAACTCTTCCTGCTCCTTTCCCCCCTATTATATTTTATGTCCAAGCTTTTTCGCACTGATTGCATTAGCAGGCCCCAAAGAGGCCTTGGAAGAACAAAGCCGTCATAGCTGGAAGCAGACCCAGCTCAGAGGAGGAGGAGCCCGGGGTCTGGACAGCAAAACACAGCTACATAATGAGAAAAGGCTCTAGTGTCATCTTGTAAATGACTTCTCAGCACACATCTCAAGTGTTCAGGGGAGTTTAGTTTCGTTTTTTTAACTTTTCATTGCAGTTGTCTGCCTGTTATGTTCATGTTTGACTAAGATTTTAATTAATCTCATTTTTATGTTTTATTTTATGGTCCTTCTGTTTTATTGTCTGTAAATCACTATGTAATTTTAAGTGTTATACAAATAGTGTTTTTCTTACTATTCTGTTGTTTGTGTTAGTAGGTTCAGCAGCACTTGTAGTGTAAACAGAGAATTTACTTCTAGTAGTAATAGTATTCTGAATAATGGCAATGGCTGTACTGGCACTGGCACTTGTAGTACTTAGTAGTAGTAGAAGTAGTAAGGGTTGTATTAACAGCAGCAGCAGTAATAGTAGTAGTAGTAGTAGTAGTAATGGTTATATTATCAGTAAATGCTGTAGTAGTAGTAGTAAAGGCTGTGTCAGTAGTACAGTAGTAGTAGCAGTAAAGGCAGTATAATAGTTGTAGTAGTAGTAAAGGTGGTGGTGGTAGTGGTGGTAGTAGTAGTAGTAGTAAAGGTAGTAATAAAGGCTGTTGTTGTTGTAGTAGTACAGTACAGTAGGCTGTACTACTACAACAACAACAGCCTTTATTACTACCTAACAAAGGCTGTAGTAGTAGTAGTGGCAGTAGTTGTAGCAGTGGCAGCAGCTGCTACAACTACTGCCACTACTACTACTGCAGTTGTGGTAGCAGCCATATTGCTGTAATGGCAGTAGTAGTAGCAGTAGTCATAGTAATTGAAATAATAGCAGTATGTAGTAGCAAATGTACTGGTGAAGTAGCAGAACTAGTCGCAGTTATAGTAGTAGTAGCAGTAATACCACACAGGTCAGGAATGGGGGAGAACATATTAAACGTTTACCAAAAGCCGGACGTTGATAGACTGCAGACCTGAACCTGGATCGTCATGTGTGCTGAGGCTCTGCTTCATTCGATGGTTTGTAGCTCAGTGCTCAGGCAGCACCACAGAAACTGTTTGTATTCACCAAAACTGCAGCAGTAGCCTGTGACCAGATGGGACTCTGGACATTAGAGCTTTAAAGTGCTGTGGGGATGAAAAAGTGAGGTCATGGCTTCTGGTGAAGGCTGCTTTAGAGAAGTACAGGACTGCTGCTGTCTCCTTATGGGTTCACTATTGTTTACTTCTCGTTCTAGTGATGTACTGCATGTGATTCATTAAAACCTCAGCGTTCCTTTGCATCCCTCAGTGTCGTCATTATGTTGCAGAGTTCATGGACGTTATCGGCATGCTTTGCTATGAATGAATCATGGAAATTGCTGTAATTATCTCTCAACCAGATCCTCTTCATGTTTACAACCTTTAAGCCCATGTTTTTCCTCATTGCATTCATCCAGAGGAGAGGGAGAGGAAATATCAATATGGCTTGCATCAAGTCAGAGAATAAATTATTTTTAATTGCTTACAGAGAGCAGTAACGCTTGAGGGGTATTGTGGGGAGTCAGTGGGGCCTGCAAACCAATTGTGACTCTAACAGTGTACAGTAGGTCATGTATTACGTAAAGGTGGAAGGTAAAAGTATTAAAATTACTCTGCTGCATAGAACATGACTATATGTTTCTAGTACTTTTCTAAATCTAATATACGTATGTTCTAATACTTTTCCTTGTCTTTAGTACTGTGACTGATAAATTGCAACTGTGATAAATTAGTAAGTTTAGACTTTACCAACCCTAAATTATAGGAGTGATGTGATATATGTCATTGTTGATTTTACAGTTTCTACGGCTGCCCCTACTGTGAGTCGCCAAAATAAATCAATTAATGCAGGTTTAAGTCTTACAAGTAAGGCTGGGAAATTGACTGAATACCTGTTCAGTAAATTGATTCCTTAAGACAGGCTGTCATTTGCAGCCTACTTCCTTTTAATGCACCTGAAAGTACAATAATAAATCATGTATAACCCAAAGTAACAACCAATCAGTGTCAGTCAGAGTGTGCTTGTGTCCTTTGTGTGGCTTCATTCATATCAGAGAAAGCCAAGTTGGCATTATTTCACTTTGTCATTATTCTACTGAGCAGTTTTAAGTGATGTAATTAGTGCCCAGTCTAATGTGATTAGACTAAACGGATCAGTGAGATTCATGGATGAAGATGAAAAAGAAAAAATGCCATGTCAGTGGTATGTGCAAACTAGGACTTCAGTCAACACAATGCAGCGTAAAATGAAGCTAAATGGAAATACTGTAGGAAAACAGGCGTGGGTCCATCACCTGAAACCCGATTCAGACTAATAATTCATCATTTTGTTTATTGTTCAGTACAAATAATTAATAAGAGGCCCACTGTGAGGAAAGAGAATCTTATGCATGTGTTTTAGGAAAAAACTCCAGAAAAATATGTAAGTACTTTTGAGCAAACTTATTTTATTTTGCTTGAGAAATTACTCCTAGTCAAACATTTATTTCACACACTTATGTTGTAACTATATGGTGCTAATACTAAAGAAAACAAAGGATTAAATACTGTATAGGTTTAGATCTGAAAATGCACTTTAAATACCAGAAAAAAAATGTTTTGGCTTGGAACAAAAATGTCCAGGAAAAACACCATGTGTTCCCTTCCCGGACAGCTAACAGAGAAAATTTAGAGGCACACTTAAATTGAACAATTGGATTGTAATTCTGCCAGAGGAGAGAATTTCACTGTCGGCTTCAACTCAGTGACAGAGGTATTGATTATTCAATACTGATGGTCTGAAAGGCTACATTATTTAAAAAAGGCTAATATTCCCTAAACCAAATGTTTCTTATTTGTCTTTTTTTTTTAAAGACATCCTTTAACAATAGCAAATTTGTCAACTTTGACAAGCCAACTAGCTCAACTGTGGTTTTGTTTATTTATCATCTCTCAGTAACAAACCATAAACACGACACATTTAAATGAGACCACATGGAACCACATTCTAGTGAACCACAAGATGAAATCTATAATTTCAGCTATGTGTTGATGTGTTCAGATAATTGGATATGGTATACTGCACTTTCCATCCAAATGGTAACTGGAGCGGCATTTCTGAAAAAGAAGCACCTACAATGAAGAGCTGGACTGTTTCACTCCACTGCTGTGTAGCATCATAGGTGTGGGACCCTAATTGAATTTTCATTGCCCACTTGCCTTGTAATGGCAAGGTTTCCTTTTTGGAATGAAAACTTGCCAGTGCTGCAAAACATGGAGCTCTGAGGCCATGAAGTTTGGTGCTGCTCCAGGCCTTATGTTTATGTACTTGGCGGCCTTTGGCCCCTGTAAGCTGAACACATTCTACCTGCAACTGGGAAGCCATGTCAATGTTAATCTCACAATTTGTTTTTCCACTTCTCTGAGCATATACAGTTGCAGTTTATCCACTGTGACTTGCAGAGTCCAAGACATAAATGTGAATATACAGTAGTAGTCCAAGGAAGTCTGTATATATTTTAGCTCATTTTGATGCTGTGGTCTGAACTGCATCTATGCTGAGCGGGCTCAGGAATGTTCTCTAGTGTTTGTGTTATTTTCTTTTTCAGTTCACTTACTTCCAAACTCCAATTAAATAAGCTTTTCTTTGATTGACATCTTCTCTGGCGCATTCTGAATTATCTTGATACAGTAACTTTCACACATCTGCTGCTTTAATAAGATTTAGAAAAAGGCTAAGAACATTATTTTGAAATGTATAATTTGATCCAGATCTGATATGTACTGAAAATTGGCAATTGGGGATTTTCAGCTTTTCTCCATGTACAGTGAGACCAAATTCTTTTATTACTGAGAGTATCAAATTAAGAAGTTGAAATTGGTCATCTGTTGGAGAAAACAGCAAAGTCCCCCATGTGCCAGTAAAATTAGCGCCTGCATGTGACTTTTACAAGGTCATTTCACAGTGGCACTCCCAGCCAGTCCACACAATCACAAGATACTGCAGGTGGCTTGATTCACAGTGATCTCATGTTTTAGCTCCATCCCAAGTAACAGGATAATTGTAGCAATGAATGTGGCAGTTGAGGGACTGAGCCTGTACTGGAGACCAGGCCCTTTGAATTACTGAATCATGGATGATATGTCCTGGCTGTGGACTCGACTGTAAATAAATGCCAGAGCACACCCTGCTGAATCTGGCTGAATGTGTGATTAGCTCTGGCGGCTAAATAAAGGGCATATTGGCTCGCAGAAGTGCCGGAAAGCTGCTTTTTCCAAGGACAGCGTATCCCCATGCCTCACATGTGGATCCGAGACATCTAATACTCATGAGCTGATTTGTACTACTGTTTCTTTTGCACACAGCGTTTTGGATGAGTGATGATCCGTCTCCTGTCTCTCAGATTTCAGATGAAAACCAAGCGCTTGAGCAGTGGGAAAATACAGGAGTAGCTTCATGTGGTGAAAAATGTGCAGCAATATGAAAATGTATGTGGACACTAACTGTTTTTGTAGGTTTTTAAATTCCTAAATTTCCCCATGATCTAATGACGAATAGCTTAGAACGATTTATCTCCAGGGTCCCGTCAATATAATCTCCCGTCACCCAACTGTCCCTATGAAATTTAGGGTAGGGTTTTTAGATTTTATCAGCTCTATCGATGTTGAGTTAGCCAAACTACAAAATGAAACTGTTGGCAGTTATCGAAAGCTGTAATCTGTACGCTTGGCCAAAGACCGTTTGGCCGAAGAAGTTATTGAGGATTGTGTCGTTTTGCTGTTCAAAAAGACGAAGACAAAGCGGGGAGTCTGTCAAAAAATGTAACACAGCTATGTTTACTCAGAGTACATTTTAACTGACCTACTTGTTACTTTTATCGGAGTACATTTTTACACAAGTCATTTTACTTTCACTTGAGTAAAATTTCTTTATAGTAACAGTACTTTTACTTTAGAAAAATATTTTATCACTAAATGTGAGCTACACTAAATGAGTCTGGTTTTCTAGAAACAGATACATTTTCAAGTTCATTGAAGATGATTTCTTGTAAAATACTGATCAAATATTTGTCAGTGGCACGGTTAAGCCCTGGCGACTGCCTTATTTTTAAACCATATGATTTGATGATTTGCTAAAATGTTTAGAATTTCTTTAGTTTAATTGAAAACTACATTAGTTATGTCTAATGTGTCTAATGTGAATATTCATATCATTTTAATATTATTTTGTGGCACTCACCTGGTGTACAGTTTTCAAAATATTGTTTATTGTCCCCCTTGGATGGAGCAGTGACCCCCTAGAAAAGTACCAATGGGTCCCTTTGACCCCCTTGCCCTTTCTTCAATCCTGGCTTGAACAGCGTCCATCACTTCTGTATTTTTAAACATTAATTTGCAGGTCTTTGCATGCAGCTTATAGATCAAAGAAAAGTGACATTTACAACAACAACTAAAAGCCAATGCTGTTAAATCTTTTCCTATGTAAGTACTCTGGCAGGTAAACCACAATAGTTTGGACGTCCTATTCTATCCTAAAATACTGAATGCCGCGTGTCAATTTTGCGATTTACTAGCGTCTCTGGCCTTTTGACAAAAAATGTGTTTCCGTTCCTGATCTCCAGGATTCTGGAGTTGTATTTGATGGCCTGAGTTGTTGCTCTGGGGCTCCTCGTGATTGCGGCCACAAAGGGCTTACAGCAATGCATGTGCAGGATTCAGTCTGCCTTAGAGATATGTCTCTTCCCAGAGGTTTTTTATTTATGTTAACAGAAGGTCTACTCTCAATGTCGATACCATAAAATGGCCTTTTCGTTGTGTATGTTCATGTTGGCTGTAAACTAAGGTTCACCTATAGGTTAAACAAAGATGACTGAAAACAGACAGTGCTTACTTGTATGTTTTGATACGTGGCGGCAGAGATTTTCCTCAGCAGACAAATGTACATTCCATCCAAAATCAAATAAAAAAATCAAGTATATCAAACCATGATGGACTCAGATTGGATATCACATCTTAATCACCATGAAATTAAAAAAGTGCAGTTTGTAAGATTTGGTGAATTTCAACAATGAGCCCATCCTCATTTGTATGGCTTTTCAAAAGTAAAATCCTAAATCATAAAAATATCTTGCACTTGGTTTCTTAACTAATTTGTTGATTAAACTCTTTTCAGCTCTATTTGTCAGGTTTTAGCACTTAAACCTCACATGGTTTTATTGTTCCAGCTAGGACTGTGACCGTGGATTAAAATATCAAAGGCGGAGAGGGAGAACGAGAGCTGAACTAACATACAAAGAGGTAAAATGAGCAGACAGGAGGCAGTGAAAAACTAAACCTGGAGAGATGCTTAGAGTGGCTGTCCAAATCAAACAGACACTTTGCCAGTGCTCCAACCTCAGCGAGACATCCATCATTGGACAGGGACATTATTACGAACATGTTTTCAGCGTTTCGTTCAGGTGCGAAGTAAAGGGTTTTGTTTTTTCAGGGTGTAATTGCACAGGGATGCCCAGCCCGTGCTGGAGGTTGCCTATTTAAAGGGGATTCGGTGAATGCATGAATACAGGCTGAGTTGGACCATGTTTGTCTTTAGTAAACCAGGGTTTTCACCTTCATTCTCAAAATTTCCCAGCCCTTCCTGGGAAAGGGGATTTCTGCCTCAGGCTAGGTCTTGTCTTGTTTTTCGTGAAAAAGCTATCACTAAATAAATCTTGAACTATCTTCTGAAATTGGACATTTGAGGGTCTGAGGGAATATGAAATATGCCATGATGGCTACTAAGTGTTTCCTCTTGCATTTTTAGCTTGGTTTAATGTATCCTTTCACCAAAAAAAATATTTTTCCATTAAAAGCAAATGGACAAACATAATCCTTAAAAAAGTTAATATGGTCATAGTCTTTACCCACTATATGGTCAAATCACACCAATATTTATTACAATCAGGGTACACAGTACCCTTACACTACTAGCTAAAGCTAACTTCTTATTTGTTAGCTAGTGTGCTAAATAAAACTAATAATATACTTTATTTGTTGTAGTTTGCACCTTACATTTTTTGAACAAATTCAAATTTTGACGTGATGATCGTGCTAGAGGAAAGTTAAGGGATCACCATAGCCTTTTTAACATTCATTCAATGTTCTGTCATGTCATGGCGCTAAAGGAAACGTGAGGGAATCACCAAAGTCATTAAGGTTCATCCTCTGGAGACCATGAATGTCTGTACAAAATTTCATAGAATCCATCTAATAGTTGTTAAGATATTTCAGTCTGAACCAAAGTGGTGGACCAACCGACCAACTAACAAACCAACACTACCATCTATATCCAGTTTTAGCCACTGAACTCATGGTGAATTTGTACACTTAAAAATGAACAGTCACAGCTGATGTGGTCAAAGGACTTCCTTTGTGGCCATCACTTGACACAAGAGAGCCCTCTATTACTTTAAATATCTATTACTGTACCACAACTGGAGTAGATGGTCTCTGCCAGTCAGTTTCCACCACTTGCTGTCCATCCAGACCATTTAACAAATGTCCAAATGTGTTTCCAAAGTGTCAGCAATCGGATGAACAGCATTCTCAAAGCCTGGAAAGTGAACTTCAACCTGGTGGATGACCATATGCATTGCTTAATTTTCTCTCCTGGTCCCTTGACGTGGTCTTAGACTAAGTTGACTTGATGGAGTGCCAGATTTCTTTTTGCTATTTAATATCTGTGCTTTAAACACAGCTGCAAACACAGGCACAGATACAGAGGCAGACACACACACACACACACACATATGCGGTATGTATTGTATTGAGTATTCATTAGCGAGTGTTTGGGTTCAAAGGCAGTGAGTCATATTTGCACTACACGCACATGCACACAACCACACACACCCATACACATCCACAAACAGCCACTGGCCTTTTTCAAAATGTTATGGTGTCCATGTGTGAATGAGGTAATTACACCGTGTCATTCACGATGATAATGCTATACGGCTCATTTGACTCTCATTACAAACCGTTTCCAGTCAACTCAGCTGTTGGAGTAGACCCCTCCTACACCTATTTGAACACATACACTCAAACACCATCCCACCAAAGGACAGAAATAGATAGTTTTCCACGCTGTGCAGTGATTGGCAAAAAAAACTAAGGAAAATCCCATCAGCAACATATCAACCCCCCTCCTGTCCCTTATTCTCTTTATTGCCTTTGAGGAGTTAGATGATACGGGTGTCTGCTGGGACTTATGGCAGGGCCTCAATCATATAGAGCGATACAGGCAGGAGGATATCCTGTAGGCTTTCTGTAATCTGAAAGGCCAGTATCTTTCCAGAAGGAAACGTCATCCTTTAAAGTTTACTGTACACACATTTCTCAGCCTTCTTCGTTTACATTTTATAAACACATTTTAGGCATTTGGCTTGTGTTCCTATGTAGACGTCAGCAGGGAGGGCTTCATTGTCTCACTAAAAGCCTAGCACTTCAACATGTTAGGTGATGGATTGGCTGTTGTGGAGATTGAAACTATAGGCTACTGGCTAGGCCTATAGTACCACAGTGGTATTTCCCAATTTTCCACATGGATTAATAAAGTACTCTGCCTGTCTTTCTTTCTTAGGGCTCATCATTTTTGGTTATTGTTAAAAAAGACACAAATTTAGCTGCACATTTGTATTGTGACATTTTCATTTTTTTCCTTCACTTTCTGATAGCGGAAGCATATTTTGAGCTGTCTTTGTTTTCTGTAAACTGTGCTGAACATTGACCCCTGGCTACAGCAACCACAATAACATTTGGGTGCATGGAGAAACAAAATCTGGTGAAAATCTGTTGAAACCCATCGTTGACATAATCATAGCCTGAAACAACTAGACAACTGATATTAAAAATGGCTGTTATGGTGTAGGCCAGTACATCACTGTTGTTAAAGAAATAGTAAACATATTGTGAAATATGCTTATTCGCTTTCTTTCCAAGTCGATCAGTATCAGCATAGAGACTGAAAGTGGGGGGCGGACAGCTAGCCTGGCTCTGTCCAAAGTTTAGAACTTTTGCTAAAGCTCACTAATTAACACATTATATCTTGTTTGTTTAATCTGAAGACAGACAGTAAAAACAGTTTGTGGTTTTCAAGGCACAGTGACGCTGCACAACTTTTGTTTATCGAGAAATAGTTACACCACTTAACTCCCTCTAATACCACAAGATACAACATGTTAATTAGTGAGGTGTTGATTGGTGGATTTTTGAACTTGGACAGACTCAGGCTAGCTGTTTCCCTTTGCTTCCAGTCTTTATGCTAAGCTAAGCTAATGAGCTCCATACTTAACTTACAAATGGTCTACTCATCTAACTTTTGAAAAGAAAGCAAACAAATGTATTTCCCAAAGTGTTCAATCATTCTTTTATGTGAATAGACATATATGTGATTTGTTTCCAAATATTAGTCAGTGTGATATAGGAAACTCTATCTTTGTCTTTGTTTTATTCTGGTTTCACACGTTGTATTTGAAATACTGGTAATGTGAGTTGACAACTCACTGTAGAAGTTGCACTTAAACTTACTAAGAAATTATTTTGGTGAATTTGTTAGCTAGCCACCCGGCTAATATGTTATACAGGGTGTTAATGTTAACATTTGAACACTACAGTAGCATTTGGTAGTGCTAGCTTACTGTGGTAGACTTTTTTGGGGGGGAAAATTAGATGTGCTCAGGCCACAACAACATTATCTTTTTGTTATCATTTGCTGACCCGTCTCTACTGTTAGTTCCCAAACAAGCTAATGTTATAAAAACGAAAACAATCAGGTATAAAGTATTAGTAGTAACATGAGTTTTTAGTGTCAGATGCAAAAACAGCCTATAAACCATGGCCGTGTCTAGTTTTCTGTTAAGGTAGTCTACAATTAGAAAACACAATGAGCAGTTCATAATCTTTGTTGACCGAGAGCTGAGGACCACGCAGACTACTACCCATCAGTTAAATTAAACCAGATAAACTCAGTTTTACTCATCTGGGCTTGGTCTTTCACACTACAGTCCCTTCAACTGTAACATGACTGAGCTGCCACAGTCCTGTCCCTGTCTGGCGAGACACACTCACACAAACAGATCCCCTCACTCTACTCATCCCTCAAGCTTCATATCTTCCCCATATGGGACAGATTGAGTTGTGACCACAGCTCCTCTCTCTCATCCTGAATCAAGGCTGCAGAAATCAGCCTCCTTTCACGCTTTCCTGAGGCCACACAACAAGACGGGAAGGCACTGATTCGGCAGCAGATTCTCTCTCTGCACTACTGAGGTTGGATGTAAATCCCACTGAGGTCGAAGGTCAAGTGTTTTCATCATCTGTGTGGCTATTATTTTACGTGTCATTATCAGCTGCATAATATCCCCGCTCAGACAGGAAACGGGCGTAGATGCAAACGAGGAAGTGAAGAGAGTCTTGTATGGCTTGTTGCCCTGCAGCTGTGGTTTGGGTCTCTTTCCCCCCTCAGGACCTCACACAAGCCAGTTTATGTCCATCCAGTAAGTCTTCACCGTCTCAAACTGTAAAGGAAGCAGCTGTGTTTCATCCTTATAACCGCCATTGGCAAGATTGAGTGACCATCAATGGGCCCAAAGTGCAACTCCCCTGTCTTCTGACCACAGCTGCTCTGATTTTTGATAAGCTTAGAAGTTTTGGGACTATTTATTATATCCCAGACTTTGCTTCCCACCAAAATCACTCCCATTCTTATATCATATCCTACGAGAAGAGCCAAAAGACATTAGCGTCATTGTAATCCAACCCAAGTGTTGCACGTTAGTGCTGATAGAGAGCAGTAAAGCAGGGACTCCACCAATCTCTAATAGGGCCTCCTCGTTTATATTTATTAGCTGACACTTAAACATTTCCAAACCACAGTGATACTTATTATGAATTGAAGGCTCACACATTTCAATAAACTTGGCTACTGCTCTCCCACACATATCAAGGATGTTCCTGTACAACATGGAGGAGATGTGTAGATACCAGATTAAGTCCTGATTAACGTGATATAATGTGAATGTTATCTTCCCTCCCTGGATATTAAGATGCAACAAGAAATATTTTCACTGTTGCTTAGCACCTAATGACTGTAAGATACCTGCCAGGGTTATCAGTACTGGTGACTTGGCAAGGTGCTCAGATTTCTGGACTTGAAAACTCCCTTTATGGACTGCATGCAAAAAATTGAATGACAAGCAGTATTTTACAGTCTTTTGCATCAACTCTTCTTATTGTAAAAATGTGACTTTATCATTCCAGTCAAAAGCAAGACTTTGTTTTCTACTGTTATGATTTTACATGTTGTTTGTTTTATTGTTGTTTTAATGGCTAATTTAATATGTGGTCAAGGGAAAACAGTTGAAAATTACATAAATAAGAGTCACAGAATACTTCATGCACCTTTAACACATACATGGTCAAATGTAAGACAATAATCAGATTCAGAATGACAGTGTGTTCATGTTAGCTGATTTCCTGTTGGGAGGGAGGTTATTTTGTTTAGCTTTACCCTAAGTAATCAGAAGTGAGAATCCCTCCCTCCAACTTCATTTTCAGTTGAAATGGACTTTACTTTAATAATGAAACTTTACGTTTGTCACATTTATCAAAGAAATACTTCAGTTTTCTGGTGCTATTTTTCATGAATATGGCCATGTAGGAGGATGCCATGCCCATTTTAACCTGACTAGTAAGCTCTGATCAACATGTACTGGACAAAAATGACTTGGTTAGGGTTCTGGAAAGATTATTAAAGGTTTCGGTTAAAATGACTACCTTTTTAAGGTTAGGGGACCTTCGTCAACATGGTTACTATAATAACCACGTAGTTAAAGTTAGGGAACAACTGTGGTCATGCTTAAAAGAAGCCAACATTGACTGTCAGTAGGAAACGGGAAACAAACAGCGGTCTCTTGTGTCAAAGTCAGATGTTGTTTCTCCAACCAGGGAAAAACTGCTGTCAAAGGCCTTTTTTAATTACTAAACAAATCTGATATATGCGCAGCGGTTCGGAGGTCTGAAACCAGGCTACAACTCTAGTGGACGAGGAGCAAAAGTTGTACATAAAAGAGTCATCTACTGTATATCTGATCATCTGAAATGGTCATGGAAAACACTGGAAACAGCTGGCACTGCCAGGTCAAAGGTATGAATGCGCAGACTGATCAAAATACCCAAATACCAAAGAGGACTGATAATATTTTGTTTTATAATAAAACATCCATTGTTTCAAATAACTGACACCTTTTCCACTAGAGTCATTGTTGGCGCAGAATTAAAACCAATTAGGAGGATTGCAGCCTGTCAAAAGACAGTCTCTAACTCAGGTTCTTGGTTCAAAAATGCTAACTTTTCATTCAAGAGATATTTAATAACACACTTAGGGAAATATTTTCCAAAGTGGATGAACTGTATTTTGGAATGAATCCCTTCATTTGTAAACTGAAGTATTGGAGTAGCCAGTAAAAATTATAAATGACCTTGGAAAAGTGAGGCCACAGAGGAGGACATTACCTGCCAGAACTCAATTGACTCCAAATTACATTTCAGCATATGCAACATATGGAGGCTCTTTACATTGGTAACGTTGACATTAGATCAAAATCATCATCATTTACCATAAAACAAAGTCCTGCTGAGTGATGGTGATTGACGCTGACATTTCCAAGGGTTATGCCCCTGTGACTCCCATTCATTCGACATTTGTGATGGCTAAATTTTTGCAGATCAGTTTCAAGAAATCCAGACCATGACCTCCAGTTTGACTTGATTCTTACACCAGGTCTACTCTCCGGCCAAGAGCTATTTGAGTATCCTTTTTATTAAGTGTGCATAACCATTAGGTTTTCAGCGAGGGAAATTACACTGTTGTTACCGCTGAAGGTTTCATGTGGTGGACTGAAATGACCTGGTGTGACCACAGGGGCAGAGGGCTCGATAAAAACGACAAAGCATGAAACTATAGATCACTCTCCAAAGCAGGAGTGGTGTTAACCTTGGAAATCCTGGGAGCTGCAAGGTTCAAAGAATACAGGCCTTGAGTTATTTGTTTAAGGTTGAACTGCACTGAAATGGACGTACTAAGTTACTAGAGCCATAGCTCAACTGTGCCCCTCTTCCTGGAGGGGTCAAAGGTCACTGTTGCCGTAGAGAACGCACAACACACAACGGAGAGGAAAAGTGGTAGCTGGAAAGCTGCAGAAGCTAAGGAGTTTCTTTATTGTAGCCATCAGGAGAGTGAGAGAAAGGAACAGAGGAATAGAAAGAGCGAGAAAATTAGATGAATAGTCTGCAGTACAAAACACCACAAATTTAATCGTGTTATGACCTCATTTTCTGGCTGGTTTTGATAAATGTCATGGTAGCATTCAAAGTAATGATGTACTGCTCTACTGTATGTCTTACAAAACCACAAAGCATGATTTCTTTACAACCCAGAGAAGCCCTTCCCTCGCTCGTGTTTGTTGTTTTTTTATATAGGTTATCCTAGGTGGCCTCCTGTACCATAAAGATCCTGAAACCACATACACTATAAACTATTTAGAGAACCGAAAGGCACATCCGAAAAGGGTTTCCGAGTCTAAATCTTCTGGCCATCTTTTTCTCTCTGAATAATATACCTTCAAAATTACACATTGGGGATGAATACAATATGAGTGCCTCTATTTCTACCAGTGACTCACAAGTACCATTTAAAGCAAGTAATTAAAAGTAGGCTTCATTTTCTACTGTTTCAATGAACTGATAGTGACCTTAAAATGGATTTGATGAAAGTTCAAAACAGTGGTTTTCAACCTGCAGGTCAGGAATCTCCAAGGGGTCAGAAGATAAATCTGAGGGTTCATGAAATGATTGAAAATATAGGAAAGAAGAAGAAGCAAGACTAAGTTATATGAGGCTGTATTCAAGTACTGATGTGCTTTTAGATAAATGCTAACATGCTGATGTTTAGCAGGAAATGTTTACTATCTTAGATTAGCGTGTCAGCATGCTAACATTTGCTAATTAGTACTGAACACAAAGTACAGCTGAGGCTAATGGGAATGTCACTACTTTTGCAGGTATTTGGTCATAAACCAAAAGCATTGGACTTTTTTTCTGACTTTTATCTTAAACAGACAAAGCGACACAGAAGATGTAATTTACAGTAGAAGTCCAATAAGCATAAATGATACAACAGCAAACATCTCAACAACACTAACAACTGCAGATCCCGCCACCCACCAACACACCTAAAAGAAAGAATAAATCAATTATTGAATAATACATAAAGAAAAGCAATGTGAGAAAAGAACTGTGAAATTAATAATAATAGACAATAAAAATTTTTTAAAAGGGTAGAAAAACTGTGGTATTGTGTTGTCAGACAAGATCATACTCAAAATGTACAGTATTATCCAACTTCTGTCCTAGGTGATGAATGGCTGCCAGGTCTTATAAAAGATATCAGTAGATCCCCTAAGAGTTAATCGAACTTTCTTTAACTGCAAAACCTGCATTAGATTTCTTATACAATGACTGCAACAAATTAAAATTATGACCTATTGTTACCAGGATCAACCTCATGATCACAAAAGTCATTAGGATGCATCATCTAGGAACCATGAATGTCTGTACCAAATTTTGTGCCAGTCCATCTAGTAGATAATGAGATATATTGACAAGATGGTGGCGCTAGAAGAGAAGTAAGGGAATCACCAAAGTAATTAGGATTCATTCCCCCGGGACCATAAATGTCAAAGCACTCCATCTAATAGTTGTTGAGGTATTTCGGTCTGGACCCAAGTGGTGGACCAACAGACCAACCAACACTGCCATATAGTCACGCTGCTTGCAAGGCTGAAAGCATATCTGCTACACAATATATTTATTTTCTCTCACTTTTCTCAAATCCTGTGAAATGCTGAAGAGTTTCACCTCATCAGGACTCTAAAAACATTGTATATGTCTGTCACACTGTTATTTCAGTGTGTGACTAGGCGTTGCAAGTAGGCATTTTTTGGCTATAAAGGGTCACAAGCCAAAAAGAACCAGTGCTTTAGAAGATTGTTCCCTTTGTAAGTCTCATGTTTGAAAAAGTGAAGCATCTGGTGTTGTTGTCACTCGCCTGTGGCGCCAATATACGAGGTGTCTCGTTTCATAGCTATAATCAAAAACATACTGATCTAATTATCATAATGTCGGCTTATAGCCACTTCTTAGATAAACTATCACCCAAATGCTTTACCCACTGTGGACCTGTTTTTCTTAGCCAATCAATTTCCTAGGCGGCAGCCTGGGATTACCTCCAATGCTTATCCAGCCCTCCTGCAAAAGGCTGCGAACGTCGTCCGTGTCGTGCTTATTTTGCCTTCCTCCTGCGTATTTAGGTCTGTTTGTTGATCTTGGTCGTGCTTCTCCTTTGGAGGCTGAACCGGTTTCGTCTGCTTTGTCTGGCCAAGCCTTGACACTGGCTGGACTCGGGACTGCGCTGCGTCCCAGAATACACAAACGTCACTGGTCAGAGGGCCAGCGAGAGGCGCGAGGAAACGCTCGGCTAGACCACACAGCCGTCAAACCTGTCTCACTGTGCAATTTGAGAGAATTCTGTGAACGCATTCAGGTCAATGCTGCGGTGACTCCGGCTTCTTTCTGTTTAACTTTTCCTCGGCAAAGAGAAGGGGAAATACAGGAAGACCCTCTGTGCTGTGTATTTTTGCAGGAAGTTCAGATAGAAATGGAGGGATCACAGAACCTTGATTCACAACCACAGGGGTCAGTTTAACTAAATAAATGCAAAAAAAGGCCAATTCTTAAGAGAGAGAAGAAAGACTGCTGGACTGCTGGTGAATAATTTCCTCAACAAAAAAAAATGGCCCAATTACATTGGTCTGGAGGTCTCCCCTCCCAGAGGAGGAGAGTAAAAATAGTCCACTAGATCTTGGACATTTCAGGATAAATTGGTATATACTGGCAAGCATTAATAAAACCTCAGAACACGAGAATCGTAGCATTTTTAAACTAATGGCCAGTATTACCGATTTTATGAATGTTATGCCTCATTTGAAGTGACTTTTTGGACACTGAAGTTGATTTCGGTGCTCAAAATCCTCCGTATGGAATAAGAGTAACAGCTCATATTTTCCTTCATTAAGACTTTCTTCTCCTTCCATGATGCATTCACTGTCTTGTTATGAACAATTGACCAACATGGTTTGATGATGAATAGACAAAGTGTGGAAATTATATCGAAGCTGTGAATTGCCTCTGTGGGATTTGCATCAAGAAGAAAAATAACTATCTCTAAAAGAATCCAAAAGAAAACTATCTAATCTGGTTTCTACTAAAAATTACTTTCTTACAAAAACACTGACTGGCTCTGGCATTTAGCACTGCAAGGACCAGACCGATTGTTTACACATTATCAGGGGTTTGAACAGTAAAGAATTAAAACACGACATGTATTTAAGTCCTATGCTTCTCTGTTTTCTTCTATTAATTGTTTCCATACTCTTGGCTGTCCTGCCTAACATTAACTTGCACAGTTTATTACATGCTTTAGAGGCAACAGAGAATAGTATTTAATATTATTTTCTGGTAAGGGAAGTAGCAGCTGTAGGTCTGCATTCATAGTGTGGGAAACGCAGGTTGGACAATATTTGCTCACTGTATCACACTGTTACTTTACTTTTTTCATCACATTACATCACGCTCAAACACAATGCTAAAATTCCCCTAAAAATACATTATACTGCATCTTGCAGGCTGGTGATATTCAGTATTTTTCATATGGTCAATAAATATTGCCATTAAAAGACCAAAACTAACAATACATTGATCCTTCTAACAGACTCCCCTGTGTAGCCAGAGCCTGATATGTCTTATTCCTCTGTGCCATAGAGCTCAGAGTCAAAAACTATTAAAAACATATCAATGAGCCACACTGTTGCACTGGTGAGATGTTCTTTCATTAACATGAACACAGGCACTGTTTTGAGTCGATTCCCACATACCCTCCTGGTGCCGCAAATACACACCAAAATAGCACACATTTGTATTAATTCACAAATGAAAGTAGTCCCCAACAACTGCACTATTTACTTCTGTAACAAAAAACTACAGTGCCCAGCTGTTTTAGGAAAACTTAGCCCTTTTTAAAAATGAAGCTATATATTTGTGACCTGTTTTTGAACAAGATTAAGAGTCTGCAGCCACACTAGCGATATACTTCGGGACAGTAGTGCTTTGGGCTAAAAGTTAACTTTAGCATGTTAAAATGCTCACAATATTAATGCTATTTTGCCGGTGTTTGGCAGGTATAACGTTTACCATGTTCACTAACTTAGCTTAGCATGTTAGCATGCAGAAATGTTCTAATTAGCACCAAATGCCAAGTGTAATTTTGTATTTCAGGATTTTATTGTTTTATTGTTTTATGTTTTGTCATCAAACATCTTGGGACCATGTTGGAAATAACTGTTTTCTCTTTAACATGTTATCCTTTGGATTATCTTGTGTCTGCAATACATAAATAAATCATATCATATGAGAGACAAACTAATGTGTTGTTGGTTTTGGTCTTTTCGTGGGATTTGTTGACAATAAGTAAAATATAGTCAGTATAGATAGGTCGTCAATCTTATTCTTTAAACTGTCTTCTTGGAGAAGGAGCCAAAGTGCATCAGTAGCTCAGCAAATATATAGTTAAAAGTGAACAATGTCTACATCTGTATGTTAACCTCAGCTAACAGTTTTTGTTCTCACTTCGAGGGTCACCCCACATTGCCCTTTCCGAGTGTTACAAAGACATCACACATGTTTCAGTGTGCCAGAAACCCCAAGAACCAAAATTTGATTTACAACATCCATCAAGTGTTGTAGTGAAGTAAAGTTATTTGCATTCAAGGGGGGAAAGAGATGGGAAATCCATAAGTTGTCATCTGGTCCAGCTTCAAAAGTTTCTGTTTCAAACCTGCTGAAAGATGGGGTATTGTTTGACTTTTTTTGTTACAGAGTGCACCACATGAGATCTTTACATTTGGAACCTTCCAGACTGCAATTTATTCAATAATAACGGTGAAATTTGTCTGCCCAGCTCTGTTCCAAGAGTTATAAAAGATTTGGAAAGTTTTCTACTGGTTTCACACATTGTCTCTGATGGAAAAAGTTTAAGAGGGAAGGAAAAGGCCACCCTGGATGAATTCTCGCTCTCTCTCTCTCTCTCTCCCTTTTTTTCTCCCATTCCCTCTCTCTTTTTCTTAAATGCACACCTCAGCTCGCTCTGTCCGGCACGCGAGTCAACACTTAAAGCCCAGAAATCAGAGGAGGAATGTTCGCCATTGCAGCAGTTATACTCACCACCAGGTTTACAACGCAGCTGAATTAGTCTTCGGATTAGGTATAGCACTGCTTTTCTCATTATGGCCTGTTGGATTTGTTCATTTCATTGTTTCCGGACTCCTGCCTTAGTCCAGTGAGGCTTCTATATGACTGGTTTTGCAATTACGTCACCTAAGGAGAATTTTTTGAATTACACACTTAGAAATGTTTGGCGTATGAAATGTGTACAAGATTTCGTGGAAGAATTGTCGCCCTTCTTTTGGTGACTGAAGTATGTGTGATAGAGTGAAAGAGACTTGGAGCATGACAAGGTGCTTGATGAAAAGAGCTACAGAACCTTCCCAAGTCAGAGTAATAAGAGGTTTTCCAACTTATCATCGCACTTGCAGACATTCTGGCACGATTGCATCGTAAATCATGCTTAATTTATGCTAACTAGCTAGAGCCACTTCAGTGTATCCTCTCCCCACAGAACAATTAACAAAAAAGCAAAGTCAGACTGAATAATGGAGTGGTAAACATTTGGTCTCAATATTGGGTGTAACCAATTTGGACTAAATATACTAACCATGCTGTAAATGCCACAATACAGTAATACGAAATACTATGTACTTCTGTAGTAACAATACAGCCGCAGATAAACATGTTCTTTTTCTCAGCTCTGCTCTTTGGCATTCGAACTAGAACAGTTGGAAAAATCTTACTGCGTCTGTCCGGGAGTCAGAACATGGTGTGAATATTAAAATTCAATCTCAAGATTCATTCAGATTTTGAGCACACAAATTATAATCTGCAAGTTCAGTTCTGCTGTCTTCCATCTTGCTCTGCACTCGTTGCTGTGACGTTTCTGCACTGCCCTTCCCAGAGATCATCTGTCAATCAAACCGTAGGGGTACTGCAAAGTCTTCTTCTCATTTCCTGTTGATGAAGAGTTTCTGTAGGCAGCACTCTTTTCTTTCTCTCCTCAGACATGGTGACTATCACAACTCATTTTTCTGTTCCATACTAACAGACTGGAACAGTAAATCACATCACTGTCTGTCAGCCAATACATTTTTCCTGAGAGAGACCAATCAAACATTGTGTGTTTGGAACAGCAACTGTAAAAGCTTCCATGAACTGGCTGTATTTTGAATCACAATTGTGTTATAGCAATCAGTGATAGAGAGCAGCAAAATGCAGATCTGTTTATTTGAAAATGTCATATTATATAACGTTCAACGTTCATTCACTTATTTCTTCTGCAACCTGACCTTGTGTTGCCCAGTATTCCCATATTCTCACACACACACATACATCTCCGGCGCTGTCTCTTAGAGTTTGTATTGTAGTTCTTTTCTATGAAAATCGCCTTTTTGCAAAAACCCAGAAGGGCCATTTTTTTTTCATATGTTCTGGTCTTGCAATGCAACCATTTTGGAATAATATAACCAATATATAATTTGGCCTTACCCATATATTCCATTATCATCTATCCTGTGTCTCCTTAACACAAGCAAGCCAGACCTTTGGATTAAGTTCCATGACGATCAACTGGAAATAATGCTGGCCTGGTTTCAGACCTCACATCTCAGATTTTAGCGATTTCCAATTGGTCTGGTGTTGTACCCATTGATGGTTGTTTCCCCCTGTTGGTGAAACAGTCAACCAATCAGCGCTTTAAAGGTAGGCATGGGGATGTCTTCTTCCTACATAGCAAGCAAGCTACTTAGCTACATCCATAAAATATGGCGACAGAAAATGGCAACAAGCATGGATGAGATGATTGACGCAGCTCTACAGGTTGTTGGAAGTCGACTCAGAAATAACTCCATAAATCAACATATTTCTTTGACCTATGTGACAAACGTTAACTGCTCCTAGCAACCACTGCTTACCTTCCATGTCAACTGAAAATGATGTTGGCAGGATGGATACGTCACTCACTACTGATTGGTTAGATTGAATGAATAAAGTGAAATGAAATTTAAAGTTGCATCACTCTTGACAAAATTTATTATAAGGTTCAAAGTAAAAAATGACTTTTGATGATCTGGCATCTATATAGTGAGTCCATGGCCAACACAACAGCTGATATGAACAGTGTCTTATTTGTGCCTATATTTATGTGTATGTATTTATGTGTGTCTTGCATCAGGATGTCATCGGTGGTCTTGTACCTGATTGTTTTATATTGTCGAGTCTTTCTTATTTTTAACAATGCCAGCAGCATGGCTCTATGGTAATGTCAACAGACTGAAATATCTCAACAATTAGATGGATTGCCATGAACTTTGGTAAAGACATTCATGGTGCTCAGAGGATTTGTCCTAATGACTGGTGATCTTCTGACTTTTCCTCTAGCGCCACCATTTGGTAAATTCATGTCCCCTGAATTTCAATAACTTTGGTGATCCTTTCATTTTTCATCTAGAGCCATAATACATTGGTCTATGACTAGATACCTGCACAACTTATGACATTCCCATAAGCCTCAGCTGTACTTTGTGTTTACTGTTTTACAAATGTTAGCATACTAACTCAATAAAGTAAGATGGTGAACATGGTAAACATTATACCTGCTGAACATCAGCATGTTATTATTATCAATGTGAGCACGCTGATATTAGCATTTAGCTCAAAGCACAGCTGTGCCTAAGTACAGCCTCACAGAGCCGCTCATATAGCTGTCGACTCTTAGTCCTGTTTGTAAATTTGACCTTTTTGAAAGGAAATTTAAAACATTTAAGTTCTTCTCGCTTCTTTGTTTAAAACCATTTTTGAGCTTTTCTGCTCCATGTGTTCCACACTTGAAACATTGGAACATGTAGTAATAGTGTATTATGTAAGCCTGTACACTATCTATGCAACAAGTCCTACCTTTGTGGAGCTTAAATGTTTGTAGGAACTGTGTCAGAAAGATGATGATTGTCATTTTGTCCTATTTCGGGATGTAGTCTGTGGTCCTGTGTTGGACTGTTGTTTATTGTTCCCAGTCCCTGTCATTTTTAATGTATCTACTCCTACATTAGTCTCTAGTGCCGACCTGTCAGCTGCTACATACTGTATGTTATTGTAATTTGTGACATGGAGAGAGTACAAATCGTACGTATTGACTGTTTGAAAGTACTCACCAATAAACTTGACTTGTTAGAGCGGAGTAGGAGGAGCAGAAGGGAGGATTTTCGTTCTCTGCCAAGTGCCATGACTACCAGAGTCTTGGTGTTAGCTATTGAGTTTCTCCACTGGAGACTCGTGTCTAGCTAAAGGGTTCTCCAGCTGGCCTGTAGATTTGACTCTGTGACCTTCCAGCTACATGCCCACTTCTCTAACCTTCACGTTTACATTTGCTTCATGCTTCAACTGAATAATCAGCATGGTGTAGGCTTGTGACCCATGCAGATTGAAGACAGGTTCTGACCGGGCTCTTTATAGAGGTCACATTGTATTTTGGCAATGCAGCCACCCTTCAATCCTCTCCAATCCATGTTACATCAAAGCGGCGTGTCCTCTACCCCTCGCCAGTGTACAATATGCTACAGTATGCGCTGGCCTTTATTCAAACCCCCACTAATTACCTCCAAAGCTTAGTGGAGATGGTCTGTTGTTCGAAAACACTTGTTTCTTTGGTAACGGTGCAAACCATGTATGGTGTTCTAAAACAAACTCCCTGATAGATGTACAACTGTAGATTACAGATTGTAGATGAGATTGTGGAAATTACACTGTATGCTCATGGATTTGTAATCAGATTTGAGTTCAGTTTAGTGTGTTTTTTCAGCAAAAATGTTCCTTGAAGAGTTTTGGAAAGAGTCCAAGTTCAGTACAGTTGGAGTTCATTACTGAAAGGAGAATATTAACAGTATCAGTGAGTGTGTACAGTTCTCTTAGGAACTCAGGAACAAATGCAGCTCATAAACTTTGAATATCCTCATTGTGTACATCCAGAGACACTCAAAGTGGAACCCATCATGGCTACATTGGCAAAACAATGTAACTACAATTGTGATGTTTTTCTTGGCCGAAATAAGTTTACATGGTCTTTTTTTTTTTTTTTTTTTTTTTTAGGCCTCCAAAAAATACATGAGAACCAAAGCAAGCTTTTTATTTTTTGCTTCTGAAAAAAACACAGGCTTTGCAGATGCTGTGAAAAGCAGCACTATGGATAGTACACGTATACCCACCCGGCTCCAAAACCCACACCTCCCAGCTCCACACCCAAACGCCTCTTCCTCTCTTTTACAGCCAGACATTCTCCAACCTGTCTGGGGTCCAGGAGTCAACCACCACCCCTTGACACCAATCCATACAGGTTAATTGACAATGAAAATACCCGGAGGGAAAACAGCCATTTATAAATTCAAGATTTAAACCTGACCATATAGGATTATTAAAAAAAAAGTCATGAGCATGGCGCAAAGAAAATACCTTGGCCTTCAGATGAATAGGTATTCTTTCTTCTTCTCGAATGTGTTGTTTTTCTTTGGGGAGCTTGCGGTCTTGAAGTGCTTTGGACCTCAGCTCTGAGGCAATTTAATGGATGTACAGAAGCCGCACTGTGCAGAAAATAGTATTAAAATATGTTCCTTATGTTTTGATACCAAATTCAGGCTTCAGGCTAACACACAGTGTGCATCAGTGGCGTTAACCGTGCCTGCTGCAGTGACAAGCGGGGCAGCTTTTTTTGGCCACGGCGATGAGAAACGGCGTCAAAGCACTTGCCTCAGCAGCACTCTTACAATCACTGAGGAACATTTTGTAGCCAGGAAACATTTGAGCTGATTTATGATCCTGTGGCTCAGTTTCTTGCCTGATACTGAAAATGTTGTTCTTTTGCACAGACTAAGATTTCATCGTGTGCATTACCACCCTTAATATTCGGCTTATGGATTGAATAACTAACCGAATACAAAACTGAGAGACACACACACACAGAGATGTGACGTACGTGGAGGAAGACAGCAAAACACGCTCATTCACTGGTTGCAGAGCCTCATCCAAACCAACCAAACCTTAAACAAGTATTTCATATTTCTTTGAGCTTGACATGATGTTATGCAGCATTTTGCCTTTCTTCTGCTGTCAACATATTATAAGACAGGAAGAGTGAATAACTCTGCAGTGATAGCATTGCAACCATGTTTGCTGAAGGCTACTGAGGTTGTGCCCAGATAGCATCACTATTAAACATCACCAAAGGGGTTAAACATGAGCAGTTTGTAACAGAAACCATACAGCAGCGTGCAGGTCTTTGTATCCATAACAACACTGCAGATACACATCTCTCTCTGTAATCTAGGGTTTACTCACAGCTGCTTGTTTTGACAGTGTTGCATCAACTGTTTTGACAGTGGCTCAGCTGAGCTAAACTTTTCAACCATTCAGCTCTTTTTCCATTTTCGAATGTCTGTGTGATGATCTTCTGCTCATCAAACTGCAGTGGTGCCAATATCTTTATTGTTATTTTATTCTGAGTACTGCATTGATAATTAAAAGTACACATGGCATGTTCACACACCACAATTTGGTCTGTGATGGTTCGTACCAAACTCAAGGAAGGAATGTGAGAACAGTCTGAAGAGGGTGAATTCAGCGTCTCTGGATAGAGCAGTTTGTTACTTAAAGGTGCCGTGTGGAGTTTTCTCAAAAGTTTCTTTACAAGCTCACCAAAACACATTGTGTGTATCTTTGCGGCCGTGATGAATGCATTTCCTTCCTTTTTTCCCTCATTTTTAAAAAATATCGTACATTGTTAACATCCATGTCTGCTAGCTTGCAGTGTTCTTCTTCTTTTCCTTTGTTGTCGCATTGCTACGTTTCTTCGCGCGTTACAGCCGCCAACTACCTTTCCGTGGAACAGTGTAAAACTGTTGCTTACATGCATGCATGATACAAACAAAATGGGGAACCGCTCGTAAAAACATTGCATCATAGTGTTAGTGGTGGTCAAAAACTCCACAGGTTAGATTTTGCAAATTAGTCATAAAAGTTTATAACTATAAAAATGTATAAGTTCCAGTCTGCTAATTGATCATCAAACTGTATTGAAATAAATAACTAAACTATGCTTCTATTCATTTCAAGTTTGCAAAATGGTTACTTTACTTGAAAGTATAAGTGAGTTGTAAATGGGCTAAAACAACCAAAATCACGAGTATGCTCCTTTAAGTTCCTAATTTACTACTACTTGTAGATGGAAAAGTGTCCGTACCCAGTGCCAACATTTCATTTGCCTAAAAAAGAGATGGGATGCTTTCTTCTATCACAGTAATTGAGGCTGATACGATGTCATATTTTTGCTGTTGTGATAATATTGAATGTCACTTGCATTCAAAAGCAGAGAAAAAGAATGTTTTAAATTTTCCAAATCATTGTCCAGCACAAAGCTACGAAGCATCGAGTGATGAGAAAAACTGCTGTGACAGTGACAGCAATTTTCTGGCCTCATCTCACTCTTCATGTTTCCCAGCTATTGTGAGCCTGCTGTGTTTCTGACAGTCCTGACATGGAGGCATCATAAGAACACGGGTTCAACTTGCTGTCCTGTCTTGTCTGTGCTCTGAAGAGGTCTCTGGAGTTAAAAATTGAGGTTTTCTTTGGTCAGCACAGCTGAGTCAGTTAATGAAAAGAAGTTAAGACAAGTAGCCTAAAGAAAGTAACATCTTACATCTGCCTCATTGCATGTCGCTCTCGTTTATTCTCTATCCTTCATTCTTTTGTATCGCGGTTGCCATTCATTTGGAACGTCTCGGGATCGTCTTTTCCATTCCCAGACAGCTGGAGCGAGTTACTGGCTGTTTGGCGATCAGGCCAGCGGGGGGAGACGCAGATGGTTCAATTCTCATGTCACCCTGTCTGCTTGGCAGAGACGTCGGGGAGCAAGTGGAGAAGGATTTACTCACACACACAACATATATATATATATATACATACATGCACATACAGATGCACACACAAATAGGATCCAGTGCATACACAGTCACACATGTATGTGTGGAGAGCTTTCACACACATTTTTTCCATTTACATTGTAAGCTTTTACTCGACACTCTCGTCCAGAGACACTTAAACAGAGTGCAGCAGTAGAATAAGCTTCAGTTCAAAATAAGCAATACAAAGTGTCTCGGCTTCAGTGCCCCGACCAGAAATGCAACAACATATACAGGAGGTCTTGGAGGGATCGTTTAGGGTATCACAAAAATAGTATTAATAGTATATAGTATAGAGTATAGAGTTTTAAACACATTTTGTATCAATAATCACAAATGAAGAGAATCAGATAAATGATGCAGTTCTTGTTTAGGTCAGTTGGAGCAACTTCTAAGTAACCTTAGCTAGTTTTCTGTAGAAAAAATAATCAATTTTGCTCACATTTTGTAGCTAAGATATTACATTAGTGGTAAACTACTTTTCTAAATATTCAATATTAAAATATATAATCATGACATTCAAAGGTGGCATTATATTTACTTATTGAGATTAATTAGCAACAGTTTAGTAAATTTGCTGGCATTGTCATTTAGTCTGTCGCCGATTTTCACCGCTTACTGCATGTCGACACATATACGTGTAATTTCATAACTGTGGCTCATGTGATTCAAAAACTCTCAATCAAATTGCAATTTTGATATAAAAATGATTAATCTTTCAGCCCCAATTGAAAGGCAGCATAACAAAATACTTTTATATGGGTTCACAGTGGGGCTGCAGCCATTTTTTCATAATTTGATTAATAATTTAATTCCCCCCAACAAAGTCAAAAATAGTAAAAAATAAATAAATAAATAAATATCCATCACATTTTCCCAGAGCCAAAAGGTGTTGCTTGTTTTGTCCAACAGTTCAAAACTCCAAACTATCCAAACTATTCAATTTATATTTATTTAAAACAGAGAAAAGCAGCATACTCACAAATATGAGAAGCTGGAACGAGCAAATGTTTTGCACTTTTACAAGATAAATGACTTAAATGATTATGAAGAGTGTTACCAATTAACTTTCTGTCAGTCAACCATTTGATTAATCAACTATCTGTCTTATCACTCTTTCAAAGCTCCTTAAAGCAATGTCATCCACCTTCCCACACAAGTCGACGCACAAAACACACAGAAAAACATGCACACATCATACATCCCTGAACCTATTAATATTTACCCAATTAAAGGCATATTTTTCACATCAACGGTGACCGTGCCTCGCACCACATTTGCACTTTATTCAAAACATACTTTTGGAAGTGATGTGACTGCATGGGAGGGAGATTTTGGAAAACCGCCAAAATTACTTTTGAGAGAGAAAAAGTTTGGGGTCTCCCGGTGTTCTTTTTGTTTGTTTGTTTGTTTGGTTTCACAAAATGGGTTGCGTTACAATTTGATCGTAGCTCAGCTTCAATAATTGTTGTCATACCTAATTTTGGCAGAAAGGCAGGCTGCATTCCTGCGGTGGATGACTCGGTCATCGTGCTCGTCTAGGCCCCACTCCTGCTGGGGAGGAGAATACAGTGTGTGTGTGTGTGTGTGTGTGTGTGTGTGTGTGTGTGTGTGTGTGTGTTAACATAGCAGACACAGTAGGTGGGAGGTATCCGTAGCAAGAAGACCCTGCTGACAGCCGCAGACAGGTGGGAAACCTTACAATAATATTACACAGGAGTTAAGGGAGTGGGTGTGTAAGTGAGTGCATACATGTACATGCTCTATATGTGTGTGCATATGTGTCAGACTGAATGGATGTGTTCATATGTCAGCTGATGTGTAAAATGATACCAGCTAACCAACGTACTTGGCTGATATTGGACAGTAATACTATAACGACAGACACATAACTTGGAATGAAATGTTTTCTTCCCACTTTTTATCTTTTAAAAGTGGATGTCTATCATTGGTGTGTTAATTGTGTAGTTGCTTAAATTTGTAATTACTAAAAAGTAGACATTTAAGTTTTATTTATTTTTCTGCAGTGGCAGTCATGTTCAGTACCACTGACAATATAATAATAATAATAAAAATATCACAAAAGACACAGTCCAAGTTCTAATCCTGTGTCCCTGTGTTTTCGCTTCCTGTAAAAAAATATTTTGATGACTCCTCTTGAATACGGGAGATACATAAATGTATCCAGTGGTTAGCTAGTGATACTGTTTCACTTGGAAATAAAATGCTCTAACTGCCATTTCACTGTCACTTTAACTAGCTTGGGGGCCTACGTCATCAGCAGTTACTTGCTGCATTCACACAATGTCGGCAGAATGGGAAGAACAGGAAAACCTCCTGTTATTCTGATTTGGGAGTGTTCACGCAAGAACAAGATGGTTATACCCACTGACAGCCTTGTAGTCACACCAGGGAAATAGCTACCTAAATTAGTCTCTTTTGCGATATATTTGTAGCGGTTTGTTCGTAACAAACGAAACCAGATACAAGCAAACACTGATCCGAATTGATTCTGTTAGCATTAATATTGCGTTTTATTTAGAGTAACTGAGAGTGCAGCCATGTTTCCATGTTTGTTGACACTGAGGTGTGTACGTGGGAGATGATATCTCCGACATGAACATGTTTTCCCACTCGGCTGTTCGTAATTAGGATCTGAACAATATTACGTTTAGTGGCATTAGTCCCCTATGTGATTTTACGTTACACCTTGACTCCCTACGTCACTCCAGGCCATGATTCGAATCCTAAAATAATGTATGGAGTATGGAGGCCACAGCACTACTAGTTGCTGTGTGTTTTGACAGTATAGGTCATTTGCTGTCACCTCAGCTGAAAGCAAACCTAACTTTGCTGTTAGTTCTCTAAACTAGCCTCTCGCTGCAACTCCCACATATAGACTAACTGCCAATCACGTAAATCTAAAGTAACTGCAATAAGTCCTTTTTATCTTAGCTGAACTACTATCTTTAAACACAGTGACATTCGTAACCTAACTGTAAAACACTAATATGTCACCCAGTCTGATACATTTTATATTTCCTCACACAAAAAGTTAAGTTTAACTTGAAATGAATGAGTTGCTCAAACAACAACAGTTTCTTTGAATAAATTGATTTATATAAAATGTATAAATCTCAGTTCCCCTATCATAGGTGTGGTTGGTTTTCCTGCTCTAAAAGGTGCAAAAACTAAAATAATTATGTTAGTCTGGTGTTTTAGTGTCCCGTTACAGTCTGTAAGTTGTGAGACTTTCCCACGGTGATGTGAATAAAATTCCAGGGGAAACACTGAATTCTTGTAATTTTAGTGCATTCAATTTGTCAAATGTATGGATATTGAATATCAGGACATTATATCCGTAACAACTTTCAAAGCCATTGCTGGTGGCGCTGTAGCACATGCATGTGTTTCATCCATGCACCCTGCTGCTGAAGAATCTTCACCTGTGCACCGAGCAAGTTCATCGTCTCATCTTACCCTTTCATTACAGGGTTGCCCGTCGGGTACTGCAGCACCAACCAGCCTGCGCTACACTGAAAATAACACTTCACATGCAGGAGCAGCCAATAACGCAATCATGCCAACACGAGTCGCATCAAAACTGAAGTGAAATGTGAAAAGTATTCCTCAGAAGTGGCTTTTTTTCTTTTCTTTTATTATCTGCCCACAAATGTGTGCAGGACGTCCATAACAGAGTTGTCCCTCGCTGGGGTTTTTATGGTGAGATAAAAGAAAACCAAGAAGGTTATCTCCAACGCAGCTGACATTCCAAGTCAGAGGATGGTGTTGACTGCAACCCGCTAATTGAAGACACATTTGAGAGATGTCTCGCTGTGTGCCAAATGGGCTTTCACTGATCTGGCAATGCTGGTGCAAGAGGGACCTCCAGTGGCTGGGTTAGTCATGAAGGATTACACTGCCTACTGACTAAAAAATATCAAATGTGATGTAGAGAATACTGAATACTGAGTGGAGTTCTCCAGAAACCAAACAGACATATAACTACCTCTGTTTTCTTGACTTTCATTGCAATAGTGTGAATTTAGAGTATGTCAGGAAGTTCATTGACAGTTTATGAGAATTTGACATCTGGACTATGAAGTACAGTATGTGTGACTTCTTGTAGTCTTTTAATGAATGGATTAATAGCTACAGCACTGTACAGTACTGGGGTTCAGTTGGTGAACCTTTCTCATGTTGCACAAACTCAATTTACTGAAAGGAGCTTATAATAAAAGCATTAAATTACATAAGATTTTATTTTGTTGTATTTGCACATACAGTATATACAACAGCATAACAGCAGATAGTAATCGATAAATCTATTATCGTACCTATCCCTACAGTGGTTCGGAGAAAACTGTGAAAAAACAACTTGTATAGAAAACACAATTTAGCAAAATACAAAAACAGAGAGACAAAGTGAACAGAAGAATTCAGCAGGGAATAATCATACTAAAAGAAAAAAGAAACATATGTAGAAGAAATGAAAGAAGTAAGAATGAATTAGACATGAGTTAAATGTGATAATTTCTTTTTAAAATTTTCAGATAGAGCTCTTATAGTAATACTAGTAATGTTTTATTTTATAAAAAAGGAAGGTGAAGATGGTCAGCCTGTCTAGTATTGTGAGAAAAAAGTTACTAAAAGCATCCACCAAAGGGCACAGGTTATGTGTAAATGCAATCTCACTGCTGACTCGTCTGCTGCTGCACACATTGTTTCCTCTGGTTCATGACATGTTTAGAAATGTGTGACTGGGAGTGAGCTGACTGAGCTTTTAATGCCCGGCTTTACCAGAGCTTTCATCGTGGCTTCACATGCTAAGGAAGAGCGACCTGATTTAAAGAGTATTGACAATACTTCTTCTACACACAGCATGATAAACGCCCACCAGGAGCCAGGCTGCAGAAGCTCAACTGATGTTTTAATGGCCATACAGAGACAAGGAAAAGAAAGACATCTCTCCTTCACTACTGATATCTGACAAAAAACTCATTTCTCACATTCTTCCTAGGATCTTTCACAGCGTCTCCCTTCTTGTTTTTAAGGTGCCAAAAGAATAGCTGGAGGTCTGAAAGAGAGGAGATGAAGATAAGATGAAAAAAAGAGACGAAACAGAGTAAAGAAAAAAATAACTCCAAAACAATCCTGCCCTGGCACACAAAAGGCATTTCAGGCCTGAGAGAAAATAGATTGCAGATGTTGCTGCCAAAACCTGAGGAGGAAATGTTTACAACCTGGTTCACCTCGTACACCAAATTAGTGTCAGCAGCACAGGCTGATATCTTGCTGGTATTACATCGAAGGAGAAAATCAACAGTTAAAAAGTGACAATAGCTGACAAGTAGGCATTGAGCAATCAGCCTGTCTAAAACAAAGTCTGCAGGCAAAGAGGTTATCCCTCTTGCGTTCGACACGGAAAATATGCTTATTCACTTTCCTGCCAAGTTAGAGGAGAAGATAGATACCACTCTTGTGTCTGTACAGTAAATATGAAGGTGAAGTCAGCAGCCGGTTTGCATAGCTTAGCACAAAGACGGGAAACAGGGGGAAACAGCTAGCCTGGCTCTGTCTAAAGGTAGCAAAATCTCACTAATTAACATGTTATGTCTCATTTGTTTAATCCGTACAAAACACAAAATGTAAATGACAAGTTGTGGTTTTGTGGTGGAGATTAAACATGTTAATTTGTGAGCTTTAGAGGTGCTAGGTGGCAGATTTTTACTTTTGGACAAAGCCATGCTCGCTGTTTCTACCTGTTTCCAGTCTTCATCTCCATATTTACAGTACAGAGAGTCGAAGTGAAACCAGAACTTCCAGGTTCTGTTCCAGAAGTAAGAAAACCTCATTCAAAATCACATTGACTAATAACTAAACCAATAACTAAAAGTACAGCCTTGGAACAGAGCCATTCTCAACAGTATATCGTGCAGCTTGCTTCATATGTCTAGATAAGGATGGTAGTTTTTTGAAAAACAGTCTAATATCATTGTTTATATAATATTCATGTTTTTAGCAGCCTTTAATGAACACCATTTCCCTTAAGCCTCACAGCAACAACAACGGCAGGACAGGGAGGACCAACCACTGTAAATGTTTTTAGACAGCAGAGATTACAGCAAAAAAATACTTTGGAAGAGCGTGTTGGTGAGTTTTATGGATATGGATGAAACCAAGTTACAATTGCATAAATTTTCATTGGAGCTGTAGTTTTTTCTGCGTTAACAAAGTAATCACAAAGGTTTCAACGTCTAATAGCAACTGCTGTAATGGATGCCAATTTGTCTTGGATAGGACTTGAATATGGACAGTAAACCCCAGACACACTTTTTCAGAAAGACTACAAGCAAGTAAGTGTATTTACCAAAATTTCAATGTATTCCTTGTCAAAGTATTATAATTTGTCTGGATTTGTACTGTCAGTTTTGTACATCAATGTGTAAAAACTGTATATATATATACATACATACATACATACATATCATGACGTGTACTGAATAGTTGAACTTTTTCACAATTTATGTGTTTAAAGAAAAACATTCTGTCTTCGTGCCTTTATCTACATCACCCCTTCATGAATGAGATCATGAAAAGTGGATTTAATAGCTGAAAATCAAATTAAGGTTACAGCTTTCACCTTCATCCATCTGGTCCGCAAGTCATCCTGGAAAATGTCCTTAAGAGCAATTCATCAAAATTTAGCAAGAACACTGGCAATATTGACAATCTAATAACAATGAGAAATGGCCACCATAATATCAGTCAAAATGCCTTGCCAGTGTAAACACCCCATAGAGTGGAAAGTATATTTCTCAACATAAAACACATCTGTTTTCCAGACCGTTGATATTAGGCTTCATACGACAGTAAAGGGAGGCTTTTCTTCCCAGCCGGCCGATGCTGGAACGACCTTGATGCTGTGCTTCACCTGTGCACTCGATGGTCCAGACGGTTGAGGCTGCCATCTGGGGCTCATCGCTGCCACCACACACACACTCACACATGCACACACAGTCACCCTTCAGTCACCCCATGGGCCGTAAAGTAAGCTGCTGCCACATGTCAACCAGGGGTCAATGGTGTGTCAACATCTCGCCACTGTCAAGCAAGAAAACGCACATGCACAGACATACACAGGTTTGCATTACTACAGTTCGGAGGGCCTTTATTGTCTACATTCATTCCCTAACCCTCAAACCGTTTTCCTTCCAGGTCTACATGCTTAACCACAACTTTTACCTTAAACTAAACTCAAGTCCAAACCCATAAACGTTCCTTAAAGAAGTGAAGACCGGCCAAATTGACCTCACTGAAGAATGAAAACTCACACTGGCTCTCATTTGGATAGCAAAAAAAGGACACACTCAGATGGTGCTTACATCAGTCGTGTTTTTGTCTGCAGAGTGCCTATTGAATCTATTCAAAAGGAAGGCTATGAGGCAGGAAGCAATGAATTGGTTAGCAGATTCATAGTGACACAGTGACCATCTTCTGGTGGAAGAGGGCCTTAAAGAAGGTCAAGGTTGTCAAACCCCTTCTACCTTCTCAAAAGATACGAACACTTTAGCATTTTGATGAGTGTTCTGCCCTCCTGGTAACTATTCTATGTGCCGTCCTTGTACCAACAAATCTCATGTCAAACAGCTAGTCAGAGACCATAAGGCCCAGGTCTTAATAGTCTTGCAAAAACCTTGCGGACCTGCAGAACGCCTCTTTAAATTTACCGTCTGCAACTGCATCGACTGCGGCCAGCTTCTTGTTGACGATTACCCCGTTGATCTGTGGTATGCCCAGGCCAGTCACCTCCTCTTTCGCCCCCTTCATAAACACACCACCAATCAGATAGCCAACAAGAAGAAGGAGGAAGCAAGTGGATGAAAACAACATGTATTCTGTACAATGGCAACATGCATTCATTGTGAAAGTTTTAACAAAGAGACATCTCGTGCAGCTTTTCCTGCTTTCGTGTCACATTGCCTAACATCTTTTTAAGAAGATCCACTCACCCACCACAAAAACAACAAACATGGTGACTACCATCATGTACTTGCATGAAAGTAAATAACTTGTCAATAGTCTTGATTCGTAATTCAAAAAACATTGCACAAGGAAAACAAGTTGTGCAGCAAACAGGATGCTAACATTTAATTGAAACATGAATTAATGCTTCCTCTTAATCATCATTTTTTCTTTTTCTTGCATTCCTTCATTTTTTTCTTTTTAACGAAACATTATGATATCTTTGTATTCTTGTGACTACTTTGTGATCATAGTGTAAGGTGTGTGGAATGCAACCACAAGGGGGCACAAGCCAGTGTCTTCGTGTGCCAGTCCCAAGTCTGGATAAATGCAGAGGGTTGTGTCAGGAAGGGCATCCGACGTAAAACACATGCCAAATTAAAAATGCGAATCGTGAAAATGACTTCCACACCAGATCGGTCGGGGCCCGGGTTAACAATGACCGCCACCGGTGCTGTTGACCTACAGGGTACCGGTGGAAATTGGACTAAACGAAGGAAAGGAGGAAGGTGTGTTCGTAGACAGAGAGAGAAGAGGAAAGCTAAGAATGTAGGACTGACAGTAGGGACCTTGAATGTTGGGACTATGACAGGGAAGGCTAGAGAGTTGATTGACATGATGCAGAGAAGGAAGGTGGACATACTGTGTGTCCAGGAGACCAGGTGGAAAGGTAGCAAGGCTAGAAGCTTAGGAGCAGGGTTCAAGTTGTTCTACCATGGGTCAGATAGGAAGAGAAACGGAGTAGGAGTTATCCTGAAAGAGGAGTTTGTGAGGAATGTTCTAGAGGTGAAAAGAGTATCAGATAGGTTGTCTTAGACGTTTCGGAGATAAAGTCAGAGAGGCCAGACTGAGGTGGTTTGGACATGTTCAGAGGAGAGACTGTGAATATATTGGTAGAAGGATGCTGAGGTTGGAGCTGCCAGGCAGGAGGTCTAGAGGAAGACCAAAGAGGAGATTTATGGATGTAGTGAGAGAGGACATGAAGTTAATGGTTGTGAGTGAAGAGGATGCAGAGGACAGGGTTAGATGGAGGCACATGATTCGCTGTGGCGACCCCTGAAAGGGAACAGCCGAAAGGAAAAGAAGAAGTAGTGTAAGGTGTGTGGACTTTGGTACCTTTTAAAAAGGGTTATGAAACAAAGCATGCACATCACAAACGCCTAATAAGTGCTGTGTTTGCTTTATTGTTGCTGCCAAAGTACGAAGTAGAGAACCTGAGCTCCCTTTTTAGCGCATTGCCAGGTTTGCATTTTCACTTGACTTAGCTATTCATTTTGTTTTTGGGGAGGATTCCTCTGCATGTGATGTCAATGTTTCTTTAAGGTAAGAATAGCTTCGTGTTTACATACAGCTTCGTGCCATTAGGTTGCTCGCAGTAAACAGCATGGGCATTAACAGCTAAGATCCTCTGCTGCTAAACAAGGCCCTCTCAAAATCCTGACACCTAACCCTTGTGTGTGTTTACTCACGCCACTGTTAAACATTTACATACCCATCCAAACAGTGTCAGAGGGAAAACCGCATCATCCCGCTCTGTGTTACATTAGCATGCGGCTGAGCAGTTTGCCTCTTCCTCCGAGAGGGAGGAAAAAGTCCCAAAACATCCATAGTAATCAATCTGATGAAACCAAACAGCTTTATACACAGAGGACACAGGAGTAAACAACTTTTAACTCAGCTGGGTTGAAGTCTCATCTCCATGAGGAGCGAATAAGACGTGACTTCATGTTTCACTAACATTTTGTCTTTTAGTTTAAGCTCCAAACCGCAAACAGCTATGTGCTGAGTTTGTTTTGTGAGCAGAGACAGAGGAATATTTCTCTAAATGGACCCCAGCTCTCATAAATGTTTAATAAACGCTTTCTATTCACAATAATTGACCTTTTCCAAACCCATGTGGTGCTATTTATAATCCATATAAGCTACCTAAAGTACATACTTGCACCACATAATCTGTTTGTACAAGCAAGTGCACAGACAAAAGTCACACGTGGAAATACAAGTCTCCTGGTCTCCATTTTAACAAGTCTCACTTTTTTAATGGGTATATCCTGGTGTTAAATATCTGTAATGTGTTTTCCCTGGCTGTGACGACGGTTGGACATAAACATGCTATTCTTCCTTTACCTATAATTGTTCTATTAATAACACCTATAATGTCTGAGTTTCGTTCTGCATGGAAGGGTGCAACAGTATTTATTGTGTGCAAACACGACCTGTTTCCAGCTGCCACACGTTGTTAATCTCTGGCTACACCTCTGCCATTCACAGCCCATTTAGGTCAGACTCTCTAAGCGCTTGGCAGTCAGAGGGCAGGCTGCCACTGCTGCCACTGATGTCCCTCGTGGTCGGGGGGGGGCGCCCCAAATCTGGGGCCACAACTTTCTAACAAGACGTAACGCCAGGTCCTGCAGCCTGACACGTCTAACTGAGAACAGCATCACCTCGCCTCTGTTACCTCTGCCCCCTCAACCTCGATCCCAGACTTGAAAGTTTTACACAACCCTCAAATACAAGCACACATTCCTTTCTCATGGCGTTCATGCTCTGTCAGGGGCAAGGGCACATGGACCACCTGGAGTGGCACTTGATACAGTTGGGTCTAGAACTCAGATCTGAACCCGGCCTGTTCCTCGCTCCGATCCTGACTGGAAAATGCCAAATTTGAGACTCAAAAGATCTGAAGCTGTATTTTTGCTTTATTTCATCCATTACTGACTGTTAGCTCGCCAGGCCAATGTAGTGCATTGCCTAATATTAATTTAACACTAAATCCACTTTCTTGAGTTACTAAATTTCATGCACATTAAATTTTTTACACTATTCGTTGATCCGGGTCCTAGTGTGTAGTATTCATTGCAACAGAAGTTATTTGTCTTATTCTGTTCTCTAGATCCCCCAGAAAATCTACGAAATACTATGATGTACCCTTGGACTCTCCACCCCTGAACTACGTGAGAATGTCATGTTAAGTCCCCATTAGTGGTGTAGACAGTATGGATTATGAAAGCGCTAGAGCATGCAACTGACAGTAGTATTAGAATTACAACATAAGTAGAAATACTATTACTGGTAAGCTAGTAGTTTACAGTGTTGATCAGTGTTTGGGGACAAATTTTACATTTTCCCTACTACTCATTGCCATCCACTGTTCTGTCGCTCAAGTTAACAGTTGAAACAGCTTTGAACCACCGTCTGGAAACTTGTGGGATAAAAAAGAATGAACCAGAAGTGTTCTCACTCTCCTTATTTTATCGAGAATGCTTTGGGAGCTGACTTGGGGATGCAAGTTTGAAGTTCATGTACTCTATATTGAGAAATGCCTTCTGTCTCTTTCCTTCTTCCTACTGGGCATCGTGCATCTGCGTGCAACAACACATTACACTCGTGGACAAAGATGATTGATTTTCAGAGTCAGAGAGAGAAATACAGATATGATCTAATTTGGTGTCCGCCTAACATTTAAAAATGAAAGTGAAAAAAATAATTAAGCATTTAAAAAGACACCTGCTTGCATTAAAATCAAAACATCTGTGGATTTTAAATTTCAATTTTAAATGAGGCTCTAAGTAATTTCATAAAAAATTGAAAACTGATGTTCACGGAAATACTTTAACTATAGCACAAAAATTCATCAATATACCTAACAAAGTCGAATTGTGACCTTGAATCTCACCAGACAACACAAACATTACCCGCTTGGTCTGATGTTACAAACTGTAGAAAATTGTATTGACTGAAGCGTGCAGAAATCTTCTCTCATCACCAAATAAAACTTTAAAAATAGTTGAAAAGTCCTTGAACTTAATGTCAACAGTGTGTGAACCCACTAACAATACTCACCGACAGAGCCTGTCCAGTATTTAACCGGTGATGGCTGACATTTTTCACACACACCAGCAATAAGTGCTACTCTAGATCTGGCCTAAAATTTCAGTGGACTGGTTGTGTTTCCTTTAAGAGAAGCATCTTCATTTCCTTTCCTCCCTCATTGTCTTTGTTTATGTTAATATCTTTCAAAAGAGTTTTTGACAGAGTTGACCACTGGATCTGTGTTGTTGAGCTTGTTAGATATTTACACCTTTATGACCCATCAAACCACTTCTAAATCCTCATATTCCCCTACAGCTTTTTGTTTAATAGGTGTGTGACCCAACTGGCATAGAGCACTGTGTTTCTGTTTCACGCAAAGTGAGCTTCATTCTAAGTACACTCCCACCTTAATATCTAGGATTAACTTAGGTGCTCACCCTCATTATCACACAGGGAGAGGTAATGAAATTCAATGTTTTGGCAGATGACTAAGATGCTGAACTAAACCCCAGGCTGAAAACTGTTTACACGAGTGAGTGAAAAGTATTTGCTTTTAAAGCTCTTACTAAGCAAAAACTTTTTTAAAGTTTTGCTAAACCATGATGCAGTTACCAATAATCTTAATTTACTTCATTTACGTTCTAAGTTTCTCATTGTATTGATTGTCTTTAAAATTGTGTATAATCTAATGCCTGTCCCCTTTAAGAATGGGAACTAGGGCACCTGAGACCAGAATTTGCATCCTGCATCCCACATGCTCTTAGTTTTAGGAAAAAGGTTGTGGTTTTGTTAAATACTTAAAAAGTTAATGCGTCCTGTTTCGTGCTTCAAGTCTATGTTGACTTTTTTTCAGTATTTTCCGAAAACAACAATGTTTTCCTGACCTTATCCAAGTGTGTTAAAGTGCCTGAAGATGACCATAAAAATGTTACTCATGCTTTAGTTGCCAGGAGTTAATACCAGCTCTGGTTAATACTGTAGGAAAACACCTTAAATGTGTTGACAGTGAACGTTTTGCCTTTACTTTCAACATTTTATTGTTTGATTAATGTGAAAAGAACAAAATAATACCACACACTGTTCAGTCACTTGTACTTACTTTGTTAACGATGTTGCGTGATGTTGGAAAGCGAATACAAGTGATCGACAGTGTGCAGGATTTGGGTTTTTTTTATCCCAGGCACCAGTTGTGTTCAAGAACTTTGTAGTAATTGTTACTCGATATGTTAATAAATATGTGATCCCCGCGGCATTACATTCAAACTGGCACAAAATGTTTCTAAAATGTTTATGCAAATGAGTTTTATATGAACATAAAATTTTAAATACCTTAAAAGATCAATCAACACACCTTGTAGTAAATAGAATGCAATGATATGAATATAAATAAGGTGCATTAAAAGGGAAAGCACAGGAGGACGTTGGTGAGCAACACCTACAGCCAGAGACTTTAATATGAAGATGCTGCTTATTGTATTGTTTGTTTAATGCCTGATGAAGGTCTGTGACGCTGTGCTGCTGAGTCTAACACTTTATTGTCACGTTCTCGAGGCCCACTGGACCCAAACATGCATAGTCACAGTGAATAAACAGTTAAAATGTAGTGTGACATAGTCTATGCTTCAAATGCCTTTCCCCAAACATTTGCGTGGTCTGTAAACTGTTGTTGCTTTTAAACCATATGTATGGTTCACATATGACAAAACCAATATAACACCTTACATACTTTTTAGATGCTTGCTGACAAGTGAAGAGATCTGATCATCAGAGTCAAGATGAACCAGATTCTCAATGGGGGAACAATCTGTAGGGCTTCATTTTGGTCTAAACAACACGTTTGTTGTTTCCTCTGCTCACCAGCTGCTGCTTTGCCTGTGAGGATTCATTGGCAAAACAAAAGAGAACATTCTCAGGTGCTTTTGCTCTTGTTAGTGGTGTTGATTACAAGGTCTGAATAATGGACAATTACAGGAAAATTTGACTAAAGGACCTTTGGGCACATGTGATGTGCATGTGTCACCGCAAAAGGAGGACAGGAGCAAACTGTACAGTGTTTAATTCAGTCATATATCATGAAGCACATTCTTTTTAAGACAGGTGAACAATAGTGGAAGAACAGTGAATGTATGGTTTCACAGGTATGTTTTTCCAAGGTTTTGGAGGTTTTTTGACAATGACTGGGAAGTATTCCACAAAGCTAACCACACACACAAACATCTAGTAGTTATTTTCTGGTTTGCAGAAGGTGGGAAGAGAAAAAGAAGACGAGTCCAGGCTCCAGGCTTCTGTCCTCAAGGAGGTTTTTGGTATCCGTTGATAGGGCTCCCTGCCTGAGGACAGAAAAATAAACTGTAAGTGAAGATGACCAAAGACAATAAACATAAAGTATGTGCAAGACGGGAAATCAGAGAGGAAAATGCCTTCAGGAAAAATTAAGTACAGTATTGGCTGATCAAAAATCTAGATATGAAGGTTAAAACTGGGCTTAATTTGGCTAAAAAGTGCATGTCTTTAGATGTCTTGGTTGCATATAACTGCTGTTCTAACAGCACATCAATGACTAGATTTTAATTGTTAGGAAAATGTAGTTAAGAAGTAGGTTCTGACTTCATGTTGAAATAGGCTTATGAAACAAGTATATGCAACCTAAACGGACGCAGTGGTTGCACAAGCCAGCGTTATCCTGCCCACAGAGCAGAACTGGTGTGTGTCTTTGCTCAAGATTTTGTTTCTGCAGGCGAGCACCAAAATCACTGTTGTCCATGGTGGAAGGCAGTTTGGCAGCTGTATCCATTCGCTGAGTTGTTAAAGGAAAGCTATCGCAAGTTTGAATTGTTGAGTGAGCTAGCTCTGTTTTCCATTTGTAACCTCAGCACTCCGTATGCTACTGCGTGATTCGATCACATAGCTTTAACTATGCAAAGTTAAGGGGGAAAGTTAATACTTAATTCTTTTACCTTTTGTCCAGCAGCAGGTTGCATTTTCAAAGGTATTATGTGATCTCACATTTGACTACTCTCTGCTCAGAATGAATGGTTGTCTGCTTATATGTGTCAGCCCTGTGATGAACTGGCGACCTGTCCAGGGTGTACCCTCCTCTTGCCCAATGTTAGCTGGGATTGGCTCCATCCCTTTGCAACCCTCTAAAGGATAAGTGGATAGGTAATGGATGGGTGGATGGTAAAACCATCTAACTAACCAAAAACATTTAAATCCAATATTTTACAAAAACTGCTGATCAGCTCTGCTCCTCTTCGCTAGAAATACTGGATTCAAATGTTGGTTTTGCTCCAGCCAAATATTTGATCTTTCCAGGCAGAAAGCAGACATCTGTAACATCACGAAAATACCTTTGAAGATGCAACCTGCTGCTTGTGGTAGTAGGTAGTAATGTTTAAACTTTTCGCCTAAGGTTTGCGAACACTGTGTGACCAAATCGCTGAGTAATGTACGGAGTGCTGAGGTCACACACGGGGCAAGCTCTTGGGTTGGCGTTAACAGAGAGGTGACCGCAGGTTCCCAGTACCATTAGCTTGTTAGGTGTAGCCAAACAAATGCTCGCTAGTAAGTGAAACCCCAGCACTCTAATGTTTGGGGACAGGCCAGAGTAATGTAAAATCTACAAATGGTGAAGGCAATCAGACTGGAATCTCCAGCATACTAGTGGCCGGGGATGGAGGTTCCAGTCCAAGGACAGTTAGGCTAGTTAGCCGCGAGATGGCTTGACTTATGAAGCAGGAAGAGGTGTTTAAATGACAAGTGCTGCTGCCTCAGAAATATATAAAGGCAGAAGATCTCCGCACTTCACAACTGCCAGCCACTCGGGGTTGGCGTAACGGAATTAGGGCTTGAAAGGATGCTGGAGGGGGCTTATCCCGTGGTGAGAAACCTCACGCATGGTACTCAGAGAACTAGGGTTACACACTTAAGCATTTCAATGAATACTGAATAATGTTTTAATGTGAAATAGTGAATAGGTCGTAACTCCTTCTAAATGCACTTTGAACAAGCTTTATGTAACCTACACATAAAACAAACACTTTCAACCAACTTTAGCCCAGTTTTAACACAGACACGTAGATGTCTTTTAACTGCAAATCGCCAAAACCATCGCTAGAATACCACTCCTGTGTCCCTGTTTTATCTCTTTAGCAACTAAGAATGATACTCATGTCTACAGAGTGTGAATCTACGGTTGATGTAAATCATGTCAAAGCTGGTAATGTGTTTTATCATGGTTGTTTCCTCTGTGTCTCCGGAGGTCCCCGCTCCTCCAGCTAAATTTCCTCCCTCTCTCAGCTCTGCAGGGACTGAAAAAAAAGCACCCTGCATCATCTGCACTCAATCAGAATAATTATCCCAAGAAATGCAGCACAGAGCCTGTGAGAGGTGAGGGGAATGAAGCACAGAGGCTACTGGCAATCACCTCCCTCCAGTCATTAGTCATCTCTCTGCTGCTTTGGAAGAGGACCCGGACGGCTTGGGAGGAAGCCATGTGCAGCCGACAGACAGACGGACAGACAGACAGAGAAAAGGCCTGATGTGACTCCGGTGCCCAGAAAGTATCAGCAATCTCTCAAGGCTTTGGCAGCACAGCGGCTCCTCTGGGGATTGGCAGCCATCCGCACACGAGCATCAGCCTTATGTTGTGTCTGTCAGGCTTCCTCTTACCTACAGACTTTAAAACACTGAACTTGTCACTCTGACGATGTGGGAGCTTTTAAAAATCCCAAAGCGGCAAGAGATCACCTTTTGGGTTCTTCCCTATAAAAAACCTCCAGAAGGATGAAGCATTTGAGGTCCTTTCAGGATTTGTGAACACCTCCTGGAGGAGTTCTTTGTGGGACAATGTGGGGTTCCTGTTTGATTGCAAAATGGCTTTGCAATCAAAAGTTCCTCTAACTTTTTAAAGCAGACAGAAAAAATAAAACACTGATTAGACTACAGTGCCCATGAAGTATTGGTTTTATGAATGTTCTGGCAGCCCTACAAATCCACAGGGGACTGGCAGCCGTCCTCAGATGAATATCTCTGTGTTTTGAATTTCTATTTCACCCCTGAGATTTGCACTTGTCTCTGATCCAGAGATTTTAAAAGACTGAAACGGTCGCTCTAAAGGTAGAGGATCTTTTCTAAAACCCAAAGGCAGCTATTGTACTTATGCACCTTAACCCTAAAAGATTAATTAATAAACCCTCATATCTAAATAACCCCTATTATTATATAAATACATCAAATAACCCTCTCAAAGCTAACTTACTTTTTAGATTAGAAGCTTCTCATAAATTCAGACAGTAATTCTCTGGCATGTTCATTTATTCACCCATTCAACTTGGGTTGTATTTTTGTAGTTTTGGCCATAATGTCAGATATAACATTTTACTCACCAAAGTAATTGCTGAGATCTGGGAACAGTTATATCACTGGGGTAAAAATCACAAGGGGTCAGACAATCAGACAGTTTGGCCAGATTGTCTAATTGTCCTTTTTTTGTGACCAAAGTGAGCATATGAGAGCATTGTTAATAATCCCTCATTGCACAGGAAATCTTATCTGACCTGTTTCTTGCACAGAGTTCCCGATCCCCTCAGTGAATTTTACAATACTATTATCACTGATGGGAATTGCCAAAAACAACAAAAATAAGACCCAACTTGTAATATATTTCCAGCTGAAAAAAGACACTGATCATCCCAGTTTATAGTAAAGTAGGTAAGTTAGGACCTATTCCAACAAGAAAAGGTCATAAAATATTTCAGTAATTCAAACTAAAGAGAAAAATGGAGTGAAACGCAAACAAGCTGCTTATTATGCACCCTCCCTCCAAGTTAAACTGCAGAAGTTTGAATACTTTTTTTTTCTAAAACCTAATTCGTACCCTGATTTTGTAGCATTGTTTTTATTTTTTATTGCATTCTCACTCATTATCAGTGGTCATTTTGAATATTAAAATAAATTTCCACGTTTTAAAATACACAATTAAAATATTGAGCCCTATTCATAGTTGGCCTGTGTGCCCCCTAGTGGCTGTTAGATGGTATGGCAATGTCTTCCAAAGACACACCCGATTGTTTCTGCAAAACATCTGAACACTGTATGAAGTTGTATATTCTTGCTAAAATATACAGCAGAGAGACAAAATAAAAACCCTGATGAGGCTTCACTGCCCTTGAAGGTTTTTTGAAAATCCTGGCACCACAACAAGCCCACTGCAGACTGGCTGCTGTGCCCAGATGAATATTAGCCCTGTATTTTGGGTTTCTAATATTTCACCCCCAAAATCTGAACTTGTCTCCGATCCAGAGATTTTAAAACACTGAACTGATCACTCTAAAGATATTGGTCCCTTCTAAAATCTAAATCAACTGTAGCCCATGGGTACAGTACAAGAACAATAGACTTGAAGGAGGAAAGCATTGGTTGATTGTTTACACAGTTTAAAACAGCACTTTTTTAAACCTGCACTAACAATAAAAAAATTTAGCCACTTGGGGGCAGCGGTAACAAGTTAAGAACACTAACACTTGAGTTAGTTGATATGGTATAAACAGTTGCTTAATTACACATCCAGCAGTTACAGAGCAACACTAGCATTCATTTGGAGTCGTGTTTGTGTCCACCTGGTGAATGTAGCTCCTTTAGCTCTGTTTTTGGTCTCCACCAACTCGTGAGGGAAATATCAGACTCTTTAGCTGCTAAATGCTTCACTATAGCTACTTTAATGTTCAGTAGAAACGTGACGTTCATATACCTTTACAAAAACTCAAAGGACTTATGAAGGAGTCTGGGTGGATGAATGGGTGTACAAAACATATGACTGACTCCTACGTCAAAAGCTTACGGACATACTGGCAGTGTTTGCGTTAGTATCTTCTTTAAGGAACATTCTGCGGTTACCCAGTGATTGCATAAAGGCTTTCAAGCAACCAAAGACAAAAACAAAGATGAGACTCCAGTACCCATGAAGTTTCTGGAGTTCTGGCTGTATGACAACCCCTGTAGGAACTGGCAGCCGCGCCCAGATGAATATTAGCCCTTCTTTCTAGATGTCTTCTATTTCAGTCTTTGTCTCTGATTCAGAAATGTTTTAATAGAGAAGTGGTCGCTCTTAAAATAAAGGTTTGTTCAAGGGTTCTAGTGAAATACAAAGAGAGCCAACAAGCTATTGGATTTTCTTAGAGGCTTCTTTTAAGAACCTTCACATTAGAGCGGAACAATTTTTCGATTAATTGATTGAAAGAAAATCAATCAGCAATTATTTTGATAATCCGTTAATAGTTTCAGACATTTTTCTTGCAAAAATGTCAACCATTTTCTGGTTCCAACTTCTCAAATGCAAGGATTTCTTTATCATATATGATAGTAAACTGAATATCTTTGGGTTTTGGACTGTTATTCCAATAAAATGAGCAATATGAATCCATCTTCTTGGTCTGTGGGAATTTTTCATTATTTTCTGACATTTTACAGACAAAACAATAAATCAAATAATCGAAAAAATATAATTAAAGATTATATGATAACGAAAATAATCATTAGTTGCAGCCCTACTTTACATATGAGAGGTTTGTGGAGGTCAGAAGTAGGAGGTGAAGTGCTGAACCGTTATGATTCTGTGTTTGGTTGCCAAAGAGCTTTCAGTAACCCCTACGGGTACCTCAAAGCCTCTTTACTTTTAACAGTCTACAGACGACAGAAAAACACACTTCACCTCCCCTGTTCAAGACCTACCTCTAATTTCTGGAAGAACTGACAGCACAGCAATTCCTCTGGGGACTGGCAACCATACTCATATGAATATTAGCCCTCCCTAATAAATCTCTAATATTTCTCCCCTGAGGTTTGCATGTGTCTCCTGCCCAAAGTTTCCAAACACTGAACTGGTGTACTATGACATGTAGAAGGGCTATGCAAAACATTCAGGCTGCGACAAGATTTCTTGAACACATTGCAAAGAGTTTGTGAACAAGATGAGACCTTTGCAATTTTTAGCCATGGAGCTTATGACCATTAAGAAACCTACTGGATAGAAAAATTAAAGTGATACCCGGTTAAAGAGCTCCTCATACAGCGTGTTTGACTTATCCACCTGAGACTCCAGGTCAGCCACTGCACCTGCGTCCCACGATGTTCTACTGCTTCAAAAGAAAGGCAGGTTGGACGTGTTGGAAACACTGCCAAAGTCAGTGGAAAATGTATAAAAATGATGGGAGATATAGAAGAATTTTGTTTTCTTTATTTCATTCCCAGTGGGAGTTTTTTGTTTTTTAAACATTCCAGAGCTGATTTCTGGCAAAAGATGTGTAGCTTTATCATAGTGATAAGTTTATGTTGCATCTATCTGTCTGATCTACTTTATTCCTCACTGTTCGTTCTTCCTTACCTGTCACAGCATTTAGAGTCCTGCAGGGGACAGAGGACGCCCTGTGTGGGACAGTCGTCATGTAAACTTTTCCTCGGTTTCTCAGCGTTCTTTTCCAACATGAGGACCCGTAGAGCTTCTCTCTCCTTCATCAGGCAGTCTTTGAATCTGTAGAAATAGATTTGTTTATGCACAGTGACCAGCTAAGCAATTTAAATTGTAAAATTCCTGCACCCTGGATTCATAGCCCTGTCGTGGGTGATTCTGCATCTCTTCATTTAAGTAGACTCAGCTGTTCTTCCAAATACAATGAGTGAGTGTGTAGTTAAACTAAACAGGAAGCAGCAACATAAGGCCCGACTACATATGGAGGTACCCCCTTTACTAGCAAGGAGCACTGTTCAAAATATGTATTTTGTGCAGTTCCAGTACCTGCACTGACTGCACAGGGGGGGATATTTGGATGGGAGGTTAATGCCTCTTAGCAAACTTTTTTTTTTTTTACATCCTGTAGAAGAGCTTGTACGTCCTAAAGTTGAGTTCATAGTCAGTTAGTTTTTATTGACCCAGGGGATATTTATATTCAAAGTCTACACATTTGTGTCTCACATAGGAGAAAAAACACATACACACAATGGACACATTAAGTATTTCTGTATTACATTTAATATTTGTGTCTAAATAAACAACAATCAATACTCATTTATAAATGAATAATGGTTAGAGGAATAGTTTGGCATTTTGTAAAAAAAACTTTGATTTCTTGCTGACAGTTAGCTGAGAAGATCGATTCCACGCTTGTGTCTGTATGGTAAATATGTAGCTACCGACAGAAGCTGGTTAGCTTAGCTTAGCATAAAGACTGGAAACAGGGAAACCACTAGCCTGGCTCTGTCCTAAGGTAAAACAAATCTGCCTACCAACACTTCTAAAGCTCATTAATTAACATGTTATATCTTGTTTGTTTAATCCGTACAAAGTGTGAAGAAAAAAAAAGAAGAAAGTTGTGGTTTTACGTAGAGTCATTTGTTGGGAGCTTTTCTTTGCCGGGTCAGTGACTTGTTGGAGTGATGTTGCCAGAAAACTAAGAAAGCCAATAAGCGAATTTCCCAAAATGTTCAAGTATTGCTTTAAATTTTTATTGGTGTGTGAGAAGAGTACAGACAAAACACAAAAACATAAATCTCTCATGGGAAATATACAGTACCATTCTGACAACGACAGTTTACAGTGTCTTTATGTCGCTCATTAGCAAAGTTGGTTGTCAGGGCCTCAAATGTCCTCTGAAAGTTGTTTACATCAGCTCTTGTGTATCAGATGCTGTGTGTGATTGTAAAAGTCAGTTTGATCAGGTCGAACGTTTAGGGAGAAAATACCCACCTCTTGACACAACTCATCCAGTAGCGCTGCTGCTGACAGAGCCATTCAAACTGCTCTGCTGTCTCCTGTAGTTTCCCCAGACTTCCCTCATTCTCCTGCTGCAGTTCCCTCACCTCAGAAACAAGACAACATCACTTTATTTCCTCCTTCAACCAGGATGTGATCAAGACAACAAGAAAGCAGGAAGTAATGAGGGCGACTGTGGTGTGTTTGTGTCTGTCTGGGCTCAAATATAGATCAGAAAAAAAGACTCTTGAAACTCACTGCCGTCATCTAGAAAGATGAGAGAATGCAACAGGTTCGGACTTAATCTCCAACTCCCAGGACTTTCACAATAATTCACTGACTTGGTCCACCACAAATAAATATTCTCATTAAGTTTTTCACTGACATGGCAGTCTGTCGTTTTGTTCTGTTGGACTTGTGTAGCTGTCTCATAGGAGAGATCATTGTAGACCTGGATTGTTTGCTGTTTGATGGACTGGTTGAAACGGGCCAGTAAGAAAAAAATCCTGACAGTGTGTAGGAATGTTTCACTAATGCCCAGGCTCAATACAAACCCAATGCCAGGTGAATCTGAATTAGTGTGTTCTCTGGGGTGGTAGTAGTTTTTAACATTTGGCCACAGTACATAAAACCTTGAGGTTCAAATTTATTGTTTCATGAAATGTATTATTCAAAATCCAAGAGCAGACTTGTTATTCATTGTCTAACTGGCATGCTGGCACACTGACCTTAACTAGCCTGAGAAAAGCATGAACAGTGTTAATCCATTGCTTCTGCTTGGAGGAGCTGGCAGCAGGATGATGTTGTGCTGCATTATTTCTGGAGGAGTTGGCTCCAAGCTTGACAAAGAGAACTACTCCACATTCATCATTAAAAGTCCATTATTCATCTATTTATTCTCAACCAGAGAAGACCAAAGCAGTGTTGAACAAAGTGTCAAATCCTGACATCTGCTGGACAAAAGTGACATTGCATCCACTGAGCAGCAGATTTTTTTTTGGAGCATAATTTCTTTACATTCCTCTGTATACTACACGTAGGCTGTTCAAACGTTTATATTGTGCTCTTAGATGCTGGTGGGTATTTAAATGTTTGGTTTCTTGTTGATTAATGTGTCTGAATAATCTCATTAATCACACCATATTAGTATATAGTCACACAAACTCAGCCCACAATGTCAAAGCAGAAATTTCAGATTATGATAATATTTACATTTCACATCATACCGCAGGTGGACGTTGAAATCGCACAGGGACTTTGGCATACTTCTTCCCTTTTTGTTTAATGTTTCAGGTCCATCGAAAGTGAATTTGATGTAATGAATGTACTGTGTATTTTGAAGACTATTTCTGTCATGTTGTGATGGACAATAATGGGGTTTTTTTGGCCCTCAAGCAGTGTATACCACCAATTATTTTCTTCATGTCACTGAAAAATGGAAATTACTATTGCGCTTTCTGTATCTACATTGTTAGTCTATAAGTGTCCTGGTATAAATTAATTTTTTTAAACAAACTCCAGCAAACTTTTGTCTACTCTTGTACATTAAAAGACTTAAAGGTCCAGTGTGTAACATTTAGGAGGAGCTATTGGCAGAAATGGAGTATAATATTTATAAGTATGTTTCCATTAGTCTTGTTGTCTTGATCACATCCTGAAAATAAGAATAGTTAATAAGCAGTTTTATCTACATTGGGGGGGGGGGGGGTCCGTGTTGCACCACCATGTTTCTACAGTAGACCAGAAAGGACAAACCAATCACTGGGTCTAGATAGGGCCGTTCACGTTTTTCGCGAGTTTCGTGGTCACCGTAGTTTCTCCTACACGCATGGAGGTGGAGGGTGAGGCAAGCGGTATTCAAATGGTTGCAATCTGCAATTTCACCACTAAATGCCACTAAATCCAACATACTGGAACATTAAAGATGAAACAATTAGTGGATTAAAAGATTAGTCAATTGACACCAAATCAATTCATTTTCATAATTTATTATTTATTATTTATTGTTTTGAGTAATGCAAAACATTCACTGGTTCCAGCTTCTCAAATGCACATATTTGATGGTTTTCTTAGCCTTTTATAATAGTGAAATGTAATCTCTTTGGGTTTTTGGACTGTTGGTTGGACAAAACAAGCTGTTTGAATATGTTAATTTGACATTTTTTGCTATTCCACGACATTTTATAGACTAAACATTTAATCGCTTAATCAATAAAAAAAATCAGAAAACGTGAATATACGGATCAACAGTAGAGCAGTGGATTATGCTGCATGAGTGGTTTAAGAAGTTTCTATGGAGGTTTTGATTCATTTTGACACTTTTTTGATAGAATTTTGAAATTGCTTTTAACTAGTGGCGCTACACTTTAGTGCTTTACTAGCTCCTACAGTCAGAACTGACTTGTTATGCACTTACGCACAAAACATGGCAGAGCTGCATTCCTTTCTGTTTTTGTGCTAAACTTTGTTCCCTTACCTTCTTCTGATGAGCGGTGCGTAAATCCTTCAGCTCCTCCGTCAAGGTTTTGTTGGTTTCTTGTAGCTCCTCCAGCTCCACTGTCTTACTGTTGGTGACAAATACAAAAAGATTTGATCTATCATCTGTGTGTACTCTTAACGCTTTACCAGTTTACTTTAACTAGAGTACAGTCATATGAATGTAGCTGTCAGCACACAATGTTTTCCACTGCACAGAATCAGAATCAGAAACAGGTTTATTGGCAGGAAGGTTTTCACATACAAGGAATTTTCTTGGTGTTGTGGTGCATAATAGTCAAAATATACAAAGTAAGAGAAAGAGAAAGAGCTGTACAGGAATTAAAACAAAGAGAATGAAATGTAAACATTTTTAATAAGGAATGTGCAGATGAAGATACACAGACATACAGAACTACATTAATGTGATAATGTGATGAGTGTTGTTGGCTGTGGAGGGTGAACAGATGTGCAATAGTGCTAATAATAATAATACAGATGATACATCAATGTGCATAGTAGTAACAAGTTAGATGTTCAAATAATAAGGAAACTCCATCCATCTGATCTCTTATATTAATACACAAAATGCGCCAACAACATTTGACAACAGATTGTGTCCACACATTAACGCCACTGTATAATCATTAAAAATACCCCTACCTCTACAGTCATTTTATAGCTTTCTATTTGAAATAATTAATGTTTGTCTGATATAGTGCAGTATAGCTTTTTTCTTTAAATCATGAAAATTAGACATTATTTCTTTACTTTTTTACAGTCATTGGCAGAAATTAGAGAAAGGAGTAGCATGAAGACTTTTCATTTAAGGGCTTTTAGTCTAAGTTTAAGTGCAATATATGACAGTTTGGTGCTTTGGATTGCTCTTAACTAAAATAATGTTCCTTATTTTTTCGTGTTTTTACAGGTGTTTCTTCCACAGATCTTTCTATTCATCATTCATTTCTATTTCCAACCATCCGTGATCCTTGCTACTCCATCACAGACAAGCTAATGAGACTCTTTTTTTACGATTGTATCAATGCATTTAATGTTAGAGTCAGTAATAATTTTAACTGATGACTTGTGGGCTGCTGTATTCCTGGAATCATAATGTGATAACGTATTCTGACACTAAGCCAACTCTCCACAGGGATTTAAAGTCAGCAGATTGAGGCACGGCGCTGTATTTCTGCTGACTTAAAATTGCAGGTCCGAACTCGATGTTTTTATTCAGTCTTGAGACAACAGTTTGAGATGAAGTTCTTCTCTGTGGGTTTGCAGAGCAGCTGGTGACAGCTCCACTTGGCATCAGTTTGCTGGAGATGGTAATCAAACGTTAGTACTTCTTTTATTCATTTGAATGTTTCTTTTCTGAGTCTGCGGCCTTATCTGGGTTACTGTTTGTTTTTATATTTTCTTCAGTTTTAACAGCTGGGTGGAACATGGAGAAATGTGTTTAAATCAAACCATGAACAATTCAACATGGATAAGAAAAACAAGGAGTGTGACAGGTTACCACAACCATTTTTTCAGGTATTTCCTGCTGTCAGAGCTGTGACGAGTCTGAAGCACAGTAAAGGTTTGTGCTACAGTTTTAACTGAAAAGTTAAAGTTTAGTATCATCACCACTGATGTACACTGATAAGATGATATACAGCGCAATGAACTTAAGACCACCCACTCAAAGTGATTACTACCCATATTAACAAAAACTGTTCAAAACTGTAATGAAATATAATTTATCTGGAAAAGAGCAAATTTTAAAACGTGAAAAATGCCCCCCCACAACTTCCCAGAGCCCACAGTGACGTCTTCAGTTTCCTTGTACTGTCCAAAACCCAAAGATATTCAGTTTACAAGGATATAAAACACAGAAAATAAGCAAATTTAGGCATAAGCATGTTTGCTTTACAGTTGATTTGTTTGTTTATATTTGTGCTTTTCTGCTTTTATTATTATATTATGACCTTAAGTTAACTCATTTTAAAATGTCAGTCGCCTAACTGAATATTGGACGAATATAAGGATTAATGTTGAGAGCAGCTTTAAGAGGCTTACATGTATTTTGTGTTACTCAAAATTACAGTAAGACCAGATTTCCCATCAGCCCTGCTGCTTTTTGTTGTAAAGAGGATGCTGGTCCTTGACCCCACCCCCATTGCCATGGTGATGTTCTGTGTGGTTTTGTTTTGCAGGTCAAGAAGATGGATAACAGGTTTTATAACAACCACTGTGCATTGAGATTATAGAACAGGTAAGCCAACGTGAATGGGATGTCTGGTGGCACAGGCTCATTCAATATACTGTACTGTGATTACAATCGCTGTGTTAACTCCGGCCAGGGACCTTTGGTGCACGTCATTCCCCCTCTCTCTCCTGTCACTTATCCACAGTTTGCTTTCAAATGAAGGCACAAATGCTAAAAAATACTATTTCAGCTCTACATGTGGCTTATTAATGATACGATGCAACATGTAACACATAAAAGGGTGAGTAAATTGCTTGCGTGGGTATGCACTTGATTTCATGCATAGGACATGACGTTTGTTATGGGCCTACCTGCGCAGCTCTGCCTGCAGGCTGTCTGCCACCACAGCTCTGTGTTGGGCCTCAGCGTGCAGCTGCTCCACCAGGCCCTGCAGCTTCACCTCAGAGCTCTGCAGGCACAGCAGCTCTGAGCCGACCTGCCGCAGCAGCTCCCCGTCCCGAAAGCTCTCCCCCGCCAGCAGGACCACACGCTGCTGCAGCAAGTCCACCAGGTCCTACAGGGCAGACACATGGAGATACTGACACAGTCACACACACACACACACATCCTCATCTACACACATGATACAGAGATAAGTACATACATGTAAGCAATCCATACTAATTCACATACCTTTTGCAGAATGTTTTTACAAAACAAAATTCTATTTTATTGTACTATTTTCACTATTTCATGTTTTCATCAATCATTCTTTAAATTTCTCTGCTGAATTCTGTTACTTACAGAGTACCAAAAGTAAAATTACTCATTATGTAGAATGGCCTATTTCAGAATTATATTACTGAATTATAATTATTGACAGATTAATATACGTATCACTTTAATGTTGCAGCTGGTAAAGGTGGAGCTATTTTTAATTACTTTATATACTGCTGGGTGGCTTAATCCATAATAATATATAATATTTTATTTGTTGATAATATTTAGTATTATTAATCTGAATGTGTAAAGTAGTTAGTAACTGATAAATTTATTAAAGAAATGTAGAAAAAAGTACAATGTTTCCCTTTGAAAGTTAATTACTCAGTTATTTTCCACCACTCAAACATGGACAAAATAAACATAAATGGCACATATTAACTATGCATATTAATCTTATTTTACTCAGTCAAAGAGTTTGTGACAAGCCCAAATCTGATGCTATATCAAATCTATGTGGGGAAAGTGAGTGAGTCACAATCTTTGTCACAACAAATACCATCAAGGTTTCTAGAAGAGCTGCTCATGTGTTACTGTGCAGCTCCCGAGTAAAAACTGTGTAAAACAGGATAAATGTGAAGCAGGGCACTGCTAAAAAAAACTGCACGTTTAGTGAAACATCAGATTTCTAAATATGTGAAAAAATGTATCTTTGAAAATTGTCTTAACATATCCCAAACTATTAGAACTGGGGTTTGGGTCACAAAATAAATCTTAGAGGTCAAAAGGTAAAAAATAACAACAACCTATTTCTGCCACACAAAATGAAGTTCATTTATTTCTGAGTTGCCTCTAGTCTTTGCTTTTTTCCTGTGAATTACTGGATCTAGGCCTCTAAAAGTAATGAAATAAAACAGCCCGAGAAAAGAATAAAGTCTCTCTTTAGTTAAACTGCTTACAGCTCACAACTCATACCTATGCAACCTGTGTCGAGGAGCCAAAAACCCCAAAAGGTTGGTAACCACTGCCAAAACCTCTGCATTTACAGTATGTTAACAGTGGCACTTACTGGTAGCCTAATTCCAGTGTAATTTCAGTAATTGCAGCATAGGTGGCCCGCGGGTATGGTCATGGCTATGTGCATTTAAATTATGGGATTGTAATGAGGTTAAATACTACAAGGTGAAATGACACAAATTTTAAAAAGTCACTCTGAGAGACTCAGGTAAGTATTTCCTAACAAGCCTCCAATTGCCAAACCAACATTTGAGGTTTAAATAGAGCTAAATGCTTTGGAAATCATGATTAGGTGAAAGGAGTTGTTCATTGTGACAAACCCACAGAGAATTATCAGCTAACTCTGCAGCTCTACGGAGCTTTTTAGCCTCTTTAAACTAATAGTTTTGGTTTCACGGCACATTTACCAACTGATTCAGTCTCAGCACTCTCAGCAACTTAATTTCCAGCAGAAGCAGGCAGCTTTTCAGCAAAAAGAAAAGCTATGATAAATCCATAGTACACATAAAGTTAGAGACTGGTGGAAAAAGTGGAACATTAGCTGCTAAAGAGCCAGATATTTGTCTCATGAGTTGGTAGAGACCAAAACAGAGCAAAAAGTAGAGTGAATATTGGACTTCAATGCATCAGGCGGACGGAAAAATGAATGCTAATGTTGTTCTGTTTGTGCTGAATGCCCCCAAGAAATGAAAAAGAATCACTTAATGCAGCAAAGTAAAGAAAAATGTGTTAGTCTTCCTAACATTTGAGTCCAAATGACTGTTGCAGCTTAGGCTAACACACTAGGTACCTTGGGTTGTATTTTGTATTTTGAGTTCCTGCTTTACCATTCATGATCAACAGTAATTTAAACCTGCATTCACTGATTTTTTTGGCCACTAAGGGGCACCGTTAAAAAGCTTTAATACTACACTAACATATTATACAGCAAATTTGTCAGAAAACAGTTGCCTACTTTCACATAGGGCAGACATGGAGTAACATTATCAATCATTTAATGTTATGTTTCTGGCCATCTGATGAATGTCCAATATTCACTCTCCTTTTAACTCTGTTTTCCTCTCCACCATCTCCTTAGAAAAATGTCTCTTTAGCTGCTAGATGCTCCACTATCTTCACCAGCTAGTCGCTAACCAAAATAATGAGCTGAAAGATGCTAAAATGCTCCTTAGAGCTGAGGGGGAAATGGAGAGCTGGGTGATAATTCTCTGTGGGACTAGTAGCGACTCCTTTCACATACACATTTGATCATTTGATCTATTGTTAATATAAAGACATTGATTACAGCAGTTTTAAGATCTAATATAACTGTAGATAAATGACCCCCACCCGCTGTGGTTTAACTCAAACAATGAGATTATGTCTTTATTTCTACCTACAGAGCACCTCAGCCTCTGACAGACATTCAATTCACCAGTTCACCTGCTGCTGGTGGATCCTGCTGATGAGTTGGTCATGTTTCATCCTGAGCTCCATGTTCAGCTGCTCCTGGTGGAGGAGTCGAGTGGTCGTAGCCTCCAGTGCATTCTGCAGCTTCCTCTCCCTGTCTCTGGACACCAGGAACTCCCTGTCAAGCACTGCTGCAGCCACAAAGAACAGACCAAAGTCAGGTTGGACCGCTAAACCAAAGCTTTAGATGATTTTCATTAAAACAGAAGATCTGCTGAATGTGTGCCACTTGGACGTGTTTTAATGAAAGGTAATGAAAAAGTAAGGTTTTCACTGCCCACAGCATAAAATAATGTTTTATCCCATAACACTTTAAATGTAGGGTCGTATATCAGCTGCTGACATTTCCTGGCATTGGAAAAACTTTCCTCTCATTGGAGTTTTAAGGCATTCCCACCCTCCTCACCTCATCACTGCGCTCATGTGGGAGTTAAGTGTCCCGACATGTTTTTTACATACATTTCTCTTGGATTTCTGCTCTGCGGCCGACCTCATCTCTCATGTGCAAATGTCACTTTATTGTCCACATCACGTTCATATTGTAGACAGGGTCTATGATTATTGTTGCAACTCCTACTGGTCATTAACAGAGGTTGATAAAGGTCAGATTTCTTAATGTCTCTTACAGTTTACCACGCTACTGCTAGGTGTCTGTTTCCTCATCTCTTCTCTTCTGTTAGTCTATCACTTATTATGTTATTACATATTGTGTGTTATTGTTGTTTTAACTTAGATTAAATTGTTTTTGAAACTCTGTATCTTGTGTGCACATTGTAAATTTGACTCTGATAGGTCACAGCTGGCAAACTAGTCCTTGATGTTTAATGGCATTGTGCCATGATTACAAAATTCTCTGGAAAGGGTGAGGTGCTGTGGTGTGGTCGTTTAAGTATAATCCATTACCTTTGTCATTCTAACATGTTTAAAACAAATGGGAGATTACTTTGGTAGAAAATAAGAAAACTGAATATTAACTACTTACTAATTTCTGCTAGATTAAATTCTGTTTATTTTTCTGACTTTTGTCAAATACTGTTTAGTCTTATCTCTTGAGGCCTCTAAAAGATGATTCAGATGCAACAGTCAGAGGGGGAAACTACGCTTTGATTAAACTGTGCTCACAACTCATAGACACGGACCAAGTAGACATTGGTTCACATTAAGGGGTCACAAGCAAAAATAACATACATAAAATATAATAAAAAAAACAGATTTTATGCCTTCAGACATGCTTCACTGGTAGGGGCTCTAAACTAATCTGATTACTTGTTAAGTGATGTTATAATGGGTTATTGTCACTGTGCTGTATTGTAATTGTTTTCATAGGATACAATCTGACAATATCAAAGTGATAAATACAACCAGAGAAACACACTTTTACAGTCTACAAGGCACTGTTTCACTTTCAAGTTATGACCTTTGAACCAGGTTAAGTTTTATTATCTGCTGTGGACAATATGCAGAGAAAATGCACACGTACTAACAACACGTTCATTTTACTACTTACAGTGAGCATGTAGCATGAATCCTTGTAGTCCGTTTTGTAAGTGGTTCATTTTATGGCATGAAACCAGATTTAAATGAATTTAATGCATTTTTAAAAATCCCATAAATAGCATGAAGTATAAACTTTTAGATGCGACAGATCTATGTGAGTACTAAGTTTGCGCTTATTGGTGCCTCAGGTGAAATTAATAAAATTGTGAATTAGAGGAGACATAAATAACATAACAGACAAAAAAGGAATAATTGCAGTTAACACCAGACTGAACCTGTATACTCCAGTAGTGGCTCTAAAATGTAAATGTGTAACTATCCTCAGAGGTCAAAGTCTTGACCTCCATGACTTACCTTTATCATGAGCCAGGCGGGTGCACTTGGCTGTCAGATACTGGATCTGACTGTGGTCTTCGTCCCTGTGTGCTTGGAAAAACCTCCTCATGCTCATCTGTGTCTGAACTGCTCTCTTCAATCTAAAGGTTCTTCCACCTTCCCATGCTCCTTAGGGCAGGGTGGGGGTGTCCCACATGGTCAGATAGGACGCAGTGTGCACATTCCCTTTCCTTGTCCATGAAGTCTGTCTTAAAGAAGACTTAGACCTGGAGCGCACCTACAAAGGGCAAGTTTCAGCATTAATCCAAGCTTTTGTTTTCATAACATGGGGGTGAGGCATGCTGCTGGTGTGTGTGTGGTTCACTGCTTAAATAAATAGGAAAACTATGACTTGTTTCATGCACAAACTGAAGGCTTGATCTGACGTTATATGCCAAATTTGTTTTAAAATTCTCCTCCAAGGCAACAAGTGCTGCAGGAGAGAGCTGAAGTAAGTCGGGCATGTTGTGTCTAGCAGGCAGGCGTCTTTACAGCAGCAGCTGCAGGTTAGTACTTAAATTATATAGGATTGCATAAGAGATTTTATACAGGAAAATACCATTGGCATGTAATAACATCTTGTATTTTATATCTCTATATGTCTTAGTAGTTTGTATGTAGAATATAATCTAAAACTGTTTGAAGAAAACTGCTAATTTCTGATGAGATACTGCAACTAATTAATTTAAAGAAGTACATTTACTCAAGTACTGTACCTAGTACCAAGTACAAATTTGAGGTACATGCCGATTTATACTTTTATACTTTTCTAAATATTTTTACTTCACTACATTTATCTGACAGTTTTAGTCACTTTACAAATTAAAATTTTTGCATAAAAACACATGAAGAGCTTATAAAATATGATGTTTTGTTATAAATTAATTCAATTTTATTCAATTAAATTTTATTTATATAGCGCCAAGTTATCTCATTAAAGTTTTCCTATAGAGCAAGTCTAGACCGTACTACTCACCAGTTTATAAAAGTACGATTAGTTGATTAATCAATCAGTCGATTGACAGAAAATTCATTGGCAACTATTTTGATAACCGTTTAAGTCATTTTTCATGCAAAAACATGTTATGGTTCCAGCTTCACAACTGTGAAGATTTTCTGCTTTTCCTTGAAAGTATTTTAATTATTTGAATTTATCTTTAATAATTTTGAGGTTTGTACTGTTGGTTGGACAAAACAAGCATTGTGAAGGCGTCACTTTGGGCTCTGGGTAACTGTGACGGCTTTTCTCACTAATTTCAGAATTTTTACAAACCAAACAATCAATCGATTAATGGAGAAAATAATCAGCAGATTAATCCATAATGAAAATAATCCTTAGTTGCAGTCTCATACAAAATAGTTCAAAATGAGCTAACTGCAACAGTAAAATCCTGTTTTACATTAATGCATGAGTAATAATAATCTAATGATATAATATTTAATAGTATAACAGTCACAGAGGACATTTTTCTGCATTGAGCACTTTTAATACTTTAAGTACATTCCTGATTATACTTACATACTTTTACTTTCTTATACTTATACTTTCATAATTTTCAATGCAGAACTTTTACTTGTAACAGAGTATTTTTACAGTGTGGTATTAGTACTTTTACTTCAGTAAAGGATCTGAATACTTCCTCTACCACTGTCTGTCACTACGTGTGTTGTAATGAAGATCTGGATCTAGATGCAGATTGAAAACTCATTTTCAGTCATTAAGATAACCGATTTAGAGGACTGTGCAGCCTTGGTGTAGATATGTGCTCGCGAAGTCTTTTCCAATCTTTGCATGTCATTTATTCATTTAATAATAATTAATGTATCTAATATAGTGTATCCCAGAGTTGTCTTTATTACTATTTAATATGTGTGATAGGTCAGTCAGATTTAAAAAGTTCACTGGTTAAGTGTCCCATGATTGTGTACAGCATCCCGGGGACTCCTTTACTACTACTTTTTGTTTTCTAGCTTGATAATAGGAAACAAATAAGAGAATGTTGTTTATTATTAAGCCCATAAAGTACAACAAATAATGTTAAAGTTCCCCTCCTGAAACGTTTTAAAGTATGTAAAAAATATTTTAGTAGTTAATAGTTATGATTAACATTTTGTTTAACATGGATAAATCACATAAAAAAAAAATTTTTTAACTCTGAAAAGGGGCTGGAAGCACATCTACTCTTTTCTCTGTCATTGAGAAATTCTGGATCTCTGAATACCCCGCCCACCACCGCTGCATGTTAAGTTGACATAACATCAGTAGATAGTGGAAGGATGCTCCAGGGTCCGGTTTACATCTAAAAACTGCACACTCTACCATGTTTGCGGTCAAAACTTTCACTAACCTAGTGCTAAGATTCAGGTTTCTCTGCCGGTGGCATTGCAATTGACGTCCCAAATCTAGCTTGCCCGGAGTCTGTTTGAATCTCAGATTTCAGGGAAGTGTACAGACGTCTCCCCTTCAGTAGAGGAATGTGAAAACACCTCTCAAGTGACAAACTTTGCACAGATACAAGTCAGTAAAGTCAAGGTCTGACAGGGAACATAAACACTTTGTGATAATAAATTCCAGTTAAAGGTTTTGGTGAAATCCCCTAGCCAGAAGAGGCCACACAGAGGACAGAGTTGTGGCTGGTTGGTGCCAGATATGTCTATAAATGAGACGCTGTTATCTCACCTGACTTCTTTTCTCTTCTCAAAAAGGTGCTGACAGTGTCTAATTGTGTGGGAGTTTGCATGATGCTGCTGTTGCCAGCAGAGGGAGACAAATCACAGCTACTCCTCACAGTCTCCTGTTAGGAAAACCTGTATTTATTACTTTGTATACCTTTTTAATGAATGAGTTGTTTATATTGTTTTCTTTTCTTTTAACTCATGCTGTGTAAAGGCAGTGCTGTATCCCAGAGTTATATCAATGAAGAGATGTTGGGGAGCCACTACCATGAAACTATTTCTTTTTATCAGTCTCTGGGTTTGAGTTAAGGGTTTTAGTGCCCCATGATGATCTGAATGAACACTGTTCATTATACATTATTCACAATAATACATTTCTGGGGTAAAAAGTTAATTCATGTGATTCATTAGAGAAATCAATAAAAACAATCAACTTATAAGTGCTAAATAAATACTGACTATCAATATGAGTTGTTAAAAACCCATGCATCTATGGGCCTGTTCCAGGTAGGATAACTCGGTTATCTGGATAACTTAACTGAAATAAATGTGGTAAAAGTCTTTCTCTTTTTTTAAAAAAAAGAGTGTTATTATATTTAATCAAACGTCAAAGACATTGCCAGTCAGAGTTTTAAGTTGTTTCAAATTTGGTCCCTTACAGTATACATTTAATTAAAATTTTTTTAAAAACATGCTTTTTTTTTAACCATCAATCTGCACCCAATAACCCAGAGAACAGTTATAAGGAAGAACAAAAAGTGAAACTATTAGAACAGATATCTAAAGGATAATCAAAGCAAACAGGTTGAGTTCAATTTACGGTGCCATAGAAAATGGTCAGAATACTTATGTAAATGAAAGATTTGATTTTAGATGTTTTATAAATGTACAAAACATTTCCAAAAACATGTTTTCGCTTTGTCATTATGGGTTCTTGTGCGTATATTGATGGCAAAAAAAAAAGTTTATTTATTCAACTTCAAATTAAATGTATAACACAATAAAGTGTGCACAACGTGAAGAGGTCTGAATATTTTCCAAAGCTTCTGTACGCACAATAAGTAGTTTACACTTTAAACTTTAAGTCCCCCTGTTCCATTATTTATTTAGTTAGTTAATATTTAGTTATAAGGACATAACTTCTCCTATGTAGATATATATTTTTATATTAATACAACTGTGTTTTACTATATTGTTGTTCATTATCTGTTTATACACCAGCCTCCAGTTATGGGTGCCCACAGAAGGAGTTAATAGTTGTTGAGAGATACATTAATAAACATTATATCTGATTACAACTACATTATAGTGTGTTGTAAAGTAACCATTTAATAAATGTTTATATACTGCTTAAAGTGTTGCCAAGTAGTTGAAATTAAATCATCCACTAAATTGGTGATGTCGGTACAGGATCATCAAGCTGACTTCCCTTCAATAAGAAAGATTGAAGATGATTGACAATCATCCCTGCATATTTTTAAAACGCCCTCCTTCTACTTGACACGATGAGATGTTTTGACTCTGTTTTTCTGTCAGTAATGGGCTGATTCTCCTGAGGGCACTGAGTGCTGCTCAACAACAGGACAAACTAGGCCATGCAGATGATATCAGTTAAGATTATTTACTGTGAAGTCTTGTAAAATGAGCGACATATGCCTATCTGACCCAGTCTTGTCGGCAAAGCAAATGCATTTGTAGTCATTCAAAGGAGAGGATGTTCAAAAATGGCATTTATTTAAAAAAAGAAAACCACCATGCTGACTTCTGCCTCATTCACCTAAAAGCTGTAGATAGAAAATGGTGTTGGACATTGACAGAAGCGTCTGATAAAATAAATAAATACAATATCCTCCCAAATCTGTGAGAAAAAAAGCGTAACATCTCTCTTAAAATAGAAACACAGAGAAACCCGTCCCACATCTACACACCAGGTTCTGTCACATCTGGAAGTTAACATCAGACTACAAAATAGAAAGTCAGAGAACATTTGACAAATTGAGCTCAAAATGCATACAGTGTGGTCACCCTGGGACACAATACGGAGTTACCCTGCTTGTCCAACCATAGACTGGCTTACAGACTACCACCAGTGGGTGAATCTATTAAAGAGCATGTTCAATTAGATTCAAAGTGGTGTTACATAATAATATGCACAAATCATGTCAGTAGTTTTCAATAGTACGTAACTTGGTTAAATACATTTTTAACTCAAACTAAAAAGCTGCCATCATTATGGTGCTTTTAATACAATCAATGCTTTCACTGAAGTTGTGATCCCTGGAAGAATCACATAACAGACAATAAAGTTAATATGAATAATAATAATAATAATAATAATAATAATAATAATAATATTACATCTGAGTGTAAAGTGTTGATTCCAATTTGTAGTGCTGAAACCCAGATGTCAGTTACTATTTTTAGCCAAGGGTCCTTGGGGCAGATTTCCAACACTTTTCTCTTCCCATAGAGTTTTTAATTTATGTAAGAAACACAGGAAGAATTGTGGTTAACTTATCAGTTTAACTTTTTGTTTCGTCTTTATAAATTGTAGCTGCTAATGTGACTTTTTTTTTGGCAAATACGCTCATTAGTTTTCTTCCCAAGAGGAAGAACATGTTTGTGCTTCAAGTGTGGTGCCAGAACCAGGAGGCGATTAGCTTAGCATAGAGACTGGAAGCAGGGGTAAACAGCTATCCCGACTCACCCCAAAGTTAAAAAACACCTATCAACATCTCTAAAGTTTACCGATTAACACGTTGAATCTCGTTTGTTTAATCCGTATATAAACAAATATAAACATGACAAATGTGCTATAATTATTTCTAACTGTTTATATATTTGTTTGTGGATGGATTAAACAAACGAAACATAACGTGTTAAATAAGCTTTAGAGGTGCTGTCTCTCCTTGCTTCCAGTCTTAATGCTAAGCTAGGCTAATCACGTCTTGGCTCTGGCTCCATTAACACACAGATATAGGAGTGGTATCAATTTTCTCATCTAACTCTTGAAATAAAAGCCAATAAGCATATTTCCCAAACGTTGAACTATTCCTTTAATACAAGTTACTGTATGTGTGGTTTTAAAAATCTGGGGAAAAAAGGGGGATTCTGAAAGTGGAAATTAAACTGTGGGACATAATGTGTGGATAGTATGAGCATTCATTTACTTAAGAGCTTGTCTTTGACTTAATGCAAAACTTTCATTGGAAATCTGCTGTGCATGGAAATCCATGGCAAAGGTACCTTCTGGGCTGGCCTATAACACATAACTAAAAAATTTAAGTCTTGAAATTATAGGACACAATCAAACAAATTATGATACTTCAGTCTCATTAAAAATCACATTTTTTACCTTCCAAAGAGGACATATTCAAACTGAGCCATCCACAAAAACAAAAAAAACAACAAAATCAACATCTAAAAAGGAAATGTTCGATAGTCAACCCTCCATTCAACACACCAGTGCTTCAACAAGGCAGCAGATGCTAAATTCCTTGTTTAGCTACCACTAATGCAGTTAAATAGCAAACAGGAGAGCTGCACTGATCCCAAAGCTGCCAACAGATTACACGAACCAGTGTACAAAGTTCCTTCACACAAGCCGGAGAGCGTAGAAACACTTCAAAACCAAAACAAATCATAAAACATAACTGTGTTTTTACCATGAAAATGCTGGTGTGAGGAAATGTGACAGCATGTGCGCCGTATCTGGACCCAATGTGCTTCTAGAGAGAATTACAACATTAACACGGATACTTTTATTTTCAAGGAATCACATTTAAACGCTTAAGGGCTGTTAGTGACTGACCAGGCCTTGATTATAAGTAGCCCAGTTCTTAGCTTGGCTGAGTTTCCAACAAGGCTGCTTGCTGTCCTCAAGCTAATCCTACGCTAGCTGGCAGCTACTATAGACTTTTCATGCTTTCTTGACCTGACAAAGGGAGCGAGGTAAGAGCTATCATGTGCAAAATAACACAGTGAATAAGCAGCATGCATCCAGTTGGCACCTGGGAAATCACCAAGTCAGTTTAATTTGATCTCTGCGGTGATGGTGAGGATGTCTGACTGAATCCTCTCCTCTGAGTTCAGAGAGGAAACAAACACTCGCATTCTGCTGCTCCTGAACACCGTCTCCTTATTTTGTGTGATGACATATGATTTTTATGGACTGCAGACATAACAAAATCCAAGGGATAACATGTTAAAGTGAAAACACTTGTTTCCAACATGGTCCCAAACAGAAAGAAAGAACATACTGCTGGAAAATAAAACTGATTTAAATCACATTAACATATGTAACAGTGTTTGAAAGATGAGAAAGGTTGGTGGCAGTAAAAGCCCAGTTCTTTCACAAACACACACTGATCTTCTAGACTTGTTCGCTTTCACAGCTTAGCAATGGTAGCATTACATTAGCAGAAACCTACAGAAAAATCTGTATTCTATCAGCTTTCACCTTTCACTGTGACAAACATAAAAAACAAGACACAGTTTCAATCAATAAGTCCCATACCAAATGGAAATAGCTGTTTCCTCATCATGAGAGGTGGAATCTGAGTTTGTGTTGTGCAGATTTTCCCTCAACTCAGCACTTAGACTGGAAATGCACACCCTTCAGTGCTCTTAGTCTCGTCCAGAGCTTTTCAGAGCGTCTACTAAATAGAGAAAGGAGCCCAGATAGGTATGACCCTGTCCTTTCAGTCAGACTAAATCTTATTGGATGTTCACCAGCGCTCAACAGCTTACAACGCTCAAAATGAAAGCGAACACACAAATGAAGAAAACTCACAACCACAGAAGTCAGAGAGCATAACTGAAATGAGTAAAAATCCAACTGAAAGTCAGCATTTTCCATCCCACTTGTGTCAGTTCAATATGATGCAGGCGGTAAAAAAAAAGAAAAAAGGAAGTATTGCACTGGTTTGGTGTGAGTCTATGGATGGGCGGTCATCATATAAATAACAACAACAAGAACCAAACAGTAATACCATAATAATAATTGTAACGCTAATAAAAACTGTTCAGACTAAGGTCTCCTCCCTCTGCTGTTTTACCACTGCTGCCAACTGAAGTCGTCGTTGGATCCAAAGACCAGGAAGAAGCCCAGGATGGTCCCGAAGATGACTACGTTACCCGTTAGCACGAGCGCACACGCCCCCCAGGCAATCTGTAGACCAACACATAAATAATTCAGGTTAACAAATGCTGCTCCGTGCTGCCAGGCTGCAGCACTTATTTAGGCCAAAATCCTAATTTATAGCTAATTTCCCCATTCATGACAACTGTGAGGAGAGTGAATTTTTATATAACTCACCCATTTAAAATTATATTAAGTTTACTTTACGTTTCTTTACTTAATATACTTTATACTTTTACTTTCTAATATATCGTTTTAAACTTATATTTTACATACTTAGCATCAGATGTTGTCTTGGCCCTGTAATTAAACTAAGTTCTTGTAAAAACAGGATGTTTGGGTGAGACAGGACATGAGGAGAGACAGTTAAAATGTGGGCGACCAGAACTAATACAGAAAGTGAAGCACTTATTTTGAGCTTTACAAGTTCTGAAAGTGTCGAAATTTAGCCAAAAGGTGATTCTGACAGTGTCTTACAAAAAGTGGCAGATTAAGAGGTGAACTGTTTCAAAATGTGTGGTGGTAGAAATGCCATATTGTATACTCTTTGTATGCTTTCTATGACCACTGTTCCAGGAGGCGAAAGTTATGGTTTTGATGTTAAATTTTGCATTAGTTGTTATAAGTGATGATGATATGTAGAATAGATTTGTAGCACAAAGTTTTGTTTCATTTTGACTCCAGGTTTCCTGCTTTGGTGGAGTCATCTTACAACAAAACTGTATGCACACACTGGAGGCATTCTTCTTTACATTACTATAAACTGCAATAAGAAGCTTCTGTGACTTACTACTTCAGCTCTTGCGAAGATGATGGGCAGGCCGAAGGCGGAAATGACGATGCCTGTCGTGAGAAAGATGGCCAGCTCTTTGCAGGCGTTACTGGCCGAGTCTGTGTCGTCGACCACCCTCCGCGAGATGCAGTAAGGGATGGGAGAGAGGATGTAGAAGAAGAGGAGGAACAAAGGCCAGTATTTACTGCAGAGAGAGAGAAAAAGAGAGAGATAAATACCCACATGCTGTGATGACAAAGGATGCAGTCAAGTGAATTGATGGATAAAGGACCAAACACTGTTCAGCAGTCAGAACATTATATTAATTCACAGTTGTTTTTTATGAGGGAGTAGCTACATTTCTACAACCTAATCGGAAATACTGTATTGATCCCTGGGGTGAAATTGGTCACGTTACAGATTCTAGAATAGCACATATAGTTAGAAAAATAAGATTAAAAAATCTAAATAAATTATAACAGTTAATAGCTGAGAAATGGACAGGATAATAAACAACAAAAATAAGATAAATGCAGTATTAATGCTTTGCACAGTTTAATTATTGCACAAAATTATTGTGTTAAGTCAGTACAAGCCTGTATTAAAATTCTAAATAAATCAAATGACTTTCTTTAATAAACAACAAATAAGATAGTCTTTGGTGTGGACAAGCCTGTATTATTAACATCAAATGACTTTCTTTAAAAACGTATCTTTGGTATTTCCGTACTCTTGTTACTCCCTGGCTGACAATTATACAAATACCGATTTATCTATGATGAGCTAATATTGACTGATAATAGTCAGGCTCTACTAATAATCATCACTAATTGATTTTCTAACAGCCTTCTTCCCCTACATTCTGCTCGACAGAGGCTGTCATTAAGCATAATGATAATTGTTGAAATGGAAAAGAGATTAGATCACAAGAGCCAGATCTTAGACTGGACCTCGATGTTTCTCATGTAGGGACTGAAAAAAACCTTGTCAGAGTTGTTTTGAATAGGCAAATCAACTGTATCCACCTACACTGGAGAGGTGTGGTATGCTACAGATACATTGCAAAGTTGACCACTTGCTCTCTTTTGACACAATCTCAGGGATGCATTTGAAGTCCACCTCTGAAATGAATCTTGGTACATCTTTGATGTGTTCTGTACATTCACGCACAGCTGGATTACCAACCGTGCAAAGCAGACATATGCCCAGTAGTCCGCAAAAGCCCAAGCTTTACTGTTTGACAGTTGGTTTGTGGTAATTGTATAAACTGTAGCTTTGTTTGGACCACTAAAGTACAATATCTACTGACATGGTACGTAGCTTTAAGCGGGCCCTGTAGGGTGTCAAAATCTAGTTTTAAGACCTTCATTATTTCAGCTGATATTGTGCTTACATGGTAGCGTGGTTCCAAATCTTTGAATTACTGCCCACATCTCAGATTAGTTCAGTGATTAAAACAGGTCTGGTATTGTGCCCACTGGTGGCTGTTCCAGCCGGTTTGAGAAGCAGTCAACCAATCAGAGCTTTGTTTGCAGGATTAAGAATGGGGACTTCGTCTTCTTACATAGATAACTACCTACCTAGCCACTTCCATGAAAAATAGAAAGAGGAAATAGTGACAAGAGTGGATGAGACCAACACAGCTGTACAGGTTGTTGTAAGTCGGCTTACAGAAATAAGAACCCTTAAATTGCCACATTTCTTCAACCATCTTGGAAAATGTTAACTGTTCCTAACAACCATTACCGCAACTTCTGTGACACTGAAAATACCATACCACAAATTACCACACAATTACCATATAAATACTAAACAAAAGTCACAGAAACAGGGAAGAACTAGGTGTCAGAATAGAGCTTAACTTTGTTCACCAAGGTGGAAAATATGGCAGGTTAGTATGGAGGGGCGGGCAGCTCATTTATGCCCCAAAGCCCCCAAGCAGGTTAATCAGGCCATGCTTTCACCTGTATTTAAAGCTGCCAACCTGTGATGGGATCACTCAATGTGCATCTAAGTGCCAAGTGTGAACAGTGTCCTTCACACACACACACACACACACACATTAACACATTAACAGGCTCAGGTGTGTGTGATGGTGGTACTTACTCATACACAGGGAGGGCACATCCTAGCATGAGGAACATGAGGCCAATGGCCCCTCCAAAGGACAGGCTTATGAGAGCTATAAGAGAGACAGAGGAGAGGATATCAGGATATCATTCTTTCTGAATCTGTGTGTGTGTGTGTGTGTGTGTATCCCGAGACCCTCAACAATCACACCGTAGCAGCAGGGCCCCTGGCTACTGTAGCTATCATGTGATGAATCAGCTGATTTCACGTGTAACAGCTACAATAGCTATCTAAGCCATGCCATTGGGGGCTCGTGTTAATCTCTGAAAGCGATACAGTCAGTGTGGTTGCTTGTTAGTAGCAATTAATCCAGGCAGCTCACTTGCAACAAGCATCAAACACAGCATCACAGTCAGGGACTGTGTAATTACTGAAGTCAAGGTGCAGCTAGCATTAGCATTATAACGGTAACTACTAACGTTACGTTGTTATACTACTAAAAGGCAATGACGTTAAATACGGTATCATAATGCAACGTTACAGGACTGTTTAAGTTAATATACATTTAACTGTGTTGACTAAGTAGCAGCTGCTTCTAGCCCAAGTAATGCAGGCTATTCAGCTAATGCTAACGACTGTATTGGCCCTGCGGCTAACTACTTCTTCACGTTACCGTTAGATAGCTGGACATGGCAAACGCATCCATCTGCCTTCGGTATATTTTGACACAGTTATATTAAATAAGCCGGAATTCAGAGGCTTTGCACAGGAAATGAGAAGTGGAAATGTCTTACCTTTAATCCCAGCCATTTCTCCTGGACAAAAGCTCGACACACAGCCCTGACGAATGACAACAGTGACCCCCCTCCGCGGATGTCGAGTCCGACCGAACAACTCTGCCTGTTGTGCTGCCTTCCAGTGCTACCAGAAATATCGGAATTATGATAGTTCACACAGAATTGAATCTTAACTTCAGTAAAAAAAAAAAAATCTTACTTAAGTAAAAGTACATGTGGGAGATGGCTTTGGTAGATCTCTTTTTGCAGATGATTGAGCAATATGGAAGAGAGGGCACAATGTTGGATATTTGATGATGCACAGTGCCTTGGATAAGCTGCAGGCTTGGGTTGATAAGTGGGGTTACGTGGGGTTTTAGGTGATCTTGAGCAGAAAGAAGAAAATATATATAAGATATTAAGGAGAACCCCTTGAAAAGAGTTCGGGTCTTTAAGTATTTAGGTGTAGGCATATGGCTGAATGAAGAATTGACATACAATATAGAGCACATGTGGGAAAAATGGTAAATAAGTGTGAGAAGGTCATAAATATTATGAGGTGCTTGACTATGGGTGCTTGGCATATGGTTCAGCGGCCAAATCTAAGCGACCCCGAAAGGAGAAGAGTGGGATTCGACTTACACGTACCCCAAATCTGTCAGAGTAGAAGGTTACTTAATGATATATCAATACTCTGTGGGTGGAAGAATGGGGTTTGGGCAAAGTTGTCTTGTGCACTGATACATCATCTGCCTTGATTTGATGGGAGTTGGGGGGGGGGTGTCAGAGCTAGACCAGACATAGTTTGGGAGATCTTGATGATGGTTTTTAAACTGGAGAGACAGGGATGTAGTGTTTTCTATGGGTGTCAGCACATGTTTGGGTTGAGGGCAATAAGGTGGCAGGTAGCTAGGGCAAGTTTAGGCAGGGATATTGTGCATGTGCAGGTGCCATTTGGTAATGCAGCAAGAGTGGGATGCAGACAGCAGAGGAAGAAACAACGTCCAACCATCAGTTAAACCTGGCAATAGAGTGAACATGCCTCGGAAAGATGAGATCAAATTGACAAGGCTAAGGCTTGGACATTGCGGACTAGCAAGTGGGTTGGTGCTGGTGGGGAAGCACACAATTGTGAATACTGTGAATTCATAGCATTGGGCACACTGGGAATTAAAATGTTTTCCCTTAGAACACTGCTGGGCGACGTGGTGCTTCTTAAAGAGAGAGCTAAGGAAATAGTACACTTCCTCAAAACCACACATCCATATCGCAAGATATATGTCTCATATCAAAGAAGCAATGAAGTTACTACACTAGTGGGAAAAAGCAATGCACTAAACTGTGCCTAGTCTGCTAGAAAGAAGAAGATGTAAAAGTATTATAAGCAAAAAGTAGGCTACGGCTTTTTACCGTGGTGTATTAGTATATAGTAGTTTATTATAACTGATGCATAAACATGTAAGAAGCATTTTAATGTTGTAGCTCATTGAGGTTGAGCTAATTTGAATTATTACTGTTGAGTAGTTTAATTCATTCAAATGTATCATATTTTATAAACCATTCATATGGTTTGTATGTAAAATCTTAACTTGCAAATCGCAGTGGAAGAAATAGTGCAACATTTCCCTCTGAAATATAGTTAAGAATATCATATCATTGTAATTTGTCAAATAAATGCAAAAATGCTCAAAAAACAAACTCAAAAACCTAAACATTTTGTATTAATTCAGACATCTGAGGGCACCACTAACTGCTGCAACACAACAGATCTGCCTTCTACTACTACGGCTGCTCTGCGGAAGCAGAACTTTATAGGTCGGCAGTGAAGGCATCATTTGGTTGCGTCACTATCCCTACTAGATGAAAGCAATCGTATACCTCCAAAATATCAACTTTTCATTAACAGTGAAACAACAGCGTAGTTTATCACCAATCGTCGGTTTGTGAATTTATTTTATTTTCATTTATTTATTTTATCAGTAAATAAAATAAATAACAATTCTTGTTAACCCGGATGTGTACACCTTTCTGCTTCCGCAGAGCTGTGAGCCCATTCAGCGAAGATGGCGAGCGGAGGGGTCTCGGTGGCTTCGCTGTGGACTGAAGTGAACCGCTGCGGACAGAATGGAGACTACACAAGAGCCCTGAAAGCTCTGACTAAAAGTAGGAATTCATGACTGTAATCGTTACTCTCAAACGGAATCGGAGCTTCTGCCAGACGGTCCATTTTTTCTGACTCCAGTTAGCGAAGTTCACTGGCTAAGCTAGGGCCAGCTGTTAGCATGTGACTAGGCTAACGGCAGTTAGACAGCTACTTGTCAGGTCTCACAAACACAGACCTAGCTGTGTATACCAAACATTTGTCCATAACCGTATACTTAAGTGATGCAGCTACAAAGCTAGCTGGTTTGTGTAGGTTTTATGTGAAGTAATATAATAATATTTTGCCCCAGAAACGCGCCGTCAGTTTCTAATTAGTGACGTGTCCCTAGCTTTACAGTTAACTTATCATGGTTGGCAGCTAATCAGCGTTTAGTCCGCTGTTTCCAAATCTTTAGTAACGTTTTGTGACTGTTGAGTCTTCTTTTAATAATCTTGTTCTCAGTCAGTAATCTTTTTCTTTAATCTGCATTACGATGATTTTATTTTTTTTTTGCTCTGTGTGTCTCCTTTTCTGTTGCAGTTTTGCACGAAAACAGGGATGATGTGACGGCCCTAAACTGTAAAATAGTTTGCCTTGTTCAGAATGGCAGCTTCAAAGAGGCGCTGAATGTCATGAACACCCATTCAAAAGTGCTCGGCAGGTAAACAACTAAGTGTGTGGTTATTTCCTTGTTTATAACTCTTACATGTGTTGATTAGTAAATGTGCATTCTTAATATTAGCACTTGAACTATCAACTGATTAACCAGTTAGTAAGTGAACTGTCAACATTTTTGATAATCAATACATTTTTTAATTGAGCCAAAATGCTAAACATTCTCTGGTTGCAGCTTCTCAAATGTTAGGGTTTAGTCGAGGTTTTAAGTAATTATAAATTGAATATTTTTGGGTTATGGACCATTGGACAAAACAAGTCATTTTACATTTTGACCATTTGTAGACTAAAGCACAACAGCAATTTAAAGTACTTTACAAAGTGTTAAAACAATAGAAAATAAGTTGAAACTTAGATACAGGTGGATAGCATGCATACAAACACAAACAGAACAAAACAAAAATAGCTTGAATTTTACTCTAAAATGTGCATACCTCAAATCAGCTCAAATGCTGTTGCATACTGTAGGAGCATAAGCACCGAAGCTCGATCTGATACGATTGAATTGAAAAAATGATAAATTGTTTAATGAAAATAATCAGTAGTTGCATATAAAACTGCGCCATCTGTTTGATGCTGTTATCAAAACAGCTGAGGAATATTATAACTGAATAGAACTTTTGCAGTGCTTGTTTCATGCTTTACACATATAACTAACAAATTACATGCTACATGTCTTATGGTTGGCACTATCTCCCCATTGAAAGAATTTGTATTTGTCTTCTTTCTCAGTGAGGTTGTGTTTGAGAAGGCGTACTGTGAGTACCGGCTGAACAGAGTGGAAAGTGCCCTGAAGACTATAGAAAGTGCTCCTGAACAAACAGACAAGCTGAAAGAGCTCTACGGTCAAGTGGTAAGGCTGTTTGGCCATCAAGAAAAATATATTAATGCTGCATGCTTTTGATTTGTAGACTGTGTAGTTTTGAGACTTTTACAGGTGTTCCTGCCCACTTCCTTGTTGATGTGGAGTACCGCGCAAAAGCACACAATTGGCCCTTAAGATCTGGGATATGACTGATATGAGCTTTTAAACTGCTCTGAATTTTTGGCTCAAAGCTGCTGAATATTGATGTGAACTATCTTCAGATCTACCCATGTAACATATGACAAAGTTTCTATAAAATATAAGAACCTTTTGAAACAGTATTTGGACAATGATAGGATACTGAAACCCAACATATCACCACTGCTATCAGTGATCATTAGATACTTGTGCACAGATCAGTGAAAATGTCTCATGGAAAACCAGTTTATTATTAGCCAGTGATGCGATAGGTGGACAGTACTGACCAGACCGAATGTGAATTTTAATAAACTGTAAGCATCAGCTTAATATTTTTTTTTTTTTTTTTTTCTGTATCTGTCTACTCTCAACAAAAAACCTTTTTAATCACTGAAGCTTGTGATGTTTGAATTTATTCTTTTGAGAATTTAAAGACTTCTGCTGATTGGAACTGTCTCTCTTTTCATCGTCCAGTTGTACAGACTGGAGCGCTACGATGACTGCAAGTCCGTGTACACAGATCTGATCAGGAACTCCCAGGATGAGTACGAAGAGGAGAGGAAGACCAACCTCGCTGCTGTGGTGGCTTCTATGAGTCAGTGGGAGAAAGCTCCGTTGGTAAGCACTCCTCTACAAAAGTAACATTTTTTGGCTTTTTGATGCCGCTGTTGTGTGCCATAGTTTGTTTCTATGCTTTTCTGTGTTGTTAATCAGGTCTGAAACTGATGCACTACAATAACACAAGTGTTAACGTTCCTGTACACAAAGCAAGTTTGAAGTGGTAGATACAAACTCTGGAACAGTTTCTCTCACTTGAATGCTGAGCATAACAAAATACAGTAAAAGACTAGAATGATGCTCATATTCAGCTGCTTCTTCAAATGTTTTTAACTCGTATGAATACCAGAGAAGAAGAGCTCAGACAGTCCGATCATGCTCCGATTAAGGTTACTGGAACTGGAGTCAGACTGGATATGTGTCACCAGGCAAATTACTGTGCATTTATTGTATTATATGGTTTTAAAGATAAAGTGTTAAATTTTCTTCTGCAGGAAGATCTAGGTCTTCCCGAGTCTACGTATGAGCTGTGTTACAATGCTGCCTGCGCTCTGATTGGCCAAGGGCAGCTTACAGAGGCCCTCAATAAACTACGACAAGCAGAGGGTCAGTCCCACTCTGTTCTTCCTTCTTTTGTTGCTATTTTGTCCATTCTTAATTTGACATTAACTGATTGTTTTCGTTCACAGAGCTTTGCAGAGTCTCATTGGCAGATGATTCTGTGAGTGTCGCTTTTGTTTTTCTAAAACATTTAAGCATCATTCATCAAGTCTCCTCCATTTTCAAGGAAATCAACTGTGTTCACTTGTAACATGTTCATCCTTTAGCCAGTGGAAGATGCTTCAGAGATGATAATGTGATACGCTTTATGGAACTGTATTTTTGTGAATTGATCTTGCAAGATCATGAAGTGGAAAATAATGAGAGTATGAACTCTGACAACATACAGAAAAAATCCTACTTTTCCCAGGATAATCACTGTTGCTGGTTTGTCCCTTTCAGGATGTGACTGAGGAGGACATCGAGTCGGAGCTGGCCGTCATCCATTCTCAGATGGCGTATGTCATGCAATTACAAGGTCGGACAGACGAGGCACTGCAGCTCTACAACCAGGTCATCAAGCTCAAGTGAGTGCAGGGTTCATCTCATTTAATTTACTCCCATAAGCAGAGAGAAATAATGTCGTATTCTAGTTTGAATTTGTGTTGTGGTAGTACTTTATATATATTTGTGCCGGAAACAGTTTAACAGGCCAAAAGCCATACGCAAATTGTACTTTTATAGTACTATGTGTCAACACTGCAGATGTCAAATAGATATTCCATAATATGCTCTTAATCGCAGGCCATCAGATGTGGGGCTGCTTGCTGTGACTGCCAACAATATCATTACAATAAACAAGGTGGGTGTATGACAATCTTACCAAGTCAAATATTTCATCATAAAAGTGTCATTGTGATTTCACAGTAAACCTCAGACTAACTCGCTTCCAGCTCAGCACTGCCATGTCCAAAATACTGAATGTATATCACACTGCAAAAAATCTGTTAACATCCACCCACAGATATAAAATCAGAAAGCAAAGTTCCAACTGGATCAAATGTTTTCATTAAAGCTATGTCTGTTTTCATAGGACCAAAACGTGTTTGACTCGAAGAAAAAGGTGAAACTGACAAACGCTGAAGGTGTTGAATACAAGCTGGCGAAGAAGCAGTTGCAGGCCATTGACCTCAACAAAGCCCTCCTGGCCATGTACACTAACCAGGTACGGTTGTAGCTAAAAAGCTGTTATGATTCAGATGAAAAAGGTAAAGTAATGGCTAATTTTTCAGAATTTTAGTTTTCATTACTGATCACTATCACATTGCTGTTTGCCGTCAACAGGCTGACCAGTGCAGGAAACTGTCATCCAGTCTTCAGTCTCAGAATCCGGGTCACCCGCGCCCGGTCCTCATCCAGGTTGCTCAACTGTGCAGGGAGAAGCAGCACAGCAGGGCCATAGAGCTGCTCCAGGTAGAAATGAGCAACGCTGTTGGTTGTTTTCAGTCTGATTCACATCCTAAAAACAAACAAAATCCTCCTACTTTTCTTTCAGATTATGTAAAAGTCCCAGGGTAAAGTAGGGCACCAACTTTGCTCGTGGTTCATTCCCACTTAGGCTATCCAGACTGAAAATGAATGTACATATAGTATTGACAGACACCCAGCAAGTACCTTTGCAGTTACAGGCACACAAACTCATTTTCCACATCTCTGCTGTGGCTTTGAATTGTTTACAAGAATTTAAGCTAAATTTACAGTTGCGCCTGCTGTCTGTAGCTCTAAAAAAGAAAGGTAATATTAAATGTAAAACTTGACTGGAATAAGTCATATTAGTATGATCCTAGATTTTTTGTTCCCCTCTTTAGGGCTCCATGCATTCATGGCTGCAATAAGATTATTTGGTAAAGGGTAAATGGACTGTGCTTGTATAGCGCCTTTCTAGTCTTCTGACCACTCAAAGCACTTCACACACTACATATGGGATTCACCCCATTCACACACATTCATACACTGATGACAGAACTGCTCATCAGTACAAAGAAACTAATTAATCATTCACACACCAAAGGCACAGCCCTCGGGAGCAATTTGGGGTTCAGTGTCTTGCCCAAGGACACTTCGACCTTCCGATTGGTGGACAACCCGCTCTACCCCATATTTGATCCATTAAACAGTATTCTATAACATGATTTTAGTTCTTGTTTAGAGAAAAATGAGGCCAGTAGTTTTGACGTTCTTTGTATGCATTCAGTAATTAGTATTTTCTTAGGCCATGCTCACTTACTATTCTTTTGTTTTCCAGCAATTCTCAGACCAACATCCGGAGAGTGCATCTGGCATCAAACTGACAATGGCACAACTTTATTTAGTACAAGGTACTGGCATGTTTTTATATTACGGTTTGATGCATTCAGACAGACCCTACTCTCTTACTTCTACTCTCTTAGTACAGGATGTCGATTGAAAATGTTCCAGCTTCCTTTTATTAAAGTTTGTTAGTCCAATATAAGTTACAGTATGGGCTTTTTCATGGTCACAATGGCTGCATTTGTGTTATAATACTAATGTTTTTGGTGGAAATGATAAAGAGTTATTTTTGGTCTTCAGGTCACGTAACAAAAGCTTGTGATGTTCTAAGGTCCATTGAAGAGTTCAGGCACAAATCAGGGATGGTAAGTCTGAAATGAAAGCAATATTTTTGATGGATTTGTGTATGGATTTGTGGCCGTTGGCTCTTTCCATGATGGTTGGCTGGTTATAGAACCCTTGTAACTGTGTAAACTCTTTCATTTAGCTTTAGTCAGCTACCATTCATCTAAACTGTCATTGACTCCTCAGATTTCAGCTCTGGTAACGATGTACTCCCACGAAGAAGACATTGACAGCGCTATTGACGTTTTCAAACAAGCTATTGAGCACTACCAGTCTGAACAGGTTTGTGTCCTATGTTTTGTTTTGATCTCACAAAAAGCTGTTTCCTGGAAAATATTCTCTGGTGATGCATTTCATGTTTCCCTTATGTTTGGAATAAACAGAAAAAGAACTGGGTAGCTAACATACGCAGCAATAGCCACCTACAGAAACTATATCAACAGCACATTCAGGGAACAATACACTGTCACTACAACCCACTGTTGTTGTTTGATTGACAGGTAAACTGCAGGAAGTGCATTTCAGAAACATTACAGCATTGAGTGCTTTATATAAAAATGTCATAAAACAAAACAAAACTAATCTTGCCATTCACCACAATAGTTAAGGCTGTGTGTAATACTTTGATCTGACAAGACAAGTCAACACATGAACTAATTTCTGGTATCTGAATATGTTTCCACTGTGTAATCAGCCTGTTCTTCCTCCTCCGCAGCCCGGATCTGCTGCACACTTGGCTCTTGTACGAGAAGCTGCCAATTTCAAACTAAAGTACGGACGGAAAAAAGAAGCCATTAGTGATCTTGAGCAGCTGTGGAAGTGAGTTACAGCCCTGCAAAACACTCGCAAGTTGAACGTGTGTGAAGTATTTGGGACACACACACACATAATTTTGCTCCTTAGAGGTTGTCTCACAGCTGTTGATTCTGCTTATTGTTCAGTCATCTTGCCGGCATGCTGTCAAGTAGCTCAAATGTTTATGAAGTTCAACTTTTGTGAAAACACAAATTATTATAAAATGAGAAAATAAAGTCATAATGAAGGCAAAGCATTTATTCATTTACATATTTATGCAGTACATCTGTGAATGTATATGCAGCCGTAAACATGGACTAACAAAAAAAAAGGAAAGGTTAGTTAGGTGATGTCAGGATGGTCATTTTTACTGCAACAGCTGTTGGAATTCCTTCATTCACAACAAAGCTTTTTTTGTTTTTTGGTTTTTTTTTTCTCCTTGAAACAGGCAAAACACCAACGACATCCACACACTGGCACAATTAATCTCGGCATATTCTCTGGTGGACACGGATAAAGCCAAATCGTATCCTTTGCCATACTGAAACGATTGAAATGGAAGACGCTTGCGCTGAAACGATTAATTTTTTTTAGTAATTTGCAACAGTTTTGATACTCTGTAAATCATTTCACGCATTTTTCAAACAAAAACACCCATTGTTCTTTGATTTTAGCTTCTCAAATGTGAGGGTTTTTCTGTGTTTTTCTGTGATATAGGAACATCTTTGTTGTTTTGAATTGATGATGGAATAATTGTCATTTTATAGACAAAATGGTTAATTGGTTAGTTGTGAAAATAATTGGCAGTTTAATCCCTCATGAAAATAATCGTAAGTTGCAGCCATAGAAGACTACACCATAGACGCTGTTGATCCAGAATCTGATGTGCTATTGAATAGTACGATGTTATATTGCAGAGAACGGGCTGTTAGCATTGAATCTCCATCAGGGTTCGTCCAACCTGACATCAGGAAGAGCTGACTGATCAACACACATGCATATCACATAATTTTCTTTTAGTTGTATTTCATATATGCTGCAAACTCTTGTACAACATTGCCTTCCTAACAATAATAACGCAAAATCCATTAGGAAGACAAGCAAGGCTAGGACTCTTAGATGACCATATGATGGTGTAAATTAAGGTGTACGTTTCAAATGGAAACAGTATGTCCTTAGCATTCCTCTCCAGGCTCAGCAAGCACCTACCATCTGCAGACACAATGGCCTTCAACGTGGACGTGGACGAGCTGGAGAACTCACACGGAGCCACCTACGTCCGGAAAAAAGCTGCTAAGGTCACAGGAGAAAACCTTCCCCAAGAACAAGGGTAAACCCTCATCACTCTCTTCCACATCTGCTTTACAATGTTCAGAAGATTTTCTAAAGTTAAACACATGTTTTTGTTGTTGAAAATATATTGAGCAGAGTGGGAAGGATGATCTTAGGTGGCTGTACTTTCACTTCCTTTACGCTGATACATCTGCATTTTCTTTACAGCCTAGGCGAGATCAAAAAGAAGAAGAAGAAAAAGAAAGGTATGCCATTAATCAGATAGTGTTTGTGGGACAGATTATTTCCAAAATAAGTTGTCAGTCTGGGGGAAAATAGCACTCGCTCTCACAAAATGTTATTAGGATTAAAGTAAAACAAATGATTACTGTTCAAAATGTCTTCTGTTTAAATGGCCATAAAAATGTATGACCACTAGTGACCTCTATGGACCACCAGTAGGAATTGCAACAATATTGATCATTTCCTCTTATACAATAGCCCCTTGAGTTATATTATAATGTGTTGCAACATTGAAGTCTTTCTTATTGATGCTTTTAAGATAATGTATTATGTAGATGGTTATTGATCACAGATCTGTCTCATTTATTTACTCACACTTTGCTGAGCTGAGTGCTACCCTTAAGTTCTTCCTCCTGATCTTCTTTCTAGGCAAACTGCCCAAGAACTGCGACCCCAAAGCGACCCCTGACCTTGAGAGGTGGCTGCCCATGAGGGAGCGTTCCTACTACAGAGGCAAGAAGAAGGGAAAGAAGAAGGAGCAGATAGGAAAAGGCACACAAGGAGCGACTGCAGGAGCTTCAGCCGAGCTGTGAGAAAACTCAAGAATCACATGCATATGCACATCACATGCGAGTACAATCTGGGTTCCATTTGCTGAAATTGAAACCTAGTAATCAACTCCACTAACGGAGGAAAAGCACCCGAGATTGTCCTTTTGTTTCCTTTCCAATGAATCCTCAGGAGAGTTCCACTGTTTTTATGTCATTGTAGATTAAATACCTTTTAGGTTTTAGACAAAATAAGCAATTACCTTCAGACTGTTTATAATCTAAACAATATTGAAAATAATCAGTCGCAGCCTTAGTTTGACAGTTTAAAGGAATAGTTTGACATTTTGGAAAATTCGCTTGTTAGCTTTCTTGCCGAGAGTTAAATGAGAAGACTGATACCACTCTTGTGTCAGTATGCTAAGTATGGAGCTGAAGCCAGAGGGCAATTAGCTTAATTTATCTGATTTTAATCTGATTTTGGCTCTTCCTCTGTTCCAGGGATGCCAGTAAGACAGCCAGTAGCCCCCCTACCTCCCCCAGACCAGGGTCTGCATCCGGCTCATCTACAGCCCCCGCCAGCAACGTGGTCCCCCCACGACAGCAGAAACCTGCAGCCTCGGGGGCCACACGAAAGAAGGCACCACAGAAGAAGAAGAAGGGAGGCAAAGGAGGCTGGTAGTCAGAGGGAAGCAACACGAGGCGGGGGCCATGGGATACACTGATGTCTGTGTGGCTGAGAAATCACCAAGAAATCAAAAGCTTTTCTTTTTTATGTTTCAAGTTCAGTTAGACTTTTTTGTTCTCACCATTCATTTAAATACATGAAACCAAAAGGTCCCCTTTGCTCTTCTATGTCATTAATTTGTGGCGTTTTTTAAGTAAAGAAGAGAGAATATTTAATGGACAGTTCCACTGTAATTAACTTCTTGTTGCGCTGCAAAAGCAGATGGTTTCTTAAGGTGTTTTCTGTTTTTTACTTTTTGTTTTACTTGCAACCTTTTTGAGGTCACAGTAAAATGAACAATAAATATGTTATTGTTCTATCATTATGCCTAATGTACATCTGTAAATTTCTATAATAAAATGTGATAATAGATTTTTGGGTTGATTCAGCCAACTTCTATTCAAGGAAGTTTCAATTAAATCCTTAACATCATGTCCCTCCTGACATAAGGGTCATTTTGTGGGACCTGACGTTTTCATTTAGTAATAAACACAGATCCGTTCCAACGGTTAGGATAGTTTAGAAAACAAACTGCTTTTGTAAGGCAACTTGAAGTTCAATTTTGGGAGAATTGTCCTTAATATGTATTGGGTCTAATTATCACGTTGTTTGATATCATGCAAACATGCTCTGGATGTTTGCATTATGTTTCCTTAAATTGTCCCTTCACGTTCAATCAGCTGCAAAGATGTTAAAGAATATTTATTTTTGAATCCCTGTGTTGGTCTAAATTCAAGCAGAATTTGAATTAGATTTTGTCAGCTGCATGTTTTAGAAAATGAGAAAAGAGACCAAGCAGGCGTCCCATTTTGTTAAGTCTTAATAAAACTCTTAACAGTGACACATGAGCCCTGTGTTTCCTGTAACACTTTAATGCACTCAGATCTGTGGAGGAATTGGTTGCATTCATATTAGTTGATTTTTTTCTTTTTTTTTGGTGGAACTGAATTTCATCTACTTATTTAGGTAAAAAAAAAACAAAAGGGAGATAAGCACTTTTTTTTTTGGGAAAGCTTGTTTTTGATGAAACGCATGCACGTGATTTCCATCAGTTAAATCAAACTTCTTTCTTTTGAGAAAAACTCTAATAATATGCACCTGCCTTTCAGAATAAAAGCAGGTAACTAGAATTGTTTTAAAAAAAATAAATGCCAGACCAGTTAAGAGTAAAGCACTGACTAACTGTTATTATTACCTGCTAATATTACCATATCCTGTATTGCGTGCCAAACACATCCTTCAAATTAAACTCATGATCACACATATGTCATAACCTCAGACAGCTTTATTTATAAGGGTTAAACCAAAGAAGGTCAGGAACCACTTGACTAAATTATACACTTCTGTTATTGGTTGATTTTCAGTCTAGTGTGTGCAGCATGCAGCAAGACGCATGCAATAGTATTATACTATTGTACTCTCCCCCTTGCACCTGGAAAAGGCTGGGAGCACTAGAGAATCATGTTTTCTTGATTTCTCCAGTGCCTTCAATAGCCTACCATACAGCCCATGCTTCTGAGGGACATGTTGGAGCGCACAGCTGTGATGGTTCCTCGACTACCTCACCACGCGACCACGTTGTCTGCTGCACGGGGGCCCCGCAGGAACCGGTCCTGGCTCCCTTCCTCTTCACCCTCTGCACTGCCGACTTCTCGCACAACTCAGCAAACTGGGGATGGACATTGAGATGGTGAAATCTTACAAGTACCTGGGTCTTCACCTGAACAATAAACTGGACTGGACTGACAATATGAATGCACTATTTAAGAAAGGCCAGAGCAGACTATCTGCTGAGGAGACTCCGGTCACTGAGAACCTTTTTTCGCTCTGGTGGCATCAGCCGTCTTCTATGGAGTGGTCTGCTGGGGCAGCAGCATCTCGACTGCTGACAGGAAGAAACTTAACAGGCTGGTTAAAGAAGGCCACCTCTGTCCTGGGGTGCCCCCTCGACCCAGTGGAGGCAGTGGGAGAAAGGAGAATGGTGGCTAAGCTATCATCCCTGATGGAGAACACGACGCACCCCATGCAGGACACTGACAGCACTGGGCAGCTCCTTCAGTGACAGGCTGCTTCACCCACGGTGTGCGAAGGAGAGATACCACAGGACAAACTCACTCATTTTGCTGCTGTAACACTGCAAATTTCCCCGTTGTGGGACTAATACAGGATGATCTCATTTTATCTTATCTTCTAACATCAATTTGTGGTTTCATGTAGTGGGATTGAAAAAAAACAAAAAACATATTGCCCTAAAACTACCGGTATGTAACCCACCAGAACCCTGATTCTGCAAGTTGACAGCTCATTATCTTTTCTATGAAAGTTCATGAACGCATTTTAGTCATTCTATGAAATGACTTGTGTGGAGATCCGTAGTGCAGCAGCTTTGATGAGTTTGCTTGGTTAATCGCCATAATTGACTCCCCCCACCCACTTGTGGGCGTAGTTCTCAGGTAATTTGCCAATGACGAGCCTCACCTGCCTTGAATCTGTTCTAGACTTCTGACAAGCGGTCTGAGAGTTTCAGCGTTATGTGAGGTTATTGTTTTGTGGACAGGATGCCGCGTGTGCAGCTTTTTTACTCAGAATTCTTCTACAGTCCTCTGACAGAAGATGTGGAGGAACTACTGGCTCGTTTCCAGCAGACTGACTCAGTCAGGTATGAGGATTTTTCAGCCATTTGGAGGGAGATGGGCCTCTCGGATGTGTTCGTAGGTATTACTCGTGTGGGTGAACTGAGGAGATTCTGCAGAATAACGCTGGCCACAGCCCTGAAGTACTTTCTGCCTCCATACAGCTACCAGATTCGAGTAGGAGGCTTGTATTTGCTGTTTGGTTTTTACCACACGCAACTTGCCAGCCCACCTGTGAACATTAGACTCGCTCTGAGGGACTGGGCTCAAGTTCAGAAGTTTTTCGAGGATTCTGTAGATGCTGGGCATCAGGATGTCGTTTACATATATAAAAAGCTTGTTGCAGCCAAAGCCATACATTACACCGCCATGCCACATTTTCTCACCTTCCAAAAGCAGAGGAAACCAAAGAGGGAACCTGTGTGTGCAGAGTTTCTTGGGAGGACGACAGCTGTCCAGGAGCTCATCTCTGGAGACATCCTGGAGGAGTTGACCAACATCCAGAGCCACTATGAGAAGCTGAAGGAGGCCACGGTGGAGGTCAGCTGCCAGGTCACCATGACCCATCAAGACTTGGCCGCCCGCCTGAAAGACTGCATGTCTGAGTTCATCACTTGGCAGCAGAAGACTTTCTCACAGGATAACAAAGACAATAACTCTGGTGATGATGAGGAGAAGCCAGCTGAGGCTGAGTCCAGCAGCAGCAGGGCCAGGCTCCTGTCCTCCATCAAGCAGAAGAGCTACAGCAACTTCCAGAAGGCGCCCAAGTCCAGGAGGCACCGTCAGGCCGAGGCAGTGGAGTCCTCCAGCTCGGGGGCAGAGCAGGTCCAGGAGGCAGCTCTGCAGCGAACGAGGCCTCCCTCACTGCGGGCTCGGACCTGGAAGAGTCTCGGGGTGATGCAGGAGGAGAGCAAGCTCCAGGCCTGGCTCCTGAGTGCTCCTGAGCAGCAGGAGAAGGTGCCGGTGAAGAGGACCAACCAGGTACCACCTTTCAGACCATGATGGGAGGGGAGGAAGGGGGACTTTCAGCTCCACAAAAAAGATCTGCCCTTTGTTTTTGTTCTTCCAGGTTGAACCAAGTTCACTTCATTTGGAAAATGACCAGGTGGATTTGAGTTGATTTTTCATGCATAATGCATGTGTTCAGTTACTGTAAAAATATAATTTAACTGGAATCCTTTTAATTTATTAATAAATGTATTTCAAATGTATTGTCTCACCTTCTTGTTTTCACTCCTAACTTAACTCCTAACTGCCTGTTTGAGTAAGGAAAGCTTTGGCTTCACAATCTGGACTTGATCTTGAACCTTTGCAGGAACTGTCAGCTGCACAGAAAACACCAACCAACACCATTATGTCTTGGTAGACCTACTTTTCTTAATATATTCATGATTTTCTTGCCATGTTGATTCATGGATGTACATGTACGGTTTCAGAATCCAGTTGCGTGAAACTGAAAACTGGGAATTCATTCCAAAACAAAACTAGAAAACTACAAAGCTCTCCAAAGCTTGACCTTTACAGCTTAGATGTTTGCACTCAGTGTAATACAAACTCATGTAATAGGTAATTAGAAGATGCTGTACCATTCAGACGATTGTAAAGTAGATGCTTCGCTGGTATTTTTGAAGTCACATTACAACACTCACACTTTTCTTGTTTAATATTTGTAAGACATAAGTGATAAATGCCCTTTTGTTGCAACAAATCCTCTAAACTCTATATTTCACTTTATAGACAACAAAGTTGATCTTTGCAACGCAGAGAAAAGAAGAACAAAAAGGGAAAGGGACATGTTCACATCCTATTCCTCGTCCTTCCAGTGTAGTGTAAAAAATACAGTTTGTGACCCAAAATACAATCAAGAATGACAACTATTAACTCACAACTAAATATCACCAGAGGCATCATGAGTGAGTTTTAAGGCCTTAATTTGCCTCAAAAGTCCCTCTGGGAATAGTCTCTTATAATATTATGACATAAAAAACTAAATCTGACAACTAGGTAGACTATCACAGAAAAACCCTAACATAAGGCGGGAAAAGGGAAAATGTTAAATTAAGTCATGGTAAACTTTATTGAGCACCACTGTAACTCACTATACCATGCTGTAAGAATACTGCAGTGATTAAAATAAAATACAATAAAGTCATAAAAAGGTTAATAAATTTACATTATACAATTAATTTACAGATAAAGAGGAATGCCAGCTCTAATAACAGAGAGTAAGACATAACAACATAGTTAATTGTTTACATTGCCAGGGCTCTTACACTACAGTCTTATGTTCAACTAAAATGTTATTTTGCTTTGTGATTATATTTCCCAAGTAAAATAAACAACTGAATCACAAATAGCAGCCGTACACCTATTTCGTTACATGCTTAAAATTAAACTAAATAGTAACGTGTCAAACAGTGCTAACAGTGCCAAAGGAAGTCTGTGTCAAAGTTTTCTTAATCAATCCAAAATGTTCTGAAATAAATACACTGAAATAATGTCCACAACAATCACACCTGTAATCCATGTCCATTTTAAATATTTAATGTGCATTTTCCACAGGATAAATTCAATGTAGCATCACATGACGCCTCCTTGAGGTTGTTTGTAATACAGTAGTTTTCAATGTTTTCCCACACTTTATGCCTTTGTACAGTATTTTACTGAAAAGAGCTGACCAAATAAACGTTAATGATGGAGAAGCTTTTGAGTTCGTCTGTAATAGGTTTGGTTGTGTTTATTTCCCCAAAATTAATTAAAAAATGAATTTCAATCAGTGGAAAAGGCCTACGCATCCCACCATAATTTCATTAAACTAATAAGAAAAATGTGTCTTTTTATCAATGGTGGAATGTAACTAGATACATTTACTCAAGTATTGTACTGAAGTACAATTTTGAGGTACTTTACTTGCGTATTTCCATTTTATGCTGCTTTATACTTGTGCTCCACTACATTTATTTGACAACATTAGTTACTAGTTACTTTGCAGATTCATATTATTAATACAAAATATAAATCAACTAATAAATGTGCATGTATTATTATGGATTAAGCAGTACATAAAGTAGTAAAGTCAGTGATCCATATATATTATTCTGAAAGGAGCCATTCTGCATAATGAGTACTTTTGGTTTTGGTACTTGATACTAATTATATTTTGATGCTAATACTTATGTACTTTTACTCAAGTAAGATTTTGAATGCAGGACTTTTACTTGTAACAGAGCATTTTTACACTATAGCAATGCTACTTTTACTGAAGTAAAAGATCTAAGTATGTATTCCACCTCTGCTTTTAACAGCATCAAACTCATTAGCATATCATTTGGTTTATGCTAATTTGGAAATTGTGTATAAAGTCTAGTTGAAAGTAGTAAATATCCATTCTTCTGTAGTAACTGGACAATTGATTTCATTTTTTTTATTCATCCATGTTTGGTAAAAAAGAAGCCAAGACTTATGTATCGTGAAAATATTTTAGGAATAATGGCGCCCTCAAGCGGTGAGATTGCAACACTGCATCAACAGAAAGCAGCGCACTTCATCCCGGAAATATCGTTTAGCGAAGTTCTTCCTGAGCTTCCTGTCTGTTAATCCACTTGTTGAGGAGACGAGGAGGACGAGGGTACAAACTTAAAGCTTCACCAGAAGTCAAACAATGGCGGAAACGGACGGGTAAAAAAGCGGCAGTTGGTAAAACAAAACCCGGAGATTGAGCACCATGTTAGATTGGAGAGAAGCCAGTGTTCTCGGCGTCTCCGTCGCTCTTGCGGGGGGAGTCGCCTATCTTATCTGGAACTATGCGTCCTCCCCCGGGGAGAAGAAGCCTGAAACACGGCCTCGACAAGACGGTGAAAGTGCCAGAAAGGAAGGAGAGGGGAAGGAAGAGGAGGCTGAACAAACTGTTGTAGTCGCTGCTGCTAAACCTCAGAAAGCATCTGAGGTAAATCTTTAACTTTACTCGACACACCTTCCTGGAAACCGTTGTAGTATTATGTACTTCTAAAATAAACTTAAACTAACTCACAAGGACATAGTCAAGGAAAAGGTAAAAAAAATGTTTTAATAAAAATGAGCACATGTAGCTGCTCTTCACTTTAAAAAGGTTTTAGGATTAAAACTTGAGGTATCAACTCGTGCAGCAGAAGAAGACACATTTCTAACGTTAACTTTACACCCAAAATAGAGACCATTAATACAGAGCAGCTATAGAAGATTGGGTTTTAAGTTTGTATTTAATTATTAACATTCTGCAGAGTTTATAAACTACGACTACAACCAGCTAAATACCTTTATTTTTAAGTTCCAAGCAAGTTCTCTGGGGCGTTGCTGCGGGGGATTCTGGGAAATGTAGGATCTCACTGACTAAAATAGATTAGAAGTGAAACGATTAATTGGGCGACATAAAATTAATCTGAAACAATTTTTATAATCAATTAATCGTTTGAGTCATGTTTTTCAAGCGAAAATGCTAAATTTATACAAGTTCCAGGTTCTGACATGTGAATATTTGCTGGTTTTCTTAGTTGTCTGTGATAATAAATTTAATATTTTGGACTTCAAGCTATTTTAAGACATCACTTAAGCTCTGGGAAACTGTGATGGACATTTTTCACCATTTTCTGACATTTTATAGACCAAAAGACTAATCGATAATCGATAATGAAGTGATGGCTAGATGCAGCCCTATTAATAATAATATTTGAACTCTTAGCCAGTCCATTAAAGGGTTTTTTGTTTCTTATAAACACTCATAAGAGATAAGACATTTATTTTTGTATCTGCTGTGGGCCATTATTATTGAGTACTGTATCTCAGAGTATTAATAATGTGAAAATAATATGCAGATTTATTGATAACTACTAACAATACAATACAACTCGATTAATTGTTTGGCCTGTCAAATGTCAGATAGTAATGAAAAATACTGATTCTTAGTGTTGTTTACACATTTTTTGATCAACTTACTGATATAAATTGTAATTTTTATATCTTTATGCTTTGGTCTGAGTCTGAGTTTTGTACGACTGCTTCATGTTTGGGGAAAAGTTTAACATTTTCATTTGAGATGTCAGCCGTATTTTTCTAAATATAAAAAAAGGGTTTTATAGAAAAACACGTCTACATTCCTCAACATTAGGCATCGAATAAGTATTTTTTATGGTATCAGTACAGAAAAACTTTGAGATAGTATCCAGCCCTGATCTGATGTGTACTGTTCTGTGTGTGCTGCAGTCCAGGCCTGTGGAGTCAGAGGGGACACAGGTGCTGGTTCTGGGTCTGGATGGAGCAGGTAAGACCAGCCTGCTGCACTGTTTGGCCACCGGCAGCCTGGAGCAGGACATGCAGCCGACGCAGGGCTTGAACGCCGTCTCCATCAACAGAGAGGACCTGCAAATCGAGTTCCTAGAAAGTAAGTCTGAGCTCTTATTCACATCAAATGAGTCACTTCTGCTTCAAGTGAGTCGTGAGTTTGAGCATTGAGCCTGAGTGTCTGTCTGTCTGTCTGTCTGTCTGTCTGTCTGTCAGTTGGAGGTAAAGAGGAGCTGCGGCCGTACTGGCAGAAGTACATGCCCAGGGCTCTTGTGCTGGTGTTCGTCGTCGACTCCTCCAGCCCACAGCTCTTCCCCCTTGTTAAGAAGCATTTACATGAGTTGCTGGCCTCTGACCCCCGCCTGCCTTTAATGGTACTGGCCAACAAACAGGTGAGCATGACAGAAAAACACTCCAGACTGTTTTCAACAAAAGCCTGCAGGCCTCTCCTCCTTGAAGAACCTTGCACAGTTTATAATTAGAGACTTTTAATGCAGCTTCGGTTTGTGTTCAGATGGGCTCCAACTAACGATTATTTTCATTATCCATTAATGTGCGCAATTATTGTCTCCAATGTTTGGATTAAAAAAAATATGAAAAAACAGTTTTACATTGTTCTGGAACCAGAACAGAAGCTGTAGCCAGTGAATTATTGGCATTTTTGCTTAAAAAACAAAAACAAAAGAGTAACAATTAATCGATTAATCAACATTGTTTCTGATGAATTCTCTCTCAATTGACAAATGGATTATTCGACTAATCGTTTCAGCTCTAGTGTTCAGATGTTATTTCATTGTTTCACTTCAGAAATTTGTGAAAGTGTGATTCAATTTGTGATCTAAATGTAAGTCATAGCATCAGGACTAAAATGTAAAACATATGATTTTAACCTGCTACCAATCTGATGGCATGAATCTTATACGGGGGTATTGGCATTTCTACACAGGAGGTGTTTCAGCTGCATTTTTCAATTGTTCGTCTCACGCATGTCTGACAGAACAGATTCGCTCCTCTTTTAATTAATACAACTGTCTACACAGGCCGCATAGCAGCTCGCATTATACGTGCGTAAATGCATCCCAAAGTGTATTTTTACGCTTCAAGTCTATCTTCTTCCGTGCGTAACTACAGTGAATGTGTGTTGGGCTCTGAGCGCTGCCGAAACACAGGTGACCGACACTCACTACTGTGCCTGAATGCATCCTGTGTAGACACAGACGGAGCACCGAAGCTGCTGCTACTGTTTTTTGTTTTTACAAAAAACACATAGACTGCACAAATGTTCACAAGGATTGTTCCATTTTACTACAAAAAAAAAGTCATGCCATGAGAATAATAAAAAAGATGCTACAATCTTATAGAAATCATACACATAGTGGCTTTAATTCCATTATGTATATGTGAATGTACTTGTAATTTATATGATCAAAAAGTAATTTTTTGATTGGGCTTCTATAAAATGTTTGTAGTTTATGTTCAGTTTTAGTATTTCAGTTGTGATTGGTAAAGAGAAGGTCCTGAGTTGTCATGTGAGCGAGTGGTGATAAAAAATCACAGTAACATTGCACACAGGTTGGTTTAAAAGTTCAGACTTATCTTGCTTTTTGCATAATCTGTTCTGCTTCCAAATATTCTCAGATACATATATATATATATATATATATATATATATATATATATATATATATATATATATATATATATAGTTTTCTGTCTGAGTTATATGTGTTTTATTACACTATTGTCACAAGGAAATTCTGTTTAGTTTTTGCAAAGTTACTCAAGTAGTTGGTATGAGAATAACATACGCACAACCTTTGAGTTATCAGAACTTAACTGTGTCAGTAAGTACAGCTGTAAAAAGAGATATATTTCACACATTTTTAATATTTTTGGTTGTTTTATATTTATGATTCTTGACTTCTTACTATCTTTATTGTGACTGTGAGGCACCAAAATACCAAGGCAAATTCCTTGTATGTGAAAACCTACTTGGCAATAAACCTCATTCTGATTCTGATTCAGTGGGAAAGTACTTGATCAAAATGTTATTTTTTTGTCCATCAGATCTTCTAGCTACAGATTTTGAACATGAATACATTCAGCATCGTATTAATTCACCTTTTAATCCAACAAAAGCTGATAATAAATCTCTGTGGTTTGTAGGAAAACCTAAAACAAAAATGAGCAGGCTTTCTGGAGTCCAAGTTCAAGTTTGAAAGAAAGAAAAAGAGGATGCTTTACTTACATAATCTGAAAATACTCAGAAGGTGCTTTCCCTGCTGTTTTCAGAGGTACTTTCATTCGAGTCTGTGCTGTCCAGAATGTGAAAAGCTAAACTCCAGAGCAAACATCCTCTGATGTATTTTTGTAATCAAGTAAGGAGATGATAACATTTTTTGAGACCCACTCCTCCCAGATGTCTCCTCATGTTTGGCTCATGTTTCCAGGACCTTCCAGGAGCCTGCAGCATTACTGACCTCCATGACGCTCTGTCTCTGTCTGAGGTCGGAGACCGCAGGCTGTTCCTCATCGGCACCCATGTGAAGAAGGGAGAGGCAAAGCTCAGCTCGGGCGTTCAGGACGCTCGGGACCTGATCGTCCAGATGGTTTGTGACGGCAGATAAAACACTCTGGTCTTGGCCCGTTGGTGGTTGTCACTTAATCCTGTGTTTTGTGATCAAATTTAGTAGTTTCTTTGCACCATTTCACTTAATGGTTTTCACTACGCCAGGTTGGCTGAAACTCTTTTATTTATTTATGAAAACAATAAAACTGGTATTGGAAAAGTCTTAATAATTAAAGAATGTTGTTTGTTTTTGTTTTCAAATTTTATCTACACCAAAGATTTCTTTTCTTTTCATCCAAGCAGGTGATGAGCCTTAAATGTCTCGCTTTACAAGGCTGTTACTGGTGACTGTTACTGTGTGTCTCCTTTAGCACTGTAGATGATGGTACACAAACAACTGTTGGCTGTATTGGATGGATTTTTGTAATTTGGACTATATCATAATGTTCTTTGTGTGTCGTGATCCACAGAATATTTAATACCTTGACATAGGCTACTTTTCATGACAAAATAAACCCACCATATCAACTTAAGAGTACAAAGTGAGGCTCCCATCCCTACTGATAAAGATCTGTTACATTCACTTGTCCACTTTGTACAGTGGCCTAAATTTCAAAGCAAAACTTATCGAGACTCTGCTGTGTTCAGGTCAGTGATGGTATGTGACATGATTTCTGGGTATTTAAAATTTCATGTTTCGAATAGTGATTCTTTCTGCCATTTGCGGCAGTGACTATTACAGCTTTAAGAAGAAGAAGACGTTAAACTTGTGAGACAAGCTTTCTGATGTGTTGTTAATATTTAAACTGATTTGAAATAAGCAGAATTTCAACAGGACACCACAACTATTTAATGTCTTAGTAAAACAGCTCACCGAACCTTAACACTACCCAGTACCTTTCTTACTGCAGGATTGTTATTGTTGGATTACAGCTTTAAAAACATTGCTTTTATGACACAAGTTCATTGTTTGATAAGTGCTTTGTCTTTATCTTAAAAAGGAAATTTACTTTATCTTTAAAAATGGAATATAAACCAGATGTCTTTTGGATTAGCTTTGTGTTTTTGCTGCTCAGAGAGATGTTTGCACACAGCTACTTGCTCCTTCTTATTTTGTCTTAATACTGTTTTATTTGGTGAAATCTGTTTAAGCCACTCTCTGTTAACTTTGGGATGAAGGTGAACTACATTGTTGATGTGTGCAAAGCCTTCACATGTACCATTTCTGATGAATGTAAACGTTTCAAAGAGCACTTTTTTAATCAGCTTTTTCCAATACCAAACTAAGTCCAACATACAGTATTGTGCACAGTACAGATTCTTCCCAGTTGTGATATAGTCTTATATACAATTTTTTCACTCTTAAATAAATTGTTCCCTTTAAATTGATTTGTGTGACTTGTTGTGCTTTCATTGTAATTGTGAGAATTGAACTCATGACCTTCCACATACAGGACAGTCTCTCTACCCATCAGGACACCCTGCAGCGCCACATTTATGGGTATAAAATTAATAACAGCTTATCTGGGAATGCAGACTGACTTCTCGTGTGAGGAAAAATCCTTGTCCTAACATAGCTCCTGACATTTATTCTGCCGTCAGGCCATCAAAGTACTTTCATATCTGGAATCTGATCCAAACCCACAGCGGCTCTCCAGAAATACTGCAGCAGCCGCCCTCACTACTGACCTCAACGTATCAGTTTCTTTTTAACATCCTGCCTCGGAAGTCTTGAGACAGCAAGATGGATGGGTTGAGTGTGCAGACTCCAGTTTCAAGGAGTCCTCAGGTGTGGAGTTGGTTGCCAAGGACTCCTGGCTCCGTAGCAACAGCAGGAGATTAGTGTGAAACCATCAACAGGCAGCAAGCTGACACATCCAGCCTGCTGCTTCTGCTTCAGGTTGAGATGATGTCTGGAAAACAAGGTACACTTACCCTTTTTTATGTGCAAAACTGTCTTCAAATGTTTGTAGTAAATATTTTCAGTCTAATTTCTTTTTTTGTTGTTGATTCTTGCAGAGATTCAGTCCAGATTTCGTCCATCAAACAGGTGAAGTAACATCATTTTTTTATTAATTTCTTACTTTTTCATATGCAGCTACTTTGGCTTACATCAAAAAGTTTACCCATCTCGATATATTTGTTACAAGATTATAAATTATAAACTGCTTGTTTGCTACTTTGTTTATTTACTTGTCATTTCTGTATATTTCATAGTAGTGTATTTACTGTATTGTATGTATAACACTATACACTTATAGTTAGTTATAGTTAAAACTAATGAATTAACAGTTAAAATAGCTAAATGAATAAGCAGTTCTACTTTATTTCTGTATTGTACCTTTTTTTGGTAACACTTTATTTGAACCCCTATTTAGCATGTAGAAGCAGTATATAAACAATTAATAGATGGTTTATAACACACTATAATGTAGTTGTAAGCAGATATATTGTCTTTTTTTAAGTATTTGACAATGACATTGTGAAGCCTCCATAATTGGATGCTGCTATTTAAACATGATAAACGACACTATGGTATAAATGTCCTTATCTGCTTATACCTGCATTATGTGTTCTAAACAATTTATTTATAATTGTTCATATACTTCTTATTAATGATAAATATAAGGTGTGTATAATAAGTAATAAGTGAAGTGTCACCTATATATTTTTTGTTTTACTATGTCCATATATCTCCTTGAGGGGTCACTGTGGAATAAACAAGAAGTCTAAAAGCCTAAACCAAAAATCTAAACTTTTCTCTTTCAGTCAGTCCTGCAAAATAGAAAAACCTCATGAAAATGTGACTCACAGATAAACTCTGACAGTTGTGTCTCTGAGTGTCCACAATGAGGTTTGAAGCCAACCTTTTAACTGAAGAGTAAGACCAGTTATTGGACGTCACAGCTCTGCCCGAAAGAAGAAAACCCTCAACAGAGACGGGAAACCCACCAAGTGATTGCATGTTCCCCCTCTAGCCCAACGTCTCTAAATTACACTCGTATTTAATGCTGATTTGTGTCATGTTGTGTTTTTTTGGCAGAATCTTGGATCTGGCGCAGCACAAAACCTCAAAAACTGTTTGGGCCACGACTCCTTGGTGAGTAGCTGAGTCATATTATATTTTTCCTCTTGATTAAAATCGGATTCTTTCTTACATATGTGAAAACAAACACAACTTTTCTGATACCACAAGAAGTATCACAGTGGCCTCTGCTCATTGCATATTTGGTTTTTGCAGTCTGAAAACATTTTCAGCATTGCAGGATAAGTTCTGTTCCAGCTGTTACATCACATGAAATTGCATGTTTGTTCATTGATCTAGTGTAAAATTGACTCCAAAAATTCAGGAGCCTCTGTGGTCAGTGTTTTCTTCCTCGAGTGCAATTTCTCTAAACTACATAATTAAAGACAGATGTCTGGCACGCTTTGAATGTGTGGTTAAAAGGGCAAAACAATGGAAAAATGAACAGAGGTCACATTTGATTCAAAGTATCATTCTTTCATTTGGTAATCGCCCGCTTGGAAAATATTTATTCTGCATCTACGCCAACATTTTCATCATTGCAGCTCCTTATTGGAAACTTTTTGCATCTTTTCATTGATCAGTGAGAAGCTGAGCTGGGGCAACCAGGAGCCAATATGGCCCGTCTCAGCTTCAGCACTCGGAGCCGTTCCAAGTGCAAGAATCCAATACCTAGCCAGGCACAAAAGAGACTTCTCAGCAAGGGAGGACCACCGGAGGTAACTGTAGCCTGTCTGCACCCCGAACATTATTGATGACTCTATCAAAAAGGCTTGAGAGGGAGGGCTGTTTGTGTTCATGCTCCAGAGGGCTGAACGCAAGCTTTTCATGTTGTGCTGCATCGACATATTTGAGAAAATGTTTGCAAAGCTGAAGGGTAATGACTTGATGCTCTTTGGCACAGAGTTGATTCAGGAAATGCAAACTGCAAAGTGATGTTCAGGACTGATGCCAGTTGCATCCCAGTCAGAGGCGATCACCCCTGAGAGCTGTCAGGCGCAGTTAGTGGACGAGAAGCTGTGATGGTAGTTAAAGGTACAGGGGCTTTTATTTTGATATTGTTTGTTGTTTCCCCGCCTCAGCTGTCAGATTAAAAGCGCAGTAACATGGACTGAAATTCAATCAGAAGCCCACACAGGAAGTGCAGTTCCCAGAACAAATAATAATTTACTGTAAGTGAAGATGACAGCAATCACCTGCTAGTTTGGTTCGATGCAGGATGTGTTCATCAGAGAGTCACAGTATGGAAGAGCTCTGAGAAGATACCGTTGATTTAGGCTGCTGAATACATGCAGTATGTATATATTGGCTTGATTTGCATTGATACGTTGAATACTAAACTTAGATTGTGATAAATGTATTCTGAGGCCTGATAATTACACTGCTATGCACATCTAATCTCATCACTCTGCAGTCAAGAAGTCTAGTCCATTTTGTTAATTTCTAATCGGATTATGTGGCAGACTGTCTGGTCCTGCTACAACACAAAATAAAATATCAAAATATTATTAGTATCAATAGTGGGGCAAAATGTAGGGTATGGCAACTGTCAATTAACTGATGTTTTGGTCTATAAAATAGTGAAAATATTTTTAAGATTTACGTGCCACAGACATTAAAATGATGTAAAACAGAGAAAAGCAGAAAATCCTCACAACTGAGAAGCTGGAACCAGTGAGTGTTTGGCATTTTTGCTTTAAAAATGACAATCAATTATTCATTATTTAAGCAATTATTAAAATATTTGCAGATTAATTTTCTGTCTATCGACTTGTAGTGCTGAAACTATAAGACCGTTAATCAATATGTCTATCAACAGAAAATATTCAACTAATGGCAAACATTTGCTGGTTCCAGCTTCTCAAATGTGAGAATTTGCTGCTTTTCTCTGTTTTACATCATTTTAATGTCTGTGGCACTCAGCCCCAAGTCCACTGGTTTCTACTGAAGAAGCAAATCTTAACAAATGGGTCTGAAATATTATTTCACTACTAAAAGGCTCAGTAATTTCCTAAAGCTGCTGTGCACTGCAGTTCTAAGCAAGCGTTACTCAACAAGAGTAAATAGTGCTGTATATAGGCCCCATAATCTGTTGGGGCCTATTTTCAGTGTGATTGAGTCAAAATAAACCAGAGACAAAACTTGTTAGAAGGATCAATTCTTAGATGATTTTGGTCTTTTCATGGGATTTGTTGACAATAAAAAAAAAATAAATTTCACCAGCCTCATTCTTTACAATTCGAAGGAATGATTTTGCAGAGACGATACATTCCTTAAACATTTGACTGCATATTTGCTTTAAGAGCAAAACAATGAGTCAAAATGAAATTGTCAGCAGGAAGCATTTAACCTTAGTTAGGTGTCATCCCACTGTCTCGACTAAGTGTTTAACTAATTGAAATGTTTTTGTGGGTGCAGATGATTTTCCACTCGTAACCTCTGTCATCAGCTACGCACTGACACTTATCCATTGTTCTGCATCCCCCCTCCTCCTCCTTCCTTCTGGCTCAAGACATTCTTTTGTCCCAGACACACAACACAACATATAATGGATGTGGTAATAGCTTCCATTTTCCTGCAGGAAGGAGGAGGAGGCGAGCTTCTTTAGGAAAACCCAGCATCCTTCCTCCAGGGCTTCCCAGTACGAGCACATTGTCCGCTTGTCAACACCCAAAACCAGGAGCTGCAGCTCCCAGGAAGCAGGGTAAAAGCCTCATTAGACATCAAACACAACCAATAAAGTGAGAGAAACAAACCCAGATCAAATGAGTGTTCTGATGTTTAGGGTTATTTGGAAGCTCATTAGCATTGATCAGCTCAGTGGCAGCTTTGGAGCTCAGTAAGCATTGATTTTCTTTGGAAATCATCACCGAAACAGATACTACACACACTATCATTACAGCAGTTATAAGTCATTTGTTATGGTAAATCTGTTTCAAATAAATACATTGAAAATAGATAGACTAGTAGATAAATCATGTAAATAAATCCTCATCTACTACCGATAACCACTGGCTTCTGCTTGGTAAAGTTATATTAGCTGTGTCTACAGCAATACATTTAGCTAACAAGCTAACATCGCACCTAAAAATGACAACTATCAGTGTTAATACAGTCAATTCTCAGAGCAAAACAGACCCGATATAACCACATCTGCCAAGTTGTGTTGTGTTGTTTTGGTGATTTGCAGGTCAAAAGACATCTCGAAGCTTAGATTATAACTGGGCCTTTAGGCATAGAAGTTACATATAACCAAGTTTTTTCCCCCAGGCATTTTTCTGCCTTTATGACAGACAGACAGTAGAGAGATGAGAGGAAACGAGGGAGAGAGAGAGAGAGACTCTACGTTCGGATTCATGGTCCTAACTCCATAACTAGTGTTTTAACTTCTTTTTAGAGGGTATACTGTACATGATTTTAAAATATAGTTAGGATGTGCTTCATACTGAAATGGACTAAATGCTGGTGTAACTTAAATGTAAAAAAAAAAAAACCTCTTTTAACCAAGTTTTATAGTTTTGATTTAGGCATCTTTTGACTTGCAAATCACCAAATCATTGCACAGACTGTGAACAGCTGATTAGCTGCTGCCCACAAAATTCAGTAGATATGGTTAATGATCAGGCTTCTTTTTCTTTTTTTGGTTGTTCTGATTTTTTTTAGGGGCGATGTTACCTTGCTGGTGTGCATCGTTTTAAACAAACTCAGCTATTGGAACTACCGCTGTAATGATTAGCTGAATTTTATAAAGTTTGGAAATCAGTTGATTGACAGTGGTTCTCAATCTTGGGGTCAGGAACTCACAAGGGGTTCCAGCCTAAATATGGGGGGTCACAAGATGATTTAAAGGGGTAAAAAAAACAATTCTGCTAAACAAAATAAGACTAAACAATGAATCAGTGTATCCAATAAATGCAGCTTAACTAGTAGAGGACAGTATTAATCAGTAGTAGTTGAATGAGTTTTTATTGTTGTATTTTGATTATCATTTCTCCACTGACAGCAACAATTTGAAAACATATTCACCACATCAAACTACTCATTAGTGCTTTAATGTTAAGAAGTGTGTATGGACACATTTCACAGTACACAGTATGTACAGCAGCACAATAACAGACTCTCTGAGGTATCGGTTTTAGAGATTATTTCCACATCCGGCTCTCCACTAGACCTCCATGTCACTGGATTTTGGCAGATGTGTGACTCAAAACTTCAAAGCTTTTCTTCTCCCTCAGGGGGGTCCACGTACAAACCAAAGTCTAGAATTTATTCGCAGCAGAATATAGCATATCATATTGTTAAATATGAGAAAGCCAAGCAGAGGCTCTAGTCCAACACTAACGTCTCCATGCTGCGTGAGGAAGCCAACGTTTGGACATCTGTTATTTCAGTGTCAGACTGTGGGAGAGCGCGGAGCGGAGACAATAGAGCTTATTGTCCAAAGTTCAGGACCCCTGGGATTCTCGCAGACAGCCGCGGAAGTCTTTTTATAAATCCTGAGCACAGCGGTAGAACATGTTGAAGGGCATGAAGAGAGATTCGAACAGGGTTTACATTCTGAATTCAATACACAAAATGAATATTTGTTTTGGGGGTTTAAATAGTAGACGTAACGTTGATTGCTGTTTTAATGCTCTGCGCAAAAAATAATAATCACCAGCAGTCGAAACTTAATCCTCTCATCTTGTTGCCCCAAAAAAACAACACAAAAACAGCGAAATAAATAAATAAACCAGACACAACACAAGGCAGCACAAGCCACGTGGCAGATAAAAATCAAATACTTTTCCTTCTAAAATTAGACACGTGTGAACCTCGGGGAATAAAAGTGCCTACCTTGACAAAATGATTACTGTAGTGAAAGTTACTGCAACTATTTTATGGGTTGCTAATATTTTTATAAGTATTTATAAGACATTTCCTTACAAATTAGTTACTTACTATACAGGGAATAAAATGTGTATAGTCAAATAATATACTCAAATACTGACGTACCAGCCCTCTATTAAATTTAATAGTGTCATCACTTCATCTTAGAAACTGGGTCAGTTACATTTTTGCCTGATAATATTTTTTATAATGAAAATATATCTTAGAAGGATTTAGTTTGGTGTCATCTTATATTAGGTTTTGAAGTCTTTTACGTTTTTCTTAAAAACAAATGTCAAAACCTGTTAAAAATGTTGAGCGTTGAGATTCATTCTCAACCTTGGGGACACATGTCTGTGGCAAATCTTCTTTTTTTTTGGCATTTTGCCTTAATTAGATAGTGGGAGAAAGAAGGGTATAACATGTAAGAAATCAAACCACGAACGTTGCAGTTACATCTTAACCACTATGCCACAAGGATGCCCCATCTGTGGTAAATATTCTAAATGTAAGGTCCAGTTACTTAGCTGTTGTCTGAGCTTTCGACTGTATTCAGCGACCTTTTTTACTCTGGCCCTCTGTGGGATACGGTTGAAAGCTCCTGGATAGGTAAGTGGGCCTTACCTTTAGAATATTTACCACAGATGGGTTTAAAATGTACCCCCATCACAATTTTGTGATGTACAACAGAGAAACGTTGGTGGAGAAAAGGATGAAATTGTAATATTTTGTGAATAAAGACATAATTTTACAAGAAAAAGTCATAATTTGAGAAAAAAGTAATAATTTTGGAGGAAAAATGTTGTTTGTGTATATAAAGACAAATACAGCTTAATAAGAAACCACTTGACTTTTCACATGTTTATTTCTAGCAGTAAAATTAAAGGTGTTTCTTTCCACAGGCCTCCTCACACACCTCAGTGTGAGAATACCTGTCCTGTTTGGCACGTTGATCCCAAAGTGAAAACTGCTGTGATCACACTGCGACTGCTGCAGCTCTCCAACCCCAAACTAAACCATCCAGACTTCCAGAGCAACAGAGAGGTAAGACAGAGCAGATTTTTGTCAATTTCTGTTATTGTTAAAAGAAGCTTGTCTCCTCAAATTTGATTGTGTTAGCAAAATCCTCACCGTCTGCAGGTGTTGAAGTGTCTGTAAAAGGGGGTGGGTAATATGACAACGTACAGTAAGACAACAGAAATATGTCAGCCATCAGAGATTTTGCGATACCAACATACCTTTTCCTTTAATATATCGGATTGTATTAGAACATCAACAGCAATTAGGACTGTTTGTTGCAATATTGGATTTACAGGATTTTTGCATTAATATAATGAAGTGCCTTTATTGTCAAGTATTTGATTCACAGGATTAGCTGAAAAAAGACACTATATCTCTATTCTGTTATTTTAATTATATACATCTACACAATTTAATTTCCAGAAAATATTATTATATCGCAGTACATATTGATATTATGATATGAAATTTCCATATACTGTGGTAGAGATTTTATCACTTTCACTCACCCCTAGAATGTAACATGCCTTTGGTCATAAATGTTAGGGATGATGACCATTTGAAATGGGATTGTTGTTCTAGTAGTTTTCTGAAAACTGTGTTGGGCAGCAGAGCTAATGATAACAAATCTAGACCTTCCTCAGCCGGTTTTTCTTCAACTGACGGTTGAAGGCCAAGTTACCTTGTTAGATCATAACCACAAAGTTTTATGAAGTCTGATCTTCCTCCGTCTGTTTGTGTTCCACAGAGTGTTGCATCCATCGTTTCCTTTGCTTCCAAGACGGCTCGAATCTCTCAGCGACTGGTCCAGCTGTCGCTGCCCAGACTGAAGGAGAGCAACATCTGCTGCGAGCTCGGACGCCCGGAGGAATCAATCTGGACTGTGAGAGCACCTACTGATTTATCATTTCGTTATTTATTGGTGCAGTTTATTTTGAACTCTCTTAATCAAAGATTTTAGTGATGCCGATTAAATAAAATTAAACAGTAGAGGACTCAAAAATCAGTAATTTATGTACTTGTGGAGAACATTCTTTCAAAACAATCTTGGATGAAACAAACGTCTCAACAAAGCAAGAACAGTTTTCGCTTGGCTGTATGTTTGACATTACACAGTCAGTTAAAATATTTTCCAGCTGTTTGAACCAGCTCTCTGTCATGAACTGCAGAGTTGCTTTCACATGATGAATAGTTCTTCTAATTAACTGTGGAATTTTCCAATCATTGTCATCAGCTAAATGACTATTCGATGCATCCTCTGCTGACACGCAACTGCCAGGTTTTTATTGGCCGTCTGTCCTCATGATCTGTGGTTTTGCAGTCTGGCTCTCATTTTTTGATAGATGAAACACTTAATGACAGACAAAGCGTTTCTGAGTTTTGTCCTAGAAGCCCTTTCAACGCTAATATTTACTCTAAATCTCTAAATCAGGTTTCACGGGCAGCGAGGAGAGCCACAGTAAGTGCTCGTGTTGAAATGCTGGCGAAACCAAAACAGCTTTCCAAGGACTACATCCCTCCACGAGAGCCAGTGTGGAGCCGGAAAAAAGTCCTGCCCACCTGAGCTTCATCCCTCAACACCACAACCAAGTCAGTGCTTATCTAGTTTGTGCCCATTGTGAAGCTAATTCAACGTAAACCAGCAAAATGTTGACGATATGATAAAGTGTCTGAAGTGATGTCAAATATATTTCGATCTTGATTATTTTTTTAAAAGATCAATGTGGACTTTTAACTTCTTTCTGTGCTTTATTTACACTGGCTCTCAACCTGTCTAAAGATCCTCCTATTCAATGTTTTCCCAAATTCTTTTGAGCTAATAATCATGATAAAGCTTTTGTTTGCTGACAAACAAAATTACTAGAGTAGTCTGCTGAGTGTTTTTTAGATCATTTGCAGTAATACGATAAAACACCATAAAACCACAAAAAGAAGAGAATCCCTACATCTAACTGCAAACTCCAAATAAATGAAAGAAAAATCAAGATTAGCAAAGAGACCAGAATTTAGTAACAGGATCTAAATGACAGCATGAAAATGAACTAAAACTAATTAATAGAAACTGTAAAAATGATAAAATTGCCACAGTTAGGAAACCAAGCTGAAAGAATATAAAAGTATTAAATATGTCAAACTCAATTTGAGACATCTGGAGGGGGAATGTGAGTAAGAAACAACACAAATTGGTACATCTGTTTCTTTGCAGTTCTGTTGGGATGTCTGTTGATATCATTACCATGTATATAAAACGTTGAATAACAATTTTGGACTGCGATGTTAGAATCAATGAAAGATTGCTAAGTTTAAATCTCAAACCGTTATGAAAAAATCAGCACAGAGACGGTGAATCATGTTAGGAATAAAAACGCTCTCTCTGTCTCAGATCTGCAGCCTTTGTCTGAGCCTCAGTATGATACGGTGATCCACAGGGTTTTTCCCTTACAGTTGCAGCTGGATTCTGCATTTATATCACAGTGGGTATTTAAACCTGTCTTTTTTGTCAGTTTTACCACATCCCTTCCATCTCTCTCTGAAGTGGTCCAGCCAGTTTTTGATTTGGGACAGATGTGTGTGTGTACCATGAGCAGTTTTTCACTCGTAGACATTTTGAACAGTGTCACTTTAGGCCACTTTAGTCTGAGTATGAGAAAATTCACCAAAGCCTCTCAGAAACTCCCTTTTCCCCTTTTAGATGTCATAACTTGGTGAAAATACCACAATCTGGCCACAGTTTAGTTTACAAAAGGTGTCGGGGCTTCAGTTTGGAAATCCACTGTAATCCCACTTGCACTGCTGGTGGTGCCTGTGAGCGTTACATAAAAAATTTGTCACAGTTGATGTGTTCAGAGGTGGAGGTGTACTGTAATTTCATTTGGAGCGCAGCAGGCAGTGGCGGCTGCCATCGCGGGCTTTAGATCAGCGCAGGTTTGTGGCTTGGCTAGACATCAAAGGAGATTGAACCCACGTCCTGCTGGGAGGCTAATCTGGGATTAGCCCGCAGCGATCGTGACCTGGGACCGCAAGGTAGTGAGGAGGAGGTGGGTGGGGAGATGGGGACAAACATTTAAAAAAAAAAGAAAGCTGAGTTTTATTCAAACAAACATTTCAAACAGATTTGGTTGAGTCTAATCTACAGTAAACAGGTGGAGCCGTAGGATTGTTGTTATCTTCTAGGTCCCCTGTTTTCTTGTCAACAAACAGTTATTTTTTCGATCAGTGTTTATTTCCAAAACGCATTGTGCGTGCTTGTGCCAGTTGAGCACAAGATACAAATAAACTGGAGAGCCACTTATCAAAACATTCCTCTATAGCACCACTAGTGGTCAAAAACTCCACAGTTTTTTCCTTTAAGGGCAACTCTGATTGGCATTTTGGCATTTTCTGTTGATGAAATTAAAGTTTCTGAAGGTGCTGCTTTTCTGTTTATTTCCACCTCCTTATGCACAGAGCATGGACAAAATAGGAAACGCCTCTCTAAATATTGTCATTCTTCATATAACCATCGAATACAGTCTCAAAATTCACCACAAAATTGAATTAACACCTTTCTGACATGAAGATTTATTGCAGGGCTGACTTTGTTTAAGCATTACACAATAACAGTAATTTGCCTTTTAATTTAGAGTCAATAAATAGAGTAAATCAAGTCTATTAAGTGGATCAACAGACAATTTTGCATTTATTTAGTTCTAGCTTCTCGAGTGTGAAGATTTTCTGCTTTTCTCTCTCTTATTGAATATCTCTTGGTTTGGACTGTTGGTTGGACAAAACAAGCAATATGAAGACATCACCTTCTAGGGTTCTAGGAAATGGTGATTTTTGTGTTTTTACTATTTTCTGACACTGAGCCAAATTGGTATTTGTGCAAGGCTGCTGTATTGCATATTGGTACCCGGATGTTGCTTTTATTGTGTCCACACCCATTCATATACAGATTATTACTTGATAAATTGCAGTATAGATAATCTATAAGAAGGCTCAGAATGCACCCAGTGCTTATTTCCTGCTGGTTTAGTTCACTGTCTCATTGCGGGTGTTTTGCTTCACACTCATTTGTCACATGTTCTGTGCCAACAGCCTCACACAGGATGTTGTGAAATCGGTCCACACCTTCTGCTCAACACAGGAAGTAGTTAGAACTAGAAGTATCATTCTGCTCTGTCAGATAATGATACAATCACTTAGCCTTCATTTATTATATTTAGCAAAACGAAGGGTGTATATTTAAGGTTGTTATTGTTTTGATACCTTCCTGCTTTACACCTGAGTGATATAACTAATATTTAATAGTGAGCTTAGTTTATGAGAGTAGAATTAACTCTGTCTATTTTTCATTTGCATGGTGTAACTCTGCAAACAACTGTGCCAGGGTGGAGTTACAGGAACTCTGTCCAAACAAAAACCCTTTGGTAAATACTCCCTGAGCTGTTAGAAACTGGCAGCAGCAGCACTCTGTCTGATGCTGCTGTGGTTTTGAACTAGAACCAGTTGGACCAATACATCTGCTGGACTTCACTCTGCAAACTCAGTATTTACTTAATTAACCACCATTTATGTTGCATGAGATGAGGTACAACCAGAACAATCCATATGGTTTTACTTTGGTTTATTCGTTTGAGTAAATGATCCAAAACAGGAGAAACAGACGGGTGAAAAATGAGTATCTTCAAGATGTCGACTTTCAGGAGGGAAAGAAAGCAGCCAAAGGGACTGCCAGCATGTCAGAGTTTATCCAAAGGTGAATGAAAGGGTTCCATAAATCCAGGGATGGTCAAATTTTAGTTTGAAAGCACTTTAGAGGACCGTCTGCATGTCAGAGTTTGTCTGAGGGTGCTTGACTGTGTTGCCTAATTCCACAGATTTTCAAATTGACAGTATACATTTCTGACAAGTTGTGAGTAGATCAATGCTGGCTAGCTGTTCATGAAGAGGCCTAATCGACAGGCTAAAGGTTGTGAGTAGATTCTGGTGTGTGATGGATCTTCTTTGGTTGTATGTTAATTTAAAAAGTCATATTTTAAAGACTTTCAGATTTTTCTATGGCACAGTAGCGCCCCGCATCCTCATGTTTCCTCCCAGATGCTGATGTTTTGAAAGTCAACTTTGAACTGTGTTGACTTTCAAAACAGTGACATTTTTGGATATGGGAGTGTGGCTGCATGCTAAACCAAAGTCAGGGAGGGTACTTATCAAACTTTCAAATTTTTGTTATTAATAGCACATGTAAATATTGCATGCTTGATTGATTCAAATGCATCGAGCTTGACATCCTGCTGAATTCAGTTAAAGCCTCTTCGTGTCTGCCTAAGAAACTATTATTTGGTATTTTATTTGTGCACAGAAATCCATGAAAAACTTTGGAAAAAGGCTTCCCAAATGGGTCAGTTCTAATGCAAAGAAAAAAGGAGAGTAGCTGTCAAATGCAGAAAATGTCTTATGCTAAATATGTGGTCAAATACAGGCATTTACTTGCATGAAGAACTCAAAAAGGCTTGGGTCAGTAGCTATTCTGGTTGCAGCAAAGATGAGTATGCTGCCCGAGGAAGCGTGCCAAGCTTGAAACGAGTTGCAATCCAGAATAGCTGCCGATCCAGGCCTTTGTGTTCTTCGTGCAATTAAGTGGCTATATTAGTGTACATATTTAGCATTTTAAGTTTTATAACTTTTCTGTATTGAATGGCTCCCCTCCTTTTTCTTTGATTTTATCGATGTATCATGTGGTGGCACACTAGGGCTGCAACTTGTGATTTTTTTCACAGTTGATTAATTTGCCAATTATTAACTCGATTAATCATTTGAAACTACTTTTTAGAGATATGGTGGCACGCTGTGACACAGCAGCTTTGTGTCTCCCAAGATGGTGCTGGATTATAGTTATCTCCATCCTGCTGCTTTAAAAACTATTTTTCATCTTGTTTTTTATTTCAATTATGTACTTGTTTTTTTATTGCAAGGGTCTTCTTTTTTTTTCTCTATTTATGGCAGGTTGCACTTTCTTGAAATGACAGAACTATGTTTTGTTGTACGCAAGTATAATGGCAAAGTTGATTTGAATTGAATTGGAATTTGGTCTATTAAATGTTGGAAAATAGTGACAAATCCCCATCTTATTGTCTCAAAGCCCAAGTTGACCCATTCTGATCGCTTGTTTTGTCCAACCCACAAAAAGAGAAGCAAATATTCACATTTGAGAAGCTGGAACCAGTGAATCTTTTTGGCATTTTTGCTAAAAAAAAAAAAAACGATGTAAAAGAAATTAATCAATTATGGAGATTTAAATTTTTTTTTCTTCGATCAACTAAATCATCTCAGCTGTAATGTGCACAATAAGCGTTTGAAATTGTAGGACCAACCCGTAGAGGCACGTGGTTGCAGCTAAAATTGAAAATCAGAGTGGGATAATTGGGAGAATCACTTCAAAAATGGTACAAAAATTATAAAGAGGCACAGAAACTTAAAGTAAACCAACCACAGAGTAAGACTAAATAGATTGAGTCATGCTCTGGTGGTTAAAAAATGCAGATGAAATGATGAGGTCAATGTTGCATTAAGTGGAACAAAAAGTCAGGTTGCAGAAAGTGACGCAAACTGAGCCTGGAAGCTTCTAAATGGCAGATTCCTCACAGCTCTGCAGAGTCCTCTTAGCAACAGACAAAACCAGACTCCCCATTCAAATTCTGCACACACTCATCAGTTCTGATGGCAAACCATCAGACTCTCAGATCATCCTTTCCCCGGAGTGACCCGCGGACAGAGAGAGCTGAGGCACATACTGTACATGAGCAGGGCAGGAGAGCGGGAATGTTTGTTGCACCATCAGGGCTAAGTTTATTCCACTTTTCCACTTCCACTGTAAAGTCACTTTGGATAAGTTACCACCTCCTGCTTTTTCCATGCAATAAAACAGCCAGGTTTGAAACTTTATTCCCTTACTGAATTTGTTTGTTAAAATGTCATTAAGTAATCTTTCATTCTCACTGGCTTATATTGGTTACTGATTATTGGTTACTGGAAATATCACAGCTGTTTTTAAGTTATTCGAGACAAGTCAAATCACAAGTTTTACAGGCAAAATTGCAGTCGAAGTATAAATCTTTAAATCTTGAATTCTGACCATTCGGATCATACTGCATTTGAACGTTTTCTTTTCCTGTATTGTTAGTGTTTTTTACATTACTGAGACCCAGTTCCTTTGATGCACAGCCCTAATAATTACTGTAAATAGTCTCATTATGTGGCTATGCAAGGCCTGTCTGACACTGTCTTATTTTATTATTGTCTATTGTGTATTTTAATTTATCAGATCAAAACTTGACACTTAAATTATTTTCCTTTCAAGTATTTTAGAAGTCAAGTCTCAAGTCTTCATTTAGGGATGTGTTATAATCTTATAAAATATTAAATAAATATTATTTTAATATGTATCGATATTCATTATATATTATCGATATATATCATGAAATAGTATATTTCTTGGAAATTCAATTGAAAAACTGTTCTCCGATAAAATAATGAGACTGGATTTTGGGAAATGCAGTGAATTAAAACCCTAAAAAAACTCTAGGGTATGTCACATTTCTGCAGTTAATCCAATATTGCCATAAATCACTCTTGCTTGTTGATTTCCAACATTGTCAACAGTGGTCTAATACACCCAGAGAGACATGAGACACTGTCGATACCACGGTATAAACGTATCTCGTCTCATGGTAGCCTATATACCGTCAAATATTGTCCATCCCTATCCTCATTTTTGTGACCTAAGGCGGGGTTATCCTTGAGACAAAGAAGTTTGTACGTCTTGTTCGACCACATTGGAAGATAAACGTGTTTATAATTGTTTTCCGAACAGCCTGACTCAAAGTCGGGAAGACGCAAGACACGATAATCATTTAACTATGGCTATAACGGCACACACTTTCAGACTGTCTCTCCTGGAAGGTATTCATAGTGTTGCACTTGGTTGATCACATGATAAAAGTGCCAGAAATCGTTCGTAAAGAATGAAAAAAGAGAGCTTGAGAGAGAAGTTCAAATCCTGCATACTATCTGAATTGACGGTTTCAATGCTGGCCATTAAATTAGTTTCTAGAGCCAAACATCACCTGGTCGAGAAATTGTTAAGTCATGGGTGTTAATCTATAATCCTGTCAGCTGCAGCAGATGTACAATATAATGATCATTTTAATACTATAGGAGGCAATAACAGTTAACCAATCAGTGTTAAGCAATCCAAACTGTAAGATTAAATGATTTATGAGTAAGTGGGAGAAGGGCACGGTATGGGATATAGTTAGTGTGTGTGTGTGTGCGTGCGCGCGCTCGCTCACTATAAACAAATATGCTTGTTTTTCAGCTGAACAGAGTGAAACACCCCCAGGCTCAGGAAACGGACACCACTGTGTGTGTGTGCGTCTTCTATATTTCTATACTTATTAGGATTCAAATGTTCTCATAAGCAAAAAACCTTAACTCATTCAAAGTGAGGGGATTTTGCAGTCTTGACTGTTAAAATTAAAGTTATAGTTTCAGGAGTGGACATGGATATCAGTGCTAATGTGTTCATACTTACCTCCTACAAGGAATGTGTGTGTCAGTGTAAGATGTCAGTGTAAACACTGTCACAACAGCCTGTAAAAAGCAGCAGTGTGTTTTGTGAGCAGTTGAACTACCTGTTGGGTCGGTGGTGGTTTCTGTCGAGCTCGTTGTGCAGACAGTTCCCACAATCGGAGCGTTTTCACTCCAGGCTCTCTGGCAGGAAACCTCATCCTCGCTCTCCCACCTTATTCAGTCTCTTCACACACACACACAGAGTTCAGGATTTTGTTTCTGTCCTGTAAAATGAGCAACTGTAGCCCTTCTCACTCTCCACTTGCTCCACTTTTTTCAGCCTGGTAACTCTGATTTCAGGACATTTTCATTCCTCTACAGCACAAATATCTAATACTCCAACTACTTTAATCGTCCAGTAAACATCTTTTATCTGGTTGAATCTGCCTAAATAAGTTCATTCTTAGAGTAGAAGAATTTGGTCAAACTGCAGACAGACTTTTGTACCCAGCTTCCCCTCAACCATGCCTCATTTATTTCTGCGAGTAAGAGTAAATTTTACCTTTCACTTAAACTTGTCTCTTTCCTGCTCCTGTAGGTCTAGAAAGTGGACTTTGTGTTTTCTCTTCTTTGATGGATTTTTGGCACTTTAATAAAGACGCCCTCACTCTTTGTGTCTGGAGGACTGACCCTTTAGATTAACTATCAAACTCTACTGTAGCTGCTTGAAATATGTCTAAATTACATCACTTCTTCTAAATTTTGCCAGTTATCTACAGGAATAAGAAAAATTTTAGAAAGCACACACTCGGCCAAGGCTGAAACATTCTCTAAATTTATGACAGTAATATACACCATATCCTTACTCTTGAGGGGCTGGAACAATTGATTGATTTTCTGTGGATTATCTCAGGGTAGCAGATCTGACAGATACAGAGCAATTATGAGAAGTCACTAATGTTATTAATCTTTGTTTGTTTTTTCTTTCTTTTTCATGTTTGTTAATTTATATTTGGGACATTGATGCTGACATCAGGATGAGGATCCTATAAAAGTTTTATGTTTTGTCTGAAAGTGCTCTGGGTGAGAAGGAGAAGGAATTGCCCTTTCAATAAAAATACTTTTGCAAAAAAGTGATAGATACATGTGACCGTTTTTTCATTCAGCAGGTGCAGAAGTTTGTGAGAAAAAAAAGCAAAAATGTTCAGAAATGCTATTTAAAACCCTTAAATTCCTAAAACTAATCACTTTGTCCTTAACGCATGTCCTACATTAGCACTAAATTTCACATTGGACAACAATGGAACTATGGCACAGAGAAACAAAACTTAGTGGGATACATTCGTTGTTGGTTTTGATCTTATCATGGCATTTCTTGACAGCAAGAAAAATACAGAATATCTTTTTGAGGCGTAAACCTCTAAGTCGCTGGTGAGATCATATCCTTTTCACAGAGAGCAGTCACAGGGAAAAAGGGACAATGAAATGACATCACCTGTCATTTGTTTAGCCCATGATGCCATTCAGCTCAGTCGGCTCACGTCCTGGAAATACTACTGGAAATGTTCCCGAGTTGTCCCTGGAAGTTTCTGGATAGCGGCAGCTGATTCCAGCAACATCTATTGAAAACCCAGCGCTTCATTACATCTTTTATAGTCCTTTGAACAGCTCGGCGTCCAGCTCCGCTCCCTGCTGACAAACACATATGTAAACAAAGCCTGAAAACAAAAGCACACTATCCCCCACCCTTTCTAAACTTCATCCCACCATTGTATAACTCAGCTTCCTCAGTGAATTTGAACCCCAGACGTACAGTAGCCTCCAAGCATACTCAAGTCATTTTAACTTATAATAACAATATGTTTATTTCTGTAAACATGGCGGTTATATTGGCAACAACACACAAACACCTTCACATTCCATACAGTAAGTTAAAATCGCTTCATAGATACAAAAAGAGAGATGGACACATGGAGAGGGAAGAGTATGAGGAAGGGGTGGTAGGGTCAGTTTGTCCAGGAGAAACAAGGTCGGCGCAGAGCTTCAGGCGTCCAGGAGATTCTTCAGTCTCAGTCCAACACCGATCCGAGTTCAGCTGGAAGACCCTCCGCCTGCCTCCACTGTGCGTTACGTAGCTTGAACCATTTCTGGAGGAAACAAATAAACAAAAAAGAAAAAGGAGAAACACACCCATGGGAGGCGTTAAAAACAGGTAACAGGAGGGGTTTTTTGTTCAGAAACAAGGCACACGGCTGCATTTGGCAAAAACTGCTGCAGAGCCTGAAACATGAGGGTAATGAGGTAACTGGTCTGACATGAATATTCCTGAGAAGTTACACAGATGGAGTTCTTGTATTGTCAAGAATGATTTGAACACAATACTGGGTTCTCCAAATGAATTGTTATACTTTTCTCATCCTCAGGCCACTGGTTACATTTACATACACAACAATCATTTAACTATCAGTGAGAGTTGAGCTCAGCTGTCTATATGATTCTTAACTAGGCAACCCAATAGTGCTGTGTTATTGAGTATTCAAGCAAGACACTAAAACAACTATAGTACTACTACTATGTGCAACTTAAAGACCTGTGAATTGTTTCAACTGGTGTCTATTAGTTTGTTTTGAGATAATTTGAGCATTACAGCTTAATTCGTCGCTAGCCTGGCTATGACTATAGCCTTGTTCTTAATATTTCTACAAAATGTGTATTTACATCTGATAAGTATAAAGCTGCCATGTTTTCTTTCTGAGAGTGAGATGAGAAGATTCATATCAATCTTATGTCTGTGCAATAAGAAGCTGTAATAAGAACATGTTAGCTTAGCATAAAGATTAACACTATGGGGAAACTGCTAGCGTAACTCAGTCCAAAAAATAAATAAATTAGAAACTACTAATATGTCTAAAACTCGCTAATTAACACACTGTATGTTGTTTGTTTAATCCGTACAGAAACAGAACTGTCAAAACGACAATTTGTGATTTTAGGGAGAGTTGCATGTTGGAGCAAAATGTTGAACTATATATAAGATACACTCTCAACACAATGCCCTAAATATCCAAATTTTTCACAACATCAGCAGTGAACATGCATGCTTCCAGCCTATTAACTGGAAGCATCATAACCATAGCATGTTAGCAAGCTAACCAGTATATAAGCAACATGTTAATCACAAAGTAACATACTATGCTATGAGCATGTTAACATGGCTAAAGATAACATGTTAACATCCATGTAAATAGCTATTGAATTTAACATTTAGCATATAAAATTTTGCATTTTTGCATTCTAACGTTAGCATGTAAACAGCTATTGAATTGAATATATGCTAACATTTTAGCTTTCTAATGCTATGTTAACATATTCATATTAAATATAATATGTTGCTCATTAGCTTGTTATCATACTAGCATTAGCATATTAATGAGCCTACAGTTGACACGTTAACATGCTAATGTTTAGCATGTAACATGCTATTTGTAGGGTATGACATAAAAATTGTATTTTGTATAGGATATCATACAAAGCGCACATGAGAGTGTTTTACAAAAGGATTTACAGGATGGCTGAAAGTCATGTTTTGGCATCTAAAACAGTAACTTCAACGCAAGAGAGTCATTAACTGTTCCTTTCTGGCTTTCATTATCTTCATAATCACATTAAAGTCACATTTCTTGGTGCATGTAAATGTGGTCACTGACTCATACAGAGACAGCAGTGACCCTGAGGCTAAGTTGTATCAGGGAAACCACAGCAGCAATTTTTCCATCCAATTTTAACAGAGAATGCAGGCACTGACTGGGCTTGTTTCTCTGGATCCAGTTCCCTGCAAAAGCTGTCTGCGCTCTGACCGCTCCACCAATAACTGCTACACTTAAACTCTGACCAGATGATGACTGCGCCGAGTGCCTTGACACACACCCGTGACCCGGCACATTGCTGTTTTGCGGTTCGTGTTGTCAAGGGATTCACAACAGTGCTGACATCATCTTGATAACGGCAAAGGGAAAGGGAGGGATTCGGGACAGCAGAATTAAGACTCGAGACCCTGGGAGTCTGTCCGAGACATGCGCCTGGCAGGAGGGACGGTTTCCACATTTTGTACTGAAGACGCATGAGATTCCCATTTGGAGTCGTCTGGGTTTGCACTTAAAAAGGCAGAGACTAAATCAATTCAAGAATTGGCTGTTCATGCTGCACTCTGTGTTTTGGGATTTCATATTTGTGTAGCTCATTTCTATGATGCGAAGGAAAAAGTTACTACAGTTCATCATTAGATATTTCTCTACTAAAAAAGATTCAGTCTATAAAAGGTTTAGTCTTTAAAAATGCCATTTTCTCTTCCAGGTTATGAATGAGAGTCAGTTGTTTTCTACTTTGTTTTGTTTCTGGTCCTTTTTTAAAGTGCAAAAGATCTTTGAATGTCTTGTAAAAGCATTACACACATGCCACTTCAGAACAATAATGGTGAGAATTACAATCCTGCTGACCCATACAATGGTGCTTGTGTCATTTTTTTGCCCTTTCACTAGCACTGGCTTACATAACGAGGCCTTTCAAACTTGACTCTACCGTTATGTCACTTACTCTGCAGCACTGAAAACAAATATAATGGTCTATGAAAGGAGCTCAAACGTGCGGCACAGAGGCTGAAGCACGTTGTAAATGTTGTTCATGTGAAACGGGGAGTGGCAGCTGGTGTGTGTTTCTTCAGCCACACCTTCTCCAATGAGAGCTTTGTTAACAAATCCAAAACACTCAACAGGAGGGGCAGCAGGAAAAAAAAGAAAGCCACATCAGCTGGGAATGAAGTCAGGTCTTCTGATGAGGGGCTAGACCTTTACCTCACACAGGGCTTCCCCTGTCAGGCTGGCCCGGCTCCTCCCACCTTTGTATACGATTAATGGAAACTATGGAGGAAGCAGCATAGTGCCGCTTTACTTTAACAAACTTTTTTTTTTCCTGGAAGCAGAAAACTCTGGACAGAGCCAAATAATGAAACACCTCTGCTGTTCTAGTAATGACAGGCTGAAGATGGAGCTTGGCAGTAACAGTAGTTAGCCAAATCAAGCCTCTGTGTTTCCACCGACAGTTTTTCGGGACTGAGCTGTAGCACGGGTATGTACGGGTTGTTGCCAGGAAGAAACACAGGTCATAAATCTCCACACAGCTACCAGGTTGAAGATACCCACTTGGTTTGGCTAACTTCGACGGCGGAAGCCATATTAGCTTGTTAGCTTCGGCTAGCTTCTGCACAGACTGAGGACTGGATTTTGTCCCGTTGTACACAGCATTGTCCGGGGGGGGGGGGATCATTTTACGTCAGTATGGACAGGAATGATTATACCTACCAATAAATCATTCAATGTACATATGGGCATGTGGGCATGTGGGTATTACATTAAGAAAGATTTGAAAAAATCAGAATTTATCCTTTAAAGAGGAACTCTAGCGATGTTTACGATCAGTTTACTTGTCATGAGTACGAAAGCCTGTTAAAACAGTTGAATAATGTTTTCTGTAGCTCTGAAGGGGTTTTGTGAAGTCCGGGGTTGAGATGCATTATGGGAACAGTAGGATTCAGAATTTTTGGAGCTTGATTTATACTAGGGATTAAAAGTCAGAATATCTCAACCTCTGCTACATCCATTTCGACCTCTTTTTTTTTCACTTGTCTCTCTCAATTTACCCTTCCTTATGGAAATGCAATGCTAAATTGCTGCAGAACCCCTTTAAGCCTCAAGGCTGAAACATGCTTCTCTGGGCTGCACATAGACGAACGTGCACGGGGGTTTGCATGGCTGCTTCTTTTGTACTTGTAGGTACAACTTGTTGTATACCGGGCGTTTTGAACTCGCCTCCGGACAGAGTTGAGTTGGATCAACTAATCAGTTTGTTTGACCTGCAGGTCTGTACGTATTGTTGAGATTTGGGAGGTGTGCGTGTCGGCTCCTCTGCGAGCTACGGTTACCCATAACACCCTTCTCTGCGTAGTTTCACGGAGGCGTTTATGTGTATGTTCACAGAAGCATAATTTCAGCTTTACAGGGTCTCTACACAGGACGTGTTTTGTCTTACACACATCTGACATAACAGATCAAATTTAAATCAAAGAGATCAAGATTAAATCAGTACAGCTGACTCCCTCTTTATGCACATAACTGCAACCAAAAGCATATTTTTAGGCTTTAAGTATTTTCTTTCGACATGCGTAACTACAGTGATCGTGTTTTGGGCTTTGAGCACAAGCCATTGTGCTAGGCTGCCGGTGTAGACAAGAGACTACACCTGCACTTATAATACAAAATACTTTATCTGATGTACCTGTTTACACATGAGGATCAGATATTTGTGCCTATGTAACTTTCAACCCTGAGAAATCTAGAGGAACTGGTTTGTGGAGCCGAAGTGGAAAAACCAGTGACAATCATGTGAGTGACGTACGCGAGTTATTGATTGGTGAAATGTTTTGAACTGTAAGAGCTAAATATGAAAAGGACACATGTTCCGTGCCACGTGAGAGCTCTGTTTCTCTACCAATCTTAACCCGTCTGTCAGCCTCACGAGCACAAACATGAGCAGAAATTTGGTTATGAAATTAACCTGATGTTACGTCAACTCAAATGACAATGATTTACATGTAAGGTTTTACTTCCTAGTGAGTACAGCTAAGCAAATAGTCATGTTGTTTGCCTGCCAAATCCTGAAGAGGAATACAAACTGACCCTCAGAGTGCTTTTACAGTGATCTATCCATCTATCCATCTATCAGAGGAATGCAACTGTTGGTGCCTGCAGAACTTATGTGCAATTTCACCATGTAGGTTGTTATCAGCGCTCTGAAGCTTCACATCTGGCTCCTGATGTGACAGTTGCACAGACTTTACAGTAAGCCAAAGACATTCCTCAGATAGAGGGATGGTGGGAGTGTTTACATATGCGAGGGGGTGGGAGAGATTAAATACCTAAGTAATAATGCGACATTTAACAGAATTGGCTACTTCAATTCATGCCTAAAACAAGGGGATTAACAATCGATGTCTGGCTCTTTCTTGCTGGAGTGGAAGTTATGCGTTTGCTGTTTCTGATGTGTTCATTTATAAGCTCTAAAGTTGCAATGATCAGTCTATTAATTGATTAGTTGATGGACAGAAATTTTTGAAAAATCGTTTAATTTTTTGGGAAAAATCCAAACATTCTCTTGTTAAAGCTTCTCAATTGGGAAAATGCTCTGATTTTCTTTGTCTTAACATTAATTAATTATGAATTGTTAGTTGCAGCCCTAATAAGCTTTAACTTTGGATTTTCCACGTCCTACAAGGAAAAACAAAATTAAACTGTGTTTTTCCTCAAACCGTGATGTTAAATGAACATGTCTGCTGTTTTTCATTCTTGCATGCTTTAAAAAAAACACTAAGTCTGAGCAAACTCCTTCCGCTGATGAACATGCAGTTGAAAGTTCTGGAAAAAAATAGTGAGTGGACCTTGAGTTAAGATTATTTTGTCAAAGTACTGTTCCCGAGGTCAAGAATGTACTTTCGCATGTTTTTTAATCCGTTTCCCCAATCAAAAACTGTAACTTATGCTGCCTAACTAATGTTTATCGTCATTAACTGTTAATCTACCAATAAATTTGACAATTAATCGATTCATTTGGTCTATAAAATGCCAGAAAATAGTATATAATATACATTACAATATCCTAAAGCCCAAGGTGATGTCTTCAAATTGTTTGTTTTGTCTGACCAACAGGCCAAAATTCAAAGAAACTCAGTTTACTATCACATAAGACAAAGAAATGCAACAAATCCTCACATTTAAGAAGCTGAAACCACTGAATGTTTGGCATTTTGCTTGAAAATTTACATAAACTGTGAACTGATTATCAAAATAGTTTTCTGGTGATTAACTGATCATTTAATTGACAAATCATTTCAGCTGTACATCAAAGTTCCTGCTGCATATTAGGAGCCTAACGAACATTTAACCGCATGTGTTTTCTGCCCCCGGCTCGGTACATCATAAGCAGCTCAGTGTGTTTCCCAGCCATCCGACCAAATATGAAAGCAGCATAAACACGATAGCGACCACATCACCAGCTACAGAAACTCAAACCAACAAAAGTGATGTCACAGTCCCACCCTCACTGTTTCATTGACAGATGATCTTTCCTTCAAGTCAGCCCATTTAAACTTTAAGTCACCCTGCACAGATGAATCAGTGTTTGTGAGGATGACCAACAGTTGTTCCCTGAGCTGAAAAAGCAGCAGGAAACTCGACTCTGTCGTGACTTCATCAGGACAAACAACCTGGAGCTGCTCCAGTGGCGATCAATGGGGCGCTCGCTGCCTTTCTGGTCAGCGTTACAGTCAAATAAAGATCATTTCATCAGACTGTGACGTTTTAGCAGAAACATTGTCCAGGATCACCCTGAGTATTGACACTGTTCACAAACCTGCTCCATTCACTTTTAGTGGAGCGGCTCCTGGTTCGACATCACACATTTTAAGTCTTGTTTTGCTTTTAGGAAAAATTGTTCCTGCAGCCAAATATACACATGTACATAATGTTTATCTCCCTGTAACAGGATATGGTTATTTCCTCAGAAGTCACCTGACTGAGACACTGATAGTGATACTGACAACACTCATGAAGTTGTGAAATTTGCAGAGATGGAAGTACATTTACTCAAGTACTGTAGCTCAGTACAGTTTTTAGGTACTTTACTCAAGTATTTTTAGCAACATTGCATTTGAACATGAAACACTACTTTTTACTCATCTGCACTTTAGATTAAAGTAATAAAATATTATATATTGCTTTAGATTAAACTACTCAATGGTATAGAGTTACTCTTTGTGTCACCCAAATTTGCATTGACTATAATGCACACCTTCAAAATTACGCATCAGCAATTTAACACACTGACAGGCAGGTTCTTAAGTAATAGGCTATTATTACCCTTCATGGTTAATAAGGAATTTGTCATTTGTTATTTAAAGTGTGTTGCTCAGTTAAGTGCAGAGGTGGCAGACACACTCACTGCCGGTGGAAATAATTCATATTGTACAAATATCATAGGAAAACTATTCCTAAAGGACAGGAATACCACAGAGAATCTAAATATGAAAAAAACAAACTATAACATTACCACTGACATGCTTAAATCACCCTAAAAATAAAAGTGATTCCATACGAAATCACATTTAATTACAAAATAATCTTACTTTTAGGTATTACACACAAGGATGTTCAATAATCTTTTCTAGAAATGCCGCATACTATTTGTTCAGGACAACCAGTAGGCTAAACAACACATTATAATCAATCATTTTCAGCCGAAAAACCTAGAAATAATTCCACATATTTCCTACCAATTCCTGCTCACACAGAGAGGGTAAAGAAGAGAGAGAGTATTGATATATTAGGTTACTACTCACTAGTGTTTCCTCCTCTGACAGTCCGCACTCCGCAGCGATCAACATGAGCGTCGTCCCATCCGGATGCTTGGTGACTTTTTTAAAACTGTCCTCCAGCAGTTTGATCTGTTCATCCGACAGATTCAGACGCTCCATCGCTTTAGAAGCCATATTCCTGTTTCCAGTCTGTCCGGGGTTTGAAACAGCTCAGCTTCAGCCAGCCCTGGTAGGAGCTCCGGAGCCGGGGGGAGATGTGCGCACAGCTGGACGCGCAGAGCAGAAGGCACCGCGGCGCGCAGAGGACGCGGAGATGGAGAAGCGTGGAGCGGCGGTGGCTCACTGGCTGCTCGGCGGGAGTGTGTGAGCAGGTGGAGGCAGTGTGTTTATGTGTGTGTGTGGTTGGGGGTGTATGTATGTATGTATGTATGTGTGTGTGTGTGTGTGGAGGTTTTACTACTGTCAACAGAGGTACGTCATGAGGCGGTTCCCACCAGCAGAGCCCTCCCCTAAACATCTCAGCGTTTAAAGGAATATTATGGGAATATTAGGCCTATAGGATGATCACAGCAATAACTAATCCCTAGCAAAGTATCAGGAACAAATTTACTTTTATTGGCCTCACACAAGGAAATACCATTAAGTGCAATGTTACTGGAAACCAGCTACTGATAAGACTGTTATTACAATATAGTAGAAAATAAATGGGTCATAATATTCCATAAGGGAAGTAAAGCAAAAGAGTAAAACTGAAGCTCCTATGTGTATACGTTTTTACAGCATCTTTCAAATTATGATCAATGCCTCTGCCACAGTTTCATTTTTGATGCTGCCACTGGGGGGCGCCAAAGTAAGAATTTATTGGAGTCTATTTTGATGTTGCTGTTTGGATAAAATAAGATTAAAATGAATGTGTTATAGATTTTAAAGGGCTACTAGGTTATTTTAGTCATACATCAACATTTAAAGGAGTAGGTCAACATTTTGGGAAATACAGTTATTCGCTTTCTTGTCGAGAGTTGTAGATTGATAGCACTTTCATGTCTGTGTGTTTAGTACAGACCTGGTGCCAGGGAGTGATTAGCTTAGCATAAAGACTGGAAGCAAGGGGGAGACAGCTAGCCTGGTTCTGTCCCGAGTTTAAACATCTGCCAGCCAACCGCTCTAAAGCTCACAAATCAACATGTCAGACAGTATCTTGTTTGTTTAACCTGTACACAAAGAGAATTTTAGAAACAAATGTAGAAAGATGTTACTGTTCCTATGCCTGTCAAGCTTTCCGTTTTCGCACAATGGTCGAAGATTTACAGCTTGAAATTCTTAGTAATTTTTGAAACAAACACCTTGGTCCTTGATTTCAGGCAGTATTGGACAAAAACAGGCTTCTCATTTCGAGCCGAAGACCATCGATTTTCGACAACCGTCTCTGGCAGGTTTTATTACCTGCAGCTAGCTAGCTAATTAAGCTAACGTCAACTCCATGAGTTGGTTGAAAAGGCGGTCTCTGGCTGACTTTTTGCTAAGCTATTATTGGACAATTACTGTTTGGGGAGGGGTTTAGCTAAAACAAAAAAAAATGTCATTTTGACTTTTCTGTGTACAGGTTATACAAATAAGATAATACATGTTTTAGTGAGCTTTAGAGATGCTGATAGATTTTTTTCTTGTCCTTAACATACAAGCATGAAAGTGGTATCAATCTTCTCTTCTGACACTCGGCAAGAAATCCAATGAGTGTATTTCCCAACTATTTCTTTAAGTCCCTATAAGAAAGTATATAAGTATATGAAAGTAACATCATAAGATAAAATAAATGCCTTAAAGTAGGATAAAGGTCACTAGAAACTTACAACTGAATAACCTTGAATACTCCTAAAGCAATATATAATAGTAAAAGGAAGATTAAATAGGATAAATGTACCACAATGCAGACTAAAAGTTGCCTGAAAACATAAATCACTTTATAACTTTCTGTTACAACAGACACTGGTTATGTCCCAACAGGAATATTAAGGTAATTTTTTCAGCTTAATCTCTCTCTGTTTATGTTCATAAGTCTTATCCTCTCTCATTATTGAACATGTTGACTGACTTGAGAGCACAAAAAGAGGCACCTGTTCAAGCATGACTACAAAGATAAGATAGTCCTTTTAAATCATAAACCTTTTCACTCTCACACCCTTGAAGTTCTTTTCTCCCTAGTGAATGTTATTATGCAATTTTCACTGTGCTGTACTGTAATGAGGGGAATATTTACAAGACTCACTGGACTCACTTTGATCAGTTAGATACCGACTGTTCTGGTGAGTCTGCTGCTGCTGCCCATATCCTCAAAACACACACACACACAAACACACACAAACACACAGTTCCTTTTGATGCTATATTTGGATTTTGATTAGACCCATAATTATGTGGTACTCTCACTGAAAGCTTGAATTAAGTGACTGCAAAGCTTGCTGGGTGATTTCCTCTTGCCTGGATTTTGGTGGTAAATAAAAAAATCATACGGAAATCTCACCGGTAATACAGACAGCAAGCTAGGACTAGTCAAAAGATTCAGCCTTCGGATATATCCTTTAATGCAGTCATATTTGCACAATTGTTTAGGATCTACTGTGTTTGACATGTAAGCTCAGTCTTTTTGGGTGTTTTGAGGCACGCTTAACAGGACTGTGGGGTTGTTCATTGGTAATGAAAACTTAATCTGAACCAATTTGAGGAAATGACCCCCAAAATGCAAAGTTTTATGGGTATAAGGAGACGGATGCTGATATCTGATAGCCAGCAGGTCCTTGAGCATGAAAAACTGAGAAGAGCAAAACAAAGTGTGAAGATATTTCTTTGTGCATTTCCAAACCAACTGGAACAGACACCAAAGAAGAAGATAGGATATAAGGCCTGAAAGTGGACTGCCATAGACTGACTTCAGTTTGTTTTGCTTAAGAATCTAAATGAACCTTTTACCAGCCACTGTTCTGCTCGCAGGACACTAACACGATGTAGGACTGCTAGTGCTATGAAGAGTTGCATGTAAAAGAACATGGATACGATTATAGGTATCAATAAATATGACTAAATTTGAAACTGTTTAGCAGCAAGAAGGTGCCAGATGTTGGACGCTCCACCATATTGTCCTTCATAAGCAGAGGACGATGAATCATTGAATATTATCCCTGCCTTAACGACACAGTATATGGTGATTCTGCTGATAACAAGCTGTCAGTTTATGACAGACAAACATTATATACAGTTCTGTGGAATACAGTGGAAAACGTCCCATACCTAACACTGCTGCTGTCAGAGCTGATTGGCTGATGCCGATCATCCAGGTCGTATTTTAATGATAAGAAAAGTAAATCCTATCTGGGTGATCCAAAGTTCATTCTGAGGGCCGGATCGTAAACATGATCAATTGGACGGGATCATGTTTTTGTAAATGATATAAAGTAGAGCGGCACTTTCTTTTAGTGTTGGCACAAGTCATTAAATGTAACCTCTGTTCTTTGCTCACTATGCGATCATTTCCACCTGTTGCACGACTACCTGAAAAGTTGTTTAAGATCAGAGAAGACTATGACTTGAGAGGAATGTGCATGTTTAAGAAGCAACGGTTCAGATTTAATATAAACAATATTGTGTTTTAGTTGAAGGGGTGAATTTATGGAACAGAACTGAAAATGGTTTTTATAAAAAAAATTTAAAATGTATTTAATGAATGAATATAAAAAGTATATAATCAGAATGGCATGTTGGCATTAGTATAGTATACAGATATTATTTAAAAATGTTTACATTTTGTTATCTAACCTTTTCAGTTTGTAGAAAATCTTGTGTTACTTTGTTGCTTTCTATACTGTTTTGTCGCGAGTATTTGTATTTGTAACTGTCAAGCTTAATCAATTAATATTAATCTTTTATTAGTTGAACTAAGTTAAATGATCAATTGAAAGCTATTAAATAACTGTGATAAACCAATAAAGTTTAAAGCAAGTCGCTAACTATGGAATCCAGTTTCATAAGTGCCAATGATTTTATTTAACTATTAATTTATCATGTAGACTACTTTTATAATTAATAATAAAAAAAGATGTTAGGAATAAGAACCTCAGATAAACAACCTTTCTTCTCCTCTTCTTCATCATTTTTCGTGACAGAAAAGTGAGAATCCTTTGTTTTTGTATCACACAGGAGTTTATTTTGGCAACAATCTCCGTTCTCCAGCTACTGAGGGTGCCCTGAATAATGCAAACCCTGAATATTCAGATAAATAAACACAGATATCTGATAGACTGCTGACACAGTGACCAGGTCTGTAGCTGTCCTTCTACTGCAGGTGTGGGATAACAGGACTGAAATAGAGGCACACCGTGATAACAGTGAGTGGCTGTGAGTCCACAGTATGAGAGTAAAAATATCACAGGTCATGACCCTTTATTTTCAGCCAGTGTCGGACATGTTTCTCTGTCATGATGGTCAGCAACCTCATGTAGTGAATGAGTCATGCTGTCTCTTCCTAAATGTGTAATGCTGGAATTATGCTTCAACAACAAAGCATAGTGAGGATCTGTGTGTCACGCAAATTGATTGGTTGATCTAACTTCCTGTTGGGAAGGTATTTCCATTTTTTATTTCAGAGTTTTACATTTCAGCACAGTACCACTACAAGTGATCTTCTAGCAGAGCATAGGAAACTATGCTCTGCCTCTTCAAGGCTCTTAATATCTTTGCTCATCTTGTTATCGTCCCGTCCATTTATGTTTATAAATCCAAATTCTTTCACGTTTGTTTTGCGGATGCAGTGGTTTGTTTACTGATTTCAGTTTCCTGATTTTTTCTATGTTTTCTTGACATTGTGGTTTGCTTAACATGACACTGCTTCGTTATACCCCCAAGTATTAAACAACTGAGCCTGATCAGATACGTACCCGACTACAAAGAGCAAATGTTTAGATGAGGATGTGACTCGCCACTTTCCAAACTCCAGAAACTTGTTAACAACTAATAAAACTACACAATTTAAATATTAAATGAAGCATGATTCTACAACTTCAAGACTTTTCTTTCTCAAACCACTGAATTGTACATTTTGGGAAATTCTAAGCTATTCGTCTCCTGGCGGTAGTTTCATGTTTAACTCAGTGTTAAACATGAGTGGTATCAATCTTCTAATCTAACTCTGCAAGAAAGCAAATAAGTATATTTCCCAAAATGTTGAATTATTCCTTTAACCCTAACAAGCTAACACATCATAGCTAACAAAACTGACTAATTTGGGAAAGTAAGTGATTTAATGAGTTTGTTCTTCTTTATTTAAAATCAGGTAAAATTTGATAATAGAGTCATGGCCAAGAAGGCAGCATAACAGCGTTTTAACAATAACTACAATAAAGATAAACATGCTCAGAAAACTCACACACCACACAAACATGCAGATTTCCCAGGTAAGGTGTAAAGAGAGGTAACTGAATTCTCTTTTGAAATATATATATACATTATACTGTATATAGTATATACAGTATATATTAATTTACTTGTCTCTTACTCACAAAAGTCAGGGAAGCCAACAAACAGCTATGCAACAGTATAACAATAAGTGGCCAAATCATTGACACCGATGACAGGACAGACATTTAACTTGACTTGACAAAATAACAAAAATACTAAGATCAGAGCTAAAAGTAAATCTACCATATTATCTTAGAAATCAAAACAAGTGACTTCATGACAGACGAGAGAAAGAGGAGGAAAAACAAATAAACACCTGTGGCTCTTATTGCACACTGATCTGTCTTGCTTTAAATTTCCTTTCCTCAGATTTCTTCCATTTTCGTTTGGGTTGAGACATTAGCTGTGTCCCACATCCATAAAACATACTAATTCTAAGCAGGTGTAGTAAGTGTACTGAGTAGACTATGTGTATTTACAATGGAAAAGTGACAAAATCAAGTATACTCAAACCAGACAGAATGCAGACTAAATTCAGTAGAATTTTGAGTGTGCTGTCAATGGGCACTATTCTCCCACAATGCAATGCATTAAGGAAATCTAGGAACTGCTTACAGCTGGGAAACATTGAAATAAATTGTTGGTGGTGAAAGATCTACAAAAAGCAAAACAGAAGTATTAAATCTTAAAAACAATAAATGTGGCTTTCTCTTAGTGACCAAAGTCGCAGTTTAAATGATGTCTGACTTTTTCTTAGTATAAAACAGTTATATAAGTTCATTTTTGCTGCTAAATCAGTATACTAAGACAATTAGTATGCACACTGTACATAATTTGTATTTAGTATGAATTTGGGACACGGCAAGAGTATGTGATGTTTGAAATTATATTTATATTCCTGGTGCTCTATTAGTCTTAGTGTTTTGTTTTTTGTTTTTTAATTCACTGCTTAGTGTAAAGTGCTCTGTAAATCGCTGGGTTTGATGAGCATTAGATAAAACTTATTGCTAAATTGTATTGTCTGGACTTGACTGATCCTTTATTTTTATCTGCATATCACTGGATTTACCTGATTAATGAGATTCAAAAGGGCACACATTAACTTTCTACACTAACTTCTACTATAAACTCTACATCGGCTTATAGGTGGGAGACAGTTATTAAATACATTTTGACAAGAAACTGGATGTAGGCTGGGATTTTGGCTATTGTAACGTGATAGAACTGAAATGTTGTTCAACTGTACATGGACATAAAAACCGACAATGTCTCACACTATGTTCTATGAAAAGACCTTTCTAGCCACATATGTAACAATTAACTAACAATTTATTTGAGTTTTATCAGGTTCAAATCTGGCTCTTAAGACCAACATTAGCTTAGCATAACCAAACTTGTATAAAAATATAAAAAAAACTGTGTTGAAAGCAGCCTTCTGTTCCCTCAGGATGTGATTTCTGTTGGGAAAATAAAACAAGCCCGAGGTAATCGCACTCGTGACAAAGTCTGAATCATGATGATGCCATGTGGCATTCCTGCAGCGAGACATGGGATCATCTCCTCACAAGTCTGTAGGTGAGACAGATTATTGTACCATACAGGCATGTAGTAAAGTGTTGTTTTTACGCATAATTATAGGTACAGGTAAGTGTCAAAGTCCCGTCACGAACTCTCGTCACGAGAGCTCCTGTGATTTCTCACAGTCAGGGCGACTCGAATACAGATGCTCAGTCACATACCCAGCTGTTGACTTCTGAGTCAGAGGCTGATGTCATGATATCAGTAGACTGATTCCCGAGGGGAAACTCTTTTGTTAGAGTTTCAATAAAGTATTTCTGATTTAAGTACATTAGCACAAATTGGCAGAGGTCAATACAATCTACCTGTGGATGTTCCTGCAAGAAAAAAAAGAAAGACACTAACTGGCAACTATACCACGTGATACCAACGTCGTTATACTATTGCCTCACAAGCCTTCTTAGAAGCAGGAACCAAATGTCCAACATCAAACACAGAGATAAAACAAAACATTAATTTTGGACCCGTCAAAATTTTTTAAATGATTAATTCACAATCAGACTTTTTTAGGAAAAGTGATACTTTTATTCTGCATCTTTCTAAAAGCTCTGTGGATGTTTTTTTTTAAGTATTCGTTTACATAAAAAAGTTACCAATATAACTTTTAACAGTCTAATGACTTTGTACTAATTTAAAAATAAAAATAAGAACATCCTCTGCCAGTCAGTTGAAATGTCCATCTATAGTATTGCTAACAATTTCTTTCAACAAAACTGAATATTACCAAGAAATACAGAAAGTCTTCTGATTATAAACTGTCAATATGATAAATCTAACATTATTCCATTGCAGACATTTTTTAGATTAATTCAATAAATATACAATGAACTAGGTAGGTCCAGGGTGATACTGCTAATACTGATAAATATTAACAAAGTCAAATTTAAGCACAACAGTTAAGGACATTGGCATTTTTCCATTGCTTTTTTTCTGGGTGGGGTTAAATGTTAAAGGGTTAAAGAGATCTTTGAAATGGCAGAATTTTAATTGTTTTGAAATGGTTTTGGCAAAAAGATCTATACAGTTAGTCATTCCAAAGATCACTGAAATAGGAATGCATAACATCACAAATTCATAAATTTGAGATTGGTCTCCATGTCAGAAAAATAAGGCTACAAAAGCCAAGAGTGAACATCCTCTTTACCAACGACCTAGCCACTGAAGACAAACACTGGCTTTTGTGTTCAGAAAAGAAGCCTCAACCTTCTCATGAGACAGTAAATCCATGGAGAATCTGATATGTGCAGTAGGTTACTATTAATAAATCTCTGGGTCCTGTGGGAAACAGAGAAAACAGAACTCTGGAAGTCTCACCAGCCGTGTCCTCACCGTTTAACCCTCGTAATTCACAGAGACTTGTTTTCATTAAAGAGAGGCTGCGAGTCAGGGCCGACGCCTGGAAGACAAAGTTCATTATTGGCTGAGGTTCGTGGTCGGCACATGGCCCTTACATAAGTCTCAGCTCCCGGCTGCCTACCCATTCACCCACTCCCTCATGAAACAAACAAAAATCTGGGAATGAAGAATCTAATTCACATCGACCTGGGAGAGGCGGAAACAAGGCTACTGCCTTATTGAGTGCTCACAATAGACTGCTGAGAGACAGGCACGTGCAGTGACATATAAGGAGATGGGACCAAACCAGTTTTTGAGATTCAAATTCATAAGCTTGCATACATGACCAGGACATTAAAGGATCTCTGAGGGTCAGTCGACAGGTTAACTAGCCAAAATTGACAAAAAACAAAAGAACCAAAACAAGACAAAGTCGTGTTCAGTACGAAAACAGGTGTTGAAAAAAATAAGGGGCTACATTGGCGTGGATGTGTTGCTAGAAGGTAGTGGTGAAAAAATAAATTAGATTCCAATCACTAATGCAGCAAACTTTGTCCAAAGTGACATGCATTATTTTCACCACATGCACACATCAGGAGCAATTCTGGGTTCAGTGGCTTGCTCAAGGACACTTCAACATTTGGACAGGAAGACACGGGAATTGGACCACAAACTACAGCTACACCAACTACAGCCGCCCATGTGCGCATAATAAAAACTGAGCCAGGAAGTGTGTAAAAGCTTAACAGGGGCCAAAACATTGCATAGTGGTTTATGATACTAGGAGGCAGGATTTTACTACCCTGGAAAGTTTCACAGAACATGAATGAGGAGGCTGTGTTTGTTTTTGTTTTTTTGCCTAAAAGGTCTTAGTATGCTTTAAATGATCTACAACATGTTGTCGGACCACGTCTAAAGGGAAAATGTTTACAGCTGTTGTGAATGGCCACACTACAGAGTGGCATGAAAAGCCAGCCGTCGTAGAGAGGCGCGAGTCGGACAAATGGGGCGAACACTTTAGGACAGTCTCTCAACGGCATTCATGCGGTTGCACTCAGAATGGACACACAAAAAATAGATAGAAGTAATTGTGTGAAGGATGAAACAAGAGAGAGAGAGAATTCAAACCTTGCCTTACTTTTCCACCGCCATTCACTGCGTAAAGTCAGTGTGATTGTCAGATTTGGAATGTTATGAAAGTATTTTTTCCAATCAAAACAGTCTATCCTCCTCTTAACCACCAATCCTGTGGCATTCCCAGGCCAGGTAGAATATGTATTTGCTCCAGTATTGCCTGGGGTCTGCCATGGGGTCTCACATTGTGATCAGACACCCAAACCACCTCAACTGGCTCATTTCAACATGAAGCAGGAGCAGCTCTTCTCCCTCAGATGTCTGAGGGAGAAGAGCTGAAAAATTGTAGCTCGTTGGCTCCAGTTTCTCCAGAGCAACTCTGCTTTAATTGTTTGAACAACAAATCCAAACCGGCTTACGACACCATGTGTGGATATACTTTTAGCACGGTTTCCCCCACTGGGATGGGAACTCTTAATCATGGTAGGATTAGAGCCATGTTGAACCCATATAACATGGATGGCAGCAGAGACATTTCTATCCGGATGTTTTCCGTTTGTTCTTCTCTGACACTCAGGCAGGCCTTCATAGAGGAAGTGCTAAAGACGTTTCAAACAGCCAGAAAAGGAAGCCAAGACTTGACAGCAGGAACCAACTTCCTGAGTCGGTTTGGGGATCCAACCAATACAGAGGAAGCACAAAGCTTTAAAAAGGAGCTGTACTTTTAGCAGCATAAAGGCGGGATCTCTTATGTAACTGGGTGGATTTATATGTTCCAAACACAGGGGGCCCTCAGTAGGTAACTAACTTCTCTGGGGAAGGGGTTGAGTCTGAAACCCTGCTGGTGCTGCTGGCCAAGTACAACAGTTCAGAGCAACAGATTGAAGAACTGCCACCTTTTTAATGGAGGAGTATTGAACTGAACTCCAAAAACAAAGCAGTTAAACCAGCGTTTTGTCCATTTAGGCAACATTGAAAAGCAGTAAATCCTTCTTTGACACCTATGTTTTACTTAAGATCTGCTTTGGGGATTGGACAAAATGTTTAGAACAATGAATAATAGAAGAACAGTATTGTTTCAATCTGACAGTTTTGTTGTTTGCCGACTGAAAAGATGAAAGATGAAGAAGAGATTGCTATTTTCCTGTTGTTCAGGCGTTTCAGTGTGGATAGACATCTTTACAAAATCAACCTGGAAAATTTCTGTGGGTGCACGTCACTCTCACATGAAAGAATTGGATGGCTTAGTGTGGACGTAGTCTCAGTTTAGTAGTTGTAACTGTACATTTGATACTTCAATTCACATATTGCAACAGTTGTTGGCTGCAACTAACAATTACTTTCATCATTGATTAATCTGACAATGCTTGTTTTGTCCAACCAACAGTCCAAAACCCAAATTTATAAAATTTTCAATAATATAAGAAAGAGAAAATTAGAAAATGCCAGCAAGTGATTGGCATTTTTCCTTTTGATAAATCACTTAGGCGATTAAATTATCATCACAATTGTTGTCAATTAATTTTCTGTTCATTAACTAATGGATTACTTAACTTGTTTCAGCACTAAACATTTGTTGTTTTAAAATAAAATCTTCAGCTATGGAGTAATGTAACCCTGTCTCGCATTGACCTTAAAGTCCACTCAGAAACTGGAAATGGTATGACTTTTAAACTGGAACACATGTATTAATTCCCATAAGATCATTAATGTAACACGGAGGAAGTAATTACAAGAAATGCTACAACTTCATCTCATGATTGATGATTTTAACACACTGCTGGGGTCTGCAGTGTGTTTTGAGGCCTCGACAGCATTCCCTCTCTCTGAAGTCGTTCTGCATGTGGTTCAAGTTGAGGACTCTGGCCAATCTGAGGAGAAATGCTCATCAAAATAAACTCAGCTGGGCTTCTCCTTTTCTTCCTCCTGACCGCTGAAAAGCTCGATCAGGAGGCGGAGGGGTTAGCCTGCAGAGGTGTTGTGTCAAGCTGCAGGAAAGCTGAACAAACAACAGTGTTTGTTCGTCACAAAGCTGTGCGGTGATAAAGAGACGCGATGAGAGCTGAAAACATTAATGATGCTTTGACAGATTGGTGTTACGAAACCAGGCTTTTGTTTGTGCTCATGGAAACGTCGACTTCTGGAGTTCAAGCCATGTTTGAACCACAAGTAATGTACTCCTTCATGAAGACATAATATGCAACCACATTTGAGTAAACCACATGCATCTTCTACTATAAGAACTCAGAAGGAGAGGCAAGGTTTGCTGAACCACAGGGATGAAAACAAGGAACATGAGGTCCTTATCTGGCCCCAGACTCAAATATTTTCCCTCACCAAGTTCAAAAAGAAGTTTTCTCTGTATTTTCACTGCTGCCCTCGATTATCCGGTGCAACAATACCCCATTGTTTGCTTACAGGACGAAAACAGAAACTGCTTTTGAGTGAAGCCCAAAGCAGACTCCCATAGAAACTCCCACGGACTGCAGAGCAGCGTATCACTGGCATATAACCTCAGAGTGCACGAGACCGGAGCTGCGTATGTGTCTAACAATCTCGTTTGGATTTCAGAGAGGGAAAAGGGGAGATGTGGAGGGGAGGCAGGGGGCTTATCTTCTAACGGCTGGCTGAAATCAAAACTGAACATACTGTATGCAGAAGTCAGTGATGAATGCCCCTCCACCCCACTGCTGCACGTGGTCAAATGTTCTAACGGCTAGAAAATTAACCTTTTGTTGTTTTTTTTCTTAAAAGTGTCCAAAGCGCAATGGTTTCCGTTGGTTACATGATCTAATCTGGATTTTATGCCAGAATAAAAAGGTTATCTTATTATTATTCACAATGTCTTGATGTGCTTTCATTACAAAATATTTCATTTAACAAGTCATAAAAACAGCCTACCAGTGGCACACAAGCTAAAGCTAAAATCAAATGAATTCTATTGTCACTAGTAAATCTTACTTTTGTTTTTGTTTATGCTCTTATTTCTCATTTATTTAACCAGAAAGTCTCTTACGATATGATCTCTTTTACGAGAGAGAGAGAAAAAAAAAACCTAATCTTGCAGCAAAACCACAACACAAAAGCATCACTGAATAAAAATCTTATAATAGGACACAAATGAAGGCATCTCCTCAGTAAAAATCTTTACTTCTCAGGGAAGGTTTTGTTCTCTGTTGCCATAAGCGCTAAGGAAAAATTTGCTAGTTAGTGTGAGCAGCGATAGCCATTCAACTGACTGAACAGACAAAGAGCGCAAACTACAAAAACTCAAAATTTCTAGACAAAAAATCCAAAGAAGAAGACATCGCATCACCGCTGGCTCTGTGTGATTGCCAGGTAAGTTACAGAGCAGAATCACAGCAGCACTGCACACCAAGGCAGCGTTCATGACGTATATGGAAGACGCTGTAATTACCTTTAAAGTCGACATCAAAGTCACAGTTACAACTGGGAAACTCCTTTTCTTTTGGGGTAAATACTCAAATGCAATTGACTTTCCACTTAACAATACAGCTTTGCCTGAAAAAGCAAACAAATAGATGCCTCAAGTCAGCGAAACGCAAAGGTAACTGAACCCAAATGTAATGGCAAGAGTGCTATATTAACAGTGCACAGTATATTTTAACCCTTCATTCAACCAACGTCCAGCTGTCTTGAAATGAACTGATAAGCACTCGCAAGTCGTAAACATGAGAATATTTCCAAGCTCTCAAACCTTCCCACATGATGTGAAGCACTAAAAATATCACAAGAATAAACCCCAGAAGAGATTAAAAAAGGACAGAAAAAAAGGTCATTGTGGATTTTCACTACGGGGGGATTAATGTACTTCTGCTGAGTTATGTGCATTGATATTTATGTCGATGTTTCTTTTATTTGTGATTTTAGCTAGCTGCTCCGATCTGCGCAGCACTTTGGTCACTGTGGGTTGTTTTTAAATGCGCTTTAGAAATACATTTGACTTGACTCTTTTTGTGGCTTTTACTCGTTCACTCCCATTGAGTTGCTTGTCATTTTGATAATTACTGCAGGAATCCTAGCAGAGTAAAATGCTTGAGGTAAAATGTACAGCCAGATGGGGAAACTGTGACTTCATGATCATGAATTTATCAAAGAAGGTCTGTAGTAAGAAGGAAAGTTGGACCAGAGTTGTGGCAAGGGTGGAGTGGGGGGTAAGGCTGAGGTGGGTGGGAGAGGGGTTGGACCGTTGGAAGGGGGTGTGTGAAGGGTTGGACCAGTCAAAGCTGGAGTTTAAATATAACTGGCAGAACAGCACTCACTTGTTTGTTGGGTGAAAGAAGAGAGAGAGACTCATAAAGGAGTGCTGGTTCGACGTGTTGTTGACTGTAATGGTGACGGATTTGAAATGCAAAGAAAACCTCTGAGCTTGATTTGATATGGCCTGTGCACGTGAAAGAGTGTGTGTGAGTGTGAGAGGAGCAGATGCACAAAGACGAACATTTGGCATCACAAGTCAAATTACTTTTAGATTTGTGAAAAGTGAAAAGTATGTAAAACACTGCTGCTTTGAAGTGCTTAAAATTACTTTTCCAAACGCCCTTTTCCAGCTGGATGTGGCAATTTTTTCCCTCCAACATCATCTCAACTCAACTCAACTCAACTCATATTTTAGACTGTACCATGTTTTTATTTTTTTGTTTTTCAAAAATGAAAACTGAGAATGTGAGACTTTGTGAACGTGCAACTTTTTGCCTTCAGCCTAGCTGGCACCGAAAGCATGACCGGATAAAATATTTGAGGTCCAGGGTGCAGTTTTCCATGAGAGCAACAGCAGTCAGACCATATGGGAGCCAGATATGTTGGCAAATGGAGCAGAGACAATTCACTAGCTGTTTGTGTGTTTACTACAGGCGATAAGCTTAAGAGTGTTTTACGGCTCCTTCTTAAGCAGCTCGACTCAGTTAAAGAAAACAAACTTAATTCTCAGATGGGGGTCCTCTGCAGGTCTGTGAAGTCTGAAAACTACAGGATTTTATTTTTTTTTATCATTTCCTGCTGTTGGAAAGTTTAAGAAAAACACAGAACAGGTACGGAAAAGCATGGGAAAGATTTTCAAATTATATCCATTAACCATACTATGTTTGCTGATAAGAATTCCTCAGCTATTTCAATGCATACTTTTAGTGTCTCATGGGTATAAGTGCTGTTTCAGATACGTTCCCAACCATCCAAGAATAAAACACTGGAGGAGATCTGAAAGAATTTGTTGGCAGGAAAACAGTCAAATTTAAAGATACTGAATATCAAACAAACATATCTATATCTGATATATGACTGTAGTGTAGACCTGTAGCTTGAGTCTAAAAGATTTGCTGACTGATCAATACAAGATATTATCTTACTGTCCAGGCTGCAGCCTTAACCTACGATTCCCATTTGACTGCTAAAATATATAGACCAGATTGCTGTTGCTATAAATCTGTTAAACAGATCGCAGTAGAGCTGTAGATGTCAAAAGTTACGTGAAGATTTTTCTCAAGTTAGCGAGGTTTTGTAAGGTTTTGCTTTTTCAAGTCCGAAATTTAACCAGAGAAGAGCTGAGCATAGTTTAATGCCTTCCGCAGTATTGAAAGTGAGGATAAGTAGTTGAAAACACGGCACACACATCGTTGAAAAAATGCACAAAAATTACAATTTCATAAGAAATGCAAGTCTCTAGTGTGACTGCTGAGCCGAGAGGTTTGGCGTGGCGGGTATAAGTTCACTTCTGTAAACACATTTCTATAAACTGGCTTGTTAATGAGCGTTTATATAATTTTAGTTGCACCTTTTAACATCATCTACGTCTTATATTTATATGGTAACACTTTATTTTACGGGTCTGTAATTTCCAAATGTTTTCTGTAAATAAGTCTGGAATTTGGTACTAATCACATAGAAAATGGGGACAAAGTTCTGAGACAGATATATGACTTTGTTTGGGTTATGTTGAGTTTGTAAGCAGTTGCTGATTTTCATTGGACACTTAATTCTCCATAGATGTTGAATTATATGCTCACCTGTAGACCAATTTCACATTTTTGCATGGTCAGCTGACTTCCTATGCACTGACTCTTCAAGCAGTTAATTGGAATTAACTTAGTGGAAGTGCACCAACTGGACACTCCTATTGTTCTATTTTACCTATAAATTAATACCAAATTACATACTTATTTCAAGAGAACTTCCTAGAAATTAATTAGGAAATTATACCTGTAAACTACAATACTATTTATACTTCTGTTTTTTTTTTTTTAATGTAAATCATGTTTTCATCAAAATCAGTTTCATTGCATTATCATCCTGCACTTTGTAAACACAGTGAGAGGCTTATGGGTACTGTAAAACAGTGGACCCCAAACTTATTTTGCTCTACAGACCATTAAATTATGTTTAGAATGTTCTAGCAGACTGCAAGATCTTAATTAATTTCCTGTTGTTGTGGACATGACAGGTAATGATGCAGAAGAGATGCATCAAATTCAGACTAATAACAGCACAAATATCTTATAAAGTTATGTAATTATTATTCAGCTTTCTTTTACTGATCATATAATTTTATTGTGGCCTGGTAGCTAATGTTCTGCGCTCCCAGTGGTTAAGAACCACTGTTGTAGCACGTTACTAAAGTTATCTTCCGATGGTCAGCTAATAGACTACAGGGAAATCACAGGAGAACCGTAATACTCAGCACGTATTTCAACAACTTTTCAAACTAAAACCAAGCACCTTCTGTGCTCTCTGCACTGTCACTTTGTTCTGTGGTGGCCAGCTGGACCCAAATTAACACTGACTGATACTGGAACATTCTGTCATTATTATGTATAAAAAGGGTCATCCTAAAATGACAAAAGTTATTGTTTACAAGAGCAATATATCTTAATAGATCTGTAAAACGGGACTATATCTTCAGTTATTTTGATGAGAATTTTTTGAGAATTATTTTTCATCCAAGGAGATTTTTCATCCTTCAAATACATGTGTGATTTATGAAGTCAAAAACTGTTTCCTAGTTGAGGTCTTATGCTGCTATACAATGTGTCATAAGATCCATTGAGACGTGAGGTGGAGGGAGTGACGGATGATGTAAACGTGTCGAAAAATGACAGCAATTAGTCCTGAAAAGTCACATGTCTGAGAATAGTGAGCGAGTGACATTACATCAACCCCTGCTTCAAAGATAAAGGCAGAATGCCACCGAAAGCTTTTTTGTGCATGGAAACTGTGGGAACACGGGGACTGTTAACACATACTGGGAATTAAAATAGCAGTATAATAAATCCTGGTTATTTTATTTCTATTAATTAATGTCATTTATGGCACCATAATATGAAACAAGCAGAGTTCTGTTTTTGTTTTTTATTTAATAAGCTGGTTCATAAATTATCGCACATAAAAGATTCTTTTCAATAGTTACAAAGTGGATAGCATCTTCAGTTAGCGCCTGGAAAAAATAAAACAAATGAGAAAAAGATTGTTGACAGTGGGGAAGTTTGATCTCGACAAATCAGGAGTTGACACAGTGGAGGAGAGAAGAGGGAGCCAACATGGGGGTTTTCAACATCCAACCACTGTTGTTATATTCCTGTTACACAGACGGTTGTCGTCTATCCTCAGTCTAGCAGCAAATAAAACGGTGACATGCATTTCGTATTTCAAAGCACGTGCCGAAAAACAACAGAAGGAATGCTTGTTTCTGTTCTCCAGTGTATTCAAAAAAAGTCTAAAAATAAAACTGAGGGAGTGAGGAGGGGAACAAATTATAGAATAAAACAAAACAAAAAAGACAGCACTAGCTACATACGAGGCTCCCAAAAACAAATCAAACTAAAACGTGTTGAAGTGGCATTGTCTTGGCTCAACTTTCCTCTTCTTTTCACAGGAGCGATGGGTTTGACGAGAGGCTAAACGGGGGTTTGACAGTTGTTGAGAGGCAGCAAGGAGACGCTGGAGGAGCGTTTTCAATAATTCATTTTTAAAGTGGAACAAATCTCTGTTCTGTAATTCTTTATTCTTTTCTACAGCTATCCCCTCCTCCCCTTCTGATGGTCAAATCCCAGCTGACCAATGAGCTTCGAGAGTGGATTTGTTTAATAAGACTGTTTAGGAGGAACAGGAGGTAACCCACCTCGCTAAAACAGGTCTGAAGGAGCGATGGGTGTCCGTCACTGGCTAACGCTAGTTTTCACTCTACGAGGCCGAAATCCTTTTCTCGCTCTGGTTTGAGGACTCTACCGGCCAAAGTTTCTCTCTGTATGATGGGAGCCTACTTGGACATTTGCTGCTGAATGTGCTGCAGGAATTCATAGTAGGAAGAAGCCGACTCAGACCGATCCTCCACCAGGTGCTGGAAGAAACTAGCTTTAGTCGAAGCATCGTCCCTGTAGGAGAAAAAAGAAAAACATATTTGTACTAGTATAGGACATTTTCTTCTAACTTCTCAAATGTTAGCACAAGACAACAAGAACGTTGCTTAAATAAAACAGTTAAACTTGGCAGGAACTTCCTGATCAGTAAACAAAACAAATCTGTCAAATTGGTACTTGACTTGATTCGTTTTGGTAGATGCTTTTTGTCCCAATAGACTTATTTTTTACCTTAGTTATAGACACACACGGGAAAAATGTGGGGTTCAGTGTCTTGGTAAAACACACTTTGACATGTGGACAAGGGGACGCAAAAACCACCCAGCCTACCATTAATGGCCTACCGGTCTACCACCTCTACTTCAGTCAGTACCAGATAAGCACTGAGGTTCAATACACAGCACTGATTCTACGTATTAAATACACATTCTTTGGTTTTGTGATTTCAGCTGGATTCATCTAGAAAGACTTGAGTTCCTGGAGAGCAGAATTACAAGCAAAGTCAAATCATCAGAAAAATCTGAAAATGGGCATTTAGTCTTGCAGTACTGAGAAAAATCAACATCGTCACTACTTTGCTTCATGACAAAATGGAAAAATGAAAAGGTAAGAATAAATTAGGCCGCTAATCAATGCTGTTAAATACATATTTGCTGGTTGGGGCTAAATAAAGAGAAACAAACCTGAATACCTTTTATGTGCCATTTTAAAATTGGTGCGATTAAGGTGTTTTCCTCCATTTTATTACATCAGTTCAAGTCACTTATGAACATTCAGGTAACTCTTTCACTTAGAGCTGAAACAATTAGTAGATTAATAAATGAGTCGATTAAAAGTAGATTAACTATCTTAAAAATTGCTTAATTGGTTTAGTTATTTCTCAAGCAAAAATGCTAAACATTCGCTTCTTCCAGCTTCTCAAATGTGAGGATTTGATGCTTTTCTTTGTGATGTAAGATAGTAAACTGAATATCTTTGGGTTTTGGACAATTCATCGGACAACACAAGACATTTGAATACGTAAGTTTGGCTTTGAGAAATTATAAAAGGGCAATTTTTTCAGTGTTTTCTGACATTTTACTGGCAAAACGATCAATCACGAAAATAATTAGCAGATTAATTGATAGTGAAGATAATTGTTAGGTGTGGCTCTACTTTCATTTATAGAACCTAACATGGTGTGCAGTCCTAAAATGAGTTTAAATTTCAAGCTTTACAACTCTACATGCAACCAATAATGAGGCATATGAAGTTCAAAGCCACTGCTTTTACATATTATTGAATTTTTAACAATTTAAAGTTCAGTTTACTGTTGTTGGAGTATCCACTTTTTGTACTCCAGAAATCTCATCCAACTTATCACATGCATTTCTCTCGAAGTCCATTGTACTGACATCAGCAGTCCTCCACAACAACACTGTGGTGTCAACATGTGGTTGAGCAACAATGATGTGCCACAGAGGAGGAGAGAGAGGAAGCAGAAACAATGCGTTCCCTGTGGAAGCCTTTACCACCACTGTCAATCAGTGACCTCACTGCTTACTATGTGTTTACACTGGAAATATTTTTCTGTCAACCTCAGACCGATCTCTGCTGGGAGATGGATTTCACTTGAACATGAAACTGACCACACCCTGTTTCTGTGTAGTGCAGTGATGCAGATCGCCGGAAATGTGAATACGTTTTCCAGAAAGCCGACAACAGCATCTATGGTGCTTTCAGCTTTTTCTCTTCAACGGATTAACTATAGGACACGCAAGATCACGTACTCAGATGGCCACAGGTGTGATCCTTGTGACAGCCACTTCCTACTGATGTGAATTGGACACTGAAGTACTGCAACTAATTATTAGTTTCATTCAGATTCACCTGAATTCGTGGTAGCCTGGTGGTTAAAACACAAACTATATACACTATAACTGCAACGTCTCCATGTTGATTCCAGCCTTTGCACATTTGTAGCATGTCACCCCCCCCCCTTCCTGTCACCACTCCTCAAAAAAAGATTAATCTGTTGACTAGTTTTTGATTAATAGTTTACACTGAAGAAAACAAAGAAAAGCAGAAAATCCTCAACTTTGAGAAACTGGAATAAGAGAATGTTTGATATTTGTTCTTGACGAGTGACTTTAACCATTAATTGATTTTCAAAAATACTGTCTTATTTACTGACTAGTCATTTCAGGATTAGCCTACAACCTAAAGCCTTCCTGCCCAAGAGACACCACTACATGTGGACTGTGACCTCAATAGGCTTTAATCGCCGCTTTTGAATGTTTGCAAAACACAAAAACAATATATATATATTATTCTTTTTTTTCCATATTTGGGTAGCTTGGCATTGTAACCTGACAAAACATTTTGGTTTTACATTCCTTTTGAGTGGAGTGAAGAACAAAGTGGGGATTGTGAGACTATTTCAGTGCTCTAAAAAGAAACAAAAATAAATAACAACCTGAAAGTATTTCACATTTCCTCGTCCACATCTCCGTCCCTTTACTCAGAAGATAGATTTTAGTGATTCCATACAGGGATAACAGCAGCAGAAGAAGTAAAGGCAATGCTTTTATCTCCTTGGGTTCTTAAATTGTACTTCTTTCTACTGAACTTCAATCTTAGAAGTGATCACATTACTGTGCCTTCTGACACCGGACTCTCCTAATTTTTGGCAGCTGGTAACATTGAAGAGGAAATCAAACTAAATTTGCTGTTATGGAGATTTGAGGTCACAGTTGACAACTGTCAAAACATTTTACCAAATTTTAAAACGTTAAAATAAAAGAGCAAAAAAAAAAAAGAAGAAACAGCCTCTCAGACTTTCTAAAATCCAGCAGCTGGATGTTAGACGATGCGTACCGTCACACTGGATGCTGAGTGTTAGTAAAAGTCAGATGTTAATCCAGATGTGAGGCAGTGCTTACTTGACGACGTGTATCATGGAGCTGAACGCTCTGTTGTCCTGCAGCCAGTCGAGGAATGCTCGCACTCTCTCAGACAGAGGAGTCTCCAGCTCAGGAATGTGACTCTGGGATTCATAGAGTGAAAGAGGGCAGAACCAAAACATCAGCAACATTGTTTTCACTGCTGTGTGTTAAAGATAGGAAACGGATAATGTAGATTCACATAGTGATCTCGGCTACACAATGTGGTTAACAGAAATATCCCTGATTTGGAATGTGGTGTTTTGTAGGTGGTTCTGGTACGCATTGAACCCCTTTCTGGAAAAATACAATAAGCAGCATAAACAAGTGCTGACAGTTGCTGTTTGTTCTGGGTGTTACCATCACGCCCACAGTGTGGTAATGACAGAGCTTTCTAGGTAGCTGCACGGTTTGTTAAAAGGCAGAAAAGCCACACCAGCAAATCTGTTTTGCTGTATGAGTAGTTTTTTGTTTTGTTTTTTTTTTTTTGTTTTTACAATACTGGCATAAATGCAGCAGTCTTTTATTGTGAAGCAAATCTGTGACTCATTTTCAGGAGAAATCTGTACAATGCTGCATTGCATCATTCATTACAGCAATTGGGCGGTGGTGTGAGTCAGCTCAAGATGTAAAACAATACCGCCATTTCCCCAATAATAGTTATTCTGTGTCATTTCCTGATGTGTTGGATGTGGGTGAAAACTCCTGCTGAATTAACTGAATATATTTCATCTACCTTTCAGCTGATGGACATCTCATTTTGAAATGACAGCTGCTTGTATACAGTTTTGTATCCAAGTTTGTCTTACTGACCATGTTGGGGGGTACTGAAGCATAGTTGGGGCAGCCCAGAACATCTCGGATGAACATCTCGTTGCAGCATTTGCCAATCCACAGATAAAACACCTGCACAGACAGAAACAGACAGCAGCGTCAGTACAGAGTATCTAATCTATCCTGACACACATTAGAGCCACTGAAAGCTTTGTTTCAAAGTATTTCTCTATAACATATTGACTAGTGACTAAATAAGCAACAATAAAAGTTAAAGGCTCAGAAGAACATTCTTAGGTATTGTTTATTAAGAGTTAAACACTCAAAAACTGATTCAACAGTTTGAGAACCTCATTTCTTGTTTTCAAATATCTACAACTGCCTTCCAGGGATAAAACTGTTCGTAACTGATATTTTGCACCGATATTCAGTGTCTTTAGATTAAATTCTTTCTTGTCAAAAACTACAATGATAAATTTTCCTCTCTGTATTGTATTTTTGTCAGGTTGGAAAAGCCTTATATTAAAAAAGTAATAATTAAATTTAATTAAATATAATTAAAATTTTATGACACTAAAACTCAATGAAAACTGGGCTGTAACGCTGCTGTTGTCGGCCGGTCGTCCACCAATCGGAAGGGCGGCGGATCAATCCCGGCTTCCCTCAGTCCACATGTCGAAGTGTCCTTGGGCAAGACACTGAACCCCAAATTGCTCGTTAGTTTCTTTGTACTGATGAGCAGTTAGCACCTGCCATCAGTGTGTGAATAGTGTGAATGTGATGTGTAGTGTGAAGCGCTTTGAGTAGTCAGAAAGACTAGAAAGGCGCTATACAAGTACAGACCATTTACCATAACGACTCAAGGGGCTAACCAGTCCTTGCCTGAGCCATCACTTATCCTTCCTATAGGCCAAAATAACACTGCACTTGTCTTTATTTTACTTCAAATGATTACAGAAGTTTACAATTATCTACTAGACAGATTTGTGGCAAAAAAAGAGAAATAAACATCTCCAAAGGCCCTGACATTCTGAGGAACCACATCCCTGTAGAGTGTGTTATAAATGAATAATACTGAAAGCTTACGTTGCCACAGTCCATGAGGAAAGCTCCATCTCTGCTCAACCTCTCAGCAGACAGGTGGAGCAGATGAGGTTGGGGAACAACTGTGTCATTCAGATGGAGCGCCCCCTGCAGGTGCACAAATAGTGCAATGGATTAGTTGAGGACACTCATGTTTGATCCATTTATTTTGGTTTTATTTTCACATGAAAAAGGACCTTTGTTCACAAGTGTACAGTGAGTGTTACTCATTTTACAATCCACACTCACAGCTCCCAAGACCTAGGATATAATAAAGTAACAATTTATTCAATTTGTTATTTAAAAATATGTTTTTCAATTCAATTTATTTATATAGTGCCAATTTATAACAGAAGTTATCTCATTGCACTTTTCCTATAGAGCAGGTCTAGACAGAACTCTTTATAATATGAATTGAATTTATTTAAATAATAAATCTCCACTAATTATTTAAGTAGCTTAAAAAGTGAAGTCACCAAACCGTCCAATGTCAGCTCAGCAAGTTCTTCACTTCCACCCTTTGAATTAACTTCACTCTGACTAAACTGACTCATAAATGCTAATTTACTCTAGTTTTGTTCAGTCTTGTCCGTGTCCTACCTGGTCAGACATGTTGTCCAGCCTGTACAAGTCAGGATGAACCATCCGCATCAGCTGCTGCAGCGGCTGCGTCTTGAACTCGCACATGGCGAAGACCCGCTCGTCCAGCCGCGTGCTGGTGCCTGTCCGCAAGGCTTTCTGGAAAGAAATACAAATATTTTTAATGTGTGCGTTAATCTTTATTTCATTTCATTAATTTGAGTTTTTCTATTTCCTGTTTTTCAGCCTAAGGTTGCTTCACAGTCACTTCATACTTGGGAGCTGCCCAGTACATCACAGTTTGCTATCAGTTACTGAGCGGCTCCACTGCAGGTTATAACTTTTGGACAAAATGGAGTTGAATTCTCATTTACTGTCTCTGACATGATTTTCTAAGCCATTGGAGGATTCAAACAAACGCCTGCTAAAGAGAGTTTTCATTAGATTGCTAGAGCACTTACAAATACTAATTGAAAATCATTATATTGTAATGAAGGTGGATCAAACTAAGGCGTTGTCAAACAGTGACAGGTTCTGATGACTGATGAATTGTTACCTATCTGTAATTATACTTAAAACCGCAAAGTGAACATATAGGGAGTCTGTATGACTGTAAACCCAGCTTTCATTAGCGTGTAGAGGGAGGGGTAGTGATGATGCAAAAGCGGTTCATATTTTAGGATGTGTAATACTGATGTAGGTGTGGATTACTGGGTGTTAATAAGTGTGATGTGTTTTAGTCATGTGTGTGTCTAAAGCCTGTAATTAACCTTTGTGACGCATGTATGTACTGATGCCTGTCGAGCAGCCACACCTGTTTGAGCAGGGAGAGGATGTAAACGGGGAAGAGGCGCATGGCAGCAGGAACGATGAGGCCGGACTGCTGCAGGTTTGACACGTTGCTCTTGTAGGCGCTGACCAAATCGACCACCGCATTCACCAGGGCATCACGAGCATCTGACAGGCTGGACGATATCGACCGGTCGATAGCTGAAATACGAATGTGGAAAAGATAAGGTGGAGAAGAGTTTCACAACAACTAAAAAGGCTATAAAACGCCCTTTTCTACAAATTTTAACTACAATTACATTAAGCCATTTCCATTTTGTTCCCCGTAGTGTTTATTTACGTGTGGACAACAAAGTTACAGCAATGTATTGAGAAAGATTGTGGCATCTGAGGGTTTACGCTACAGACTCACCCATGTTGGCTAGCAGACAAGTGATGGCCTGAACATCAGCTCCGGCATACACATCACTCAGCTGGTTGACCACCGGCAGACACATAGTATGGACCCGGATTCGCCTTTTTCCTACAGGAATAGACCGGTGAATAATCAGAGACAGTAATACTATTTGCAAATTGCATCCTTAGTATTCGACCAGCTGTGGGTCAAGTATGAACATACAAATATTTTTAAATACCTTTATTAATCCAATGAAATTTTACTAAGGAGTGCACCCTTTTTTGAGCAGTACTGCTTCACAGTAACACCTATTCACATGTTCAAATCTGGGAACCAGCCAACAAAACCACAAGCTCCTGCTGTTGGCTGCTGGAGCAGGTGAGGTTTTAAAGGGTTTTCCTCAAAAGTATCGTGTCAGTATTTAGTGGTGAACAGTGAACTTTGCTCACTGACCCACACAGGTTTCCTCACCATGATCTGTGTCACACTCACCAAGTGTGTGTGAGTTTGTGTACCTTTACTGGAGGTGTAGAGCAGAGCAGCCTGGAAGCAGGCCAGAGACGAGTCTGCCAGAGAGTCTTCAATTGACATCTGGACAGCGAAGGCAGAGTCTGGGTTCACATTGGCCAGGGACAGCAGGTCGGTGGAGCGCACAAAGAAGTTACCATGGAACGTATGGATGGATAAACCTGAGGGTAAGCAAAGAATGAGGGCAGGGACAAAAACAATGTTTTAAAAATCTATGCAAAACAAGTAAAGAACCTCTAATGCAAAAATAAACAACACATTCAGTTGCAAAGATGGCTAAATCTGAAAACATCTTCTTTCCGTTTTGGCTTCCTGTCCACTATGACAGAACATCACATCTGAAAACAGAGCTCAGTGTGTGTCTGACTCCGGTGACCCAGTTACCTTTAGTGCATCGTATTCTCATGACCGCCTCAAAGCCGATCTTCCTGGTGAGGTAGCGCTCCAGATCTCTCTGGAACTTCTCCAGTTGAGCCGGGTTGTGGATGTAATGGAAGGAGGGGTAGTAAAAGATGCTGCCCGCTGAATATTTGGAGATACATGCTGAAGAACAGGAGAGGAAAAGTATTCATTTACAATTCAATTACTTATTATCAGAGTTATAAAAACCTCCCTACGTGGTTCTCAGCTTCGGTAGGAGTCAACAGCGAATATTCGAAGCTTTGGCCGGGGGGGTTTGATTGGTTTAGACAGGCTACGTCATTAACAACAAGCTTCCTCCACACACGGCTCACCTGCTGTTGTGAAAATGGAATCGCAGGTGAAAAAATCCAAAACGTGAGTTGTGTTTTTTGGGAGGCTTTATAAAAAATACTACTGACAAAGAAAGTCAACAGAGCAGATACAGCCTGTATGTGTCTGTCCCTATATGATATAGTAAGAGAGAAACAGAAAGAGGTGAGGCGGGGCAAGCCGGTGTGTGCGCAGCCGTGTGCAGTAGCCTAAGAGACAGAGGTGTAGGTGTGTGCGCGAATATCCGAATCCCAAATTGAAAATCGAATACCTACCCAGCGAACAAATATCCGAATATTCGGGTCCAGCCCTAGCATTAAGCTCAAAGGAATACTGCATGGTAAATCTTTCTTTTTAGTATCCAATACTGCCTTCCTGTAGGCTTGAAAGATGGCTCTGAAAAGTTTCTAGCTTGCTCCCCCTGAAGACAGCAGCTGTAGTAAACAATGCACTGCAATTATGACCCATAACTACTGACCAAGGGGATGGATAAGAGGATAATGCTGCAGGAGAATTATGAAAAGTTTTAATAAATGTTTTAATGCTTTTTTGGGCCATAATTCTGGGCCTCTATTAGAACCCACTGTTACTGCTGTGAATCAAAACTATCCGCAGCTGCCGTCCTGTGCGAAGGAGCGAGCCCACAACTTTTCAGATCCACCTTTCAAGCCCACAGTCGCTGTTTGATACTCAAAAGATATATTTTCAGTAGAGCAGTCCTTTACAGTTGGCTGATTCAGTCCTTAGTTTTTGACGTAGCCCGTCACAAACAAAAGTGACGAGAGGAAATTTTGACCCAGTAAACCATCCAACAGTTGTTAAGATACAGACGGGGGACAAATTAAAAAGGAAAAACCTGAATAAGAGTGGAGCAGATAAACCAGCTGACATTGTCATTCCCAAGATCCACAGCCCTTTTGCAGCTAAAGAGATGGGCATTTCATTGACAATGAGGTTGAAATGTTGGGTGTTCTTACATAGCGAGGCAAGGTCGGCATACTGGGAGCTGAGCAAGAAAAGATCCACCCCAATTTGTTGACCTGAGCAGTCCAGGGCGAGTTTCTTATAGAAGTCTGTGGCTGGGCCGAGGTGCTGAACTCCCTAGAAAAAGACAGACTTATTAGAACAAGAAATCCTCTTGTTCTGTGTTCTGCTCTGTAGAGGAAGAAATCACCACCAACAGGTTTAGGGAGTTTTACTATTAGATACACTTTTGATGATTAGAGTGTCGACTAAATGATGTATGATATGGAAAGGATCCAGACTGAGATGCATTTAAGTTGGCTGTGTGTTTTTGTTCGATTTGTTCATTGCTGGATTTGTCAAGAGTATATTTTCCTTTATTTCCATGTTTTTTTAGCCCAAAATCCTCCTAAAAGCACAGAAGCCAAAGAACAGAAAATTACTTTCCCGTAGAAAGAAAGCACATCTGTTCTTAGTTCGTTTTATTCGGGATTTTTGGACACCATTGCTGTAACTTCTTGGCAGTTTATTCAGATCAAAAATAGAACACAGATGATGAAGATCAATAAATCACAGCCCTGGGATGTCAAAAACGCAGACAGCGTGGATGCTCTTTCTCTAAACTGAAATGTGAGATCTTATTATGATGTTGTGGCTGGTAATAAAAGTGAGTTGTGGCAGGAATATAAATATAACACAGAACTGAGGATGCCAGCACAATAAGTATAAATCCGACAGGGGGTGTGGTAGAGTCATTCTCATGCTATATTTCATCTGTCATATGGTTTGGTTTAGGCTTCATAAATCACAGGGAAGGCAGCACCACCATCATTTAGAAGTTGCGTTATATTTGAAAATTGAAGTTGGCTGGTAAAATATGGTGGTAAACATTTTATCATCAGTACATCAAAAAAGAAAATTATTATAACTGTCATATAGTACTCTGCAAAATGTCAGCCCTCTCATTCTTACCTTAGTGCTCGAGCGCTGGTTGGGGTCTTCCCTCGACTGCAGCGCACCGGCACCCAGAGTCGGCAACTGGGTCTGAAACACTGTGACGCGGCCCCCAGTGGGCGACATGAGCTTGAAGGCGGCTTGTAACGCCGGGCCGAGGGCGCTGTGGGTCTCCCTGCTCTGGCTGAACATGGCCGGCAGCGACGTCAGCAGGTCATTCACCAGCTGGAGGAGGGAAGGGAAGGAGGGAGAAATTAAATTGAGAGACAGGGGATTGAGCAAATAATGAGGAATAATGAAGGAATGGGAGGAAAGAGTGGGTGTACCTCTTTGCTTTCCTTTAGGTTCACCATTAGACTGTCATGAGACGGTATGAAGACATCTGGGAAAAAAAAAAAAAAAAAAAAAAAAACATACATCTGGATCACAGCAGAAACATTTTTAAGACTTCCAGTATATTTTAAAATATTGAAAAAGGAGCTCAAATGATGGGTTGGTACCTGCAAAAGTTTTTCAAAGATGTGGATAGTGTCTTGCATTAAATTAAAGATATCATTGAAAGAATTGAAGAAATCAGAATTTGAGTGATAAATCATGAAAAAAATCTTTTTCTTCGTAATTCATCCTTTCCGTTTAATAGTCAGCAATGAAAAAAATCAATACAAATCATTATTTCTCTGTAGTCAAGAACATGCCGACATAATTTGCTCAACTGTATGTGGGCACGTTCTGAATGAACAGGCTGTATCCTAATGTGTAAATAAACTGGAAATGTGGATATAACTAGAAATAGATAGGGTCACATATCTCTAAAAAATCCATTAAATCCATTGTTTCTAATTATGTGAATAAAGTAAAATCTTTGTGCATCTGAGGAGCTTTACTGAGTATGTAATCTAAAGCCTTTCAGTGAGCAGACTTACCGTCTATGTCCGACACCACCAGCATCTGCGGCTGGGACAGTCCCTGCTGGAGGTTGTAGAAGTGGATGGTGTTATCGAAGGTGAGGAAGCCCACCCTGGTGCGTGTATCCCCAGGCAACCTGAAGCACATAACAACCCATTGTCAGAACTGGATTAGGTGGAAAACCCCAAGAAGAAAATTCAGCCGTTGATAACCATTGGCTTATTTTCATCTCCTCCTTGATCTGTTATTTGAAGAAATCATACTGATAAACACAAAAAAGCTTAAGATAGTTAATAATTCTAATGTCTGTGCTTGTGCTTTACTGCAATCATTAAGCAAATAAACAAATTCATAAGCCAGCCACATTTATGTTCATTGTATTGATTATCAACAGCACTCACTTATCCAGGTTCTCCAGTAGTAATTCACAGAAGTACTTAAGGTAGCCCGCTTCCACAGCATTGTGAGACACATCGAGAACAAACAGGTAGGCCGCTGGCTGAGGGGGTCGCAACTGAACACACAAGAGGTGCAACAAACACACGTGATTAGTGGGGATGGAATGAAGTTGATACAGCTAACAGGATGTGGACATTGTTAGATGTCTAATTTGAAGTCTGTAAGAGTTAATTTTCATTTTTATTCCAGTTAAGTGTCATAACACATGTAAGTACTCTCTTTTTCTTTTGTCTGTTAAATTAAAGTTCATTAAAGTTGCCTCCAGATGTTGCAGCACCAAGACAAGACTGTCCTCTAGTGGACAAACAATCACACTACATGAAAACTCACAACTCTGCAAGAACAGCCAAAAGTTTAGGGACAGAAGAGACAGCTTACCATATAGTCTGAGGAGGCAATGAACTCCACAGTTGGGTTTTGGACCTCTGGTCTCTTATGGGGTTCGCCATATGATCTGGTGACTGGGTTGTACATAAACTCATCTGGAACTGAACAAGAAAGAAAACAAGAGCAGGTATGAAATGTGGAACACAAAATGATTAAATAATGAAATAATTATAGCACTGGACAGGACAGAAGACGACAAAAGTAAATCAAAAACATTACTTTCTGACCCAGAATAACAGAATGACTCATACCATCATTGACCCGATAACAGAGGTTGCACTTCCACCTGCGCTGGTCCAGGAAGGTGACAAACGGATTGATGTAGGTGCGACAGGAGCGACAGCGCACAATCGTGTTCGAAGTGATCACTGGTAACTGCTACAGAGAGATGCAGAAAAAAGAAAGGGGAGCGAAAAATTGATTACTGAGGGAAAGTATAAATGTGTCTTGTGTGCTGAACATTTTACATTTCAAGTTTCTTTTCGAGTTTAGTCTTTGTTTGATTCACTTTTCTGCCTCTTATGTTTCTATGACTGTGTTCTCAAGGACTTCTCCTGCTGGTGTACCAGGGTCACCTGAGAATTTTCTATACTTTTCCCCTAGGATGTAGGCTGTTTATTCTTCAGTACACCTGATAGCTACACTGCTTATTGTTCCATAGATTATTTTATTTCACAATTTATCAAACACTGCCATACACTTTACAAAATTGACATTTTATTCAATTCTGCACCACAATTCTAGTCATTAGTTTTAATTGCTGTGGAGGCTCCAAAACTGACATTATTATCTGATACCGGGCTGATCCAAGTCAAGTCAACTTCAAGTCAGTTTTATTTAAATAGCCCAAGAAGCTTTACAATCTGTACAGTATATGGTGGCCTCCACCCCCAAATCCAAGAAAAAAAAAAACTAACTTGAAAGTGAGGTTGTCTAGCACAGATTATGATGAAGTGGTAGTAAACAAAGCACATTTGTTTTTGGACCTAAAGCAAAGCATATTCATAGTTTATTAAAAAGAAAAACAGCCATCAGTGGTGTCAGACTGGTGGAGGACTGCGGAGGAGAGCGAATGTCTGTTTTAAATTTCAAATCACATTAACAAGCGCAGAGTTGTGTAGTGTGAAATTGGCAAGTGGTGTAGTGTGTAGCACATGGCGAGTGTGAAACCTGTATCCATGGCGTTACAGTCATCTACTATGAAAGCAGTGGCGACTGAATACTGACAACTGTTCGAGACTGTGGATGCTCATGGCAGTTTCAAGTTTGTGACTCTGTTTTACCGTGTGAATATAGATCACGGCGAAATCAGATTTTATTCAGTGAGTCCTTTGTAAATGGACTTAAAATATACTCAACTCTCTCACAACGTTTTCCAGCCTGCTACACTGTTAGATCACAAAACAACAGCCAAACTATCAACCTGCCATTGTTGCTGCTTGAGCGAACGTTTCCAGCCACTTCCAAACTTCCAACCATTTGGCTGGTGTTAAATTCCTATTTGTTTCTCACATGGTATCGGTGCATCCCTGTTCTCCATCAGTTCATACCTTCTGACACCACGTCAACTAACACCTCTATAAATACACTCAGCTATCTCCCTGCACCTCATCATTATTCTCCTCATCCTGCCTGTCCTGCTGTCACTGCAGCTGCTCGTCACAAAGAACTGTATATAACAGAACCATAACCGGTTCAGTATGTTACAAGTGGATAAAGACTACTAAGTCTATGTCAACCAACATGAATCAAATAAAAACCTTTAATTGCAGTTCTCATCACCTGTGGAAGGGTCCCTCTTTCAGGGAAAAATCTGTTTCTGCGCATGTTGGGGTGTGTTTTTTTCCCCCAATATAAAATTTTGTTTAAAAAAAGTGGAACAAGAAGGGAGAAGTCAAAGGGGCGGCAGCCTGCAATGAGTGTCTTATTAGTGTGTCGGGCCTGTGCTGACACCAGAGTAATGACTGCTATCACCAAAGCTGTCATGAAAAATCAAGAAAAAAATTCTGCAAAACAATGGACAAAACTTTACAATGCAACTGATTTCATATATTAATATAAATGTTGTTTTAAAGACCCCCCCAATCACACAAGAATTGGCAACTTCATCTCAAAATCTTTGTTACTGGCCCTCAAACAGCCCCATCAGCCACACCTTAAAATTAAGAGAAAAACATAAAAACCCATATCACCTCAAATGTTTGAAGCTAATTTATCTATAAGACAGTAGCCGAGTTAACTATGCATTGTTGCAAAATCACGGACGAGATTTACATACAGAAAAACCTTGCATGCGACATGTCTAGATATCCCCTAGATATCCTTTTTTGGGGTTTTAGGCATCAGATCATACCTGTAAGTCTCTGAAGGGGTGGAGGAGGAGGCCCAGAGGGAGCCTGGCCTTGTTGAGTAAAGCCTGGGTCTGGGGGATGCTGGTCAGGGTACACCTGAATGTCCTAATCAGCAGAGAAACACAAGGAGAGAGAAAGTGTATTAGAAAGTATTAGATAACACATCCACACGTTCAGTGTATGTATGTGAGAAAGAGATTACTCAAAATAATTTAAGATCTTTGAATTATGTTGTGTGTTCATTTTTATTTCCATCTAACGTACCGATTAGCCACTTTGGTAGATTATTTGGAGGGAAAATAGTGGACTCAAATGCTGACTTTTGGGATTCAAAAGTTACTGTAGCCCTTTCAGGAAAAAATAAACATGCATCCCAATAGGTAAAGCCCCCTACACTTACTGTGGACTACAGTTGACCTTCTTGAGGTCGGAGCTGAGGTTGGGTTCGGGGGGTTCAAGGGGCCTGGGGGGCAGCAGGTTTCTCTCCTGCAGCAGGTTGACTGGGCTCAGAGCCTCCAATTCCAGCTCTGGCACCCCGCTCAGCCCCCCCAGGGCTGCAGACAGCTGGGACAGGTTTGGGAATGGCTGCAGAGGAGGGAGAGAGACATAACTAGTGTTTACTCTGGTGATAAATCAGGACCGGTGTGTCAGTACGGCAACAACTTTACAGCTGTTGCAAGAGAGGATGAGAAATGTATATATGAGCCTAACTTAAAGGTGGGGTATGCGATTCTAATCCAATACACGTCTTTTTGTCAAATTCAGTGAATATCTCCTCACAGTCCGCTAGCTGTCTGTTCAGCGTGTGGGCAGAAAAAAAAAACTCTGGTGTTTGTGGTGTTTGTACACAGCCCTGGCTCTGTAAATGGGAAACAAGCAAAGTGGCTCGGACCGGGCCACACCACACTGTTTCAGCCATTCAAGCCGTGATTAGTGTGTCAGGTAATGTTAAATGACTTGCCCACGGACATTCAGCTCACTTTCTCGATTGTCAAGACATGCTGTTGTTGTGATGTTAGCTATAGCAGCAGGAGAGTTGTGAGTATCGCTGTCTGGAGCTGCTGTGCTGGCTCTGGGAAATCGCCTCGTCCTCTCTGGCTGTTAGCTTTGCAGCCGCAACTGTAGCGACAGTTTGCTAACCCACAACCTAGCTAACGTTAGTTACATTACTTGCTGTGTTGTTGTTCGCTCTATGTGTGGTATTTGTCATGGTATTGGATTTCTCCAGAATCGCATACCCCACCTTTAACTAACTGCAATGAAAAGATCAGTGCTGATACAAAGTTTCTGTACCAACTTTATCAACAGTTGTTGAAAGATAAAGCTGGCGTTATTTTGTCAAATCTCTTAGAATACCTCTGCATTGAGTTTACACTACTTTGCAAGTTCAACGTGGTGAGAGGCACAAACTACACTCACCGTATGTGTGTATGAGTACAATAAAGAAATATGTAACGCAATGCAACTGCATGTCTCTTTCATATGTTTTTAATACTTTCTGGATAAGAATGGTGTTCTATGGCATGCATAGGCTATATCAGGAGAAAGATAAAATAATGGCAGATTTAGATTTAGATTTGGTTTTTTGCCCACTTGGAGGCAGTGGAAACAAGATGTGAACACAACAGTGCCACATTTTCTCATCACATTTTAAGTTGATATGGTGAAAGTGTTATCAAACTGTTTATTATTATTAGCTTATTTACACAACCAGCAACTACGGAGCAACAGTATCATTCATTTGGAGTCGTGTTTGTGTCAACAGTTTGAGATGTGGTTGGAAATTCAGAGATCTGGAACCAGGCTGGAAAAATGCTTTTCACTTATAAAAGAAACAAATAAGAAACAATCACATCAGCAATAACATAAAACAACAAAAAACACTTCTCGGCATCTATTTTATTCAAGCTGTGGCCTCACCTGGGAGGACTGCTGGTAGCTCGACTTGCCATACAAGTCATGAGAGGGGGAAGAGTCAGTGTGGGAGGCCAGCCCCTGCCGATAGGCTGGCTGCATGCTGGGGTAACCATAGCTACCATAGGGCACGGCCTGGTTGGTCATATCGCTGGGAGGCATCATGGAATCTGGGCCAGAGAGAGGTCAGCATTAAAGAAATCTGATGGATGTTTGGCAGACAGGTGGTTTTCAGTGTTTTATTGTGACTATGACAGTGCAAAGCTAAGTGTAGCTGCTTAATGCATTTTGGAAATATGTGTGTCCCATTTTCAGCACAAGCTTTTACATTATTTGAGAAGTGCATCTCATCATCCTTTCACTGCAGAAAAATATCACCTCTCCCATCTCTCTTCTACCTTGTTTAACTTGATCCAACATCTTTTTATTTTTAAGTTGAAAAATATTCGGTTATTTGGCCAGATATAATTAGTTTGTTATGTTTTTGTTATGTTGTCTTATTTTTTTTATGTTTTGCTGTCCCCACTTTCTATTAACCTGTTGTTAACTTCTACTTCTGCTTTGTATCTCCCAGAGAGAGCCGTTTGACGTCCACTTGAGTAAGAGTGTGACTATGTTGGGGTGTATCAATGATCATGGCTGCACCTAAATGCAACATGATGCATTTTCTCTCATCAAACTTAATTAAATTCTTAAATTCTTAGAATATAGTTTTAGAACGGAATATTTTTAGGAAAATGTTTCTATCATTTACCGTTTTGATAAATGGCTGCATGTCATGTTACATAATGTAATGACAGCGTAATCTACTGTTTCAATAAGAGCAGCGACTTTATGAAATCACATAGACAGCAGTTTTGTAATGTCATATATTTGTATGTATGCCTATCATTTAGATGAACAGTACGTTTGTGATCAAAGCATACCTGGATAGTTGCCCCCTTCCAGGGAATCATAGCTGTTGGGCACCGGAGAGGCACTGCCAGTAGTGGAAGAGGACGTGTCACCACCTGAGCGAGGCAGAGAGAAAGAGTGAAACACAGAAAGAATTAAAAACTGAAAGAAAAAGCCAAGACTGATTAAGAGGACTGGAAGTGTAAAGAATGAAATTAATATTTAAACAAGGACCCATTGGGGATAGCAAAATAAAAAGCAAAACAGAAAAAAAATACAACTAAAGAAGCAAAAAAATAAATAAGACAAGAGGTTGAAAGATAAAATGGGAAGCTAAAAAAGCGGGAAGGCCTGAGAGATTGAAGGACAACAGCTGTAAATAAAGTCAAAACGAATGAAGGAAGGAAGGCCAAGAAAAAAAAATTAAATAAGAGAAAAAGAGGGAAAGAACAAAAGACATGAAAGAAGAAAAACAGTTTTTGTTTGGCCGTGAAGAGTGCTGCGTTTGGACTCCCTCAGGCCTCATAGAAAGAAGAGAAACAGATGAGGCAGAGTGAATACAGCAAAGAGAACATGATGAAAGGATACACTCAAGTCTTGAACGAGCTAGCATACGAATGTTTGGTGAAGCGCACAGGCCTCTGAGAACAGAAAACACGGAGGGAACGAAGGAAAAATAGCATAACTAAGTTAACTTAGTTATCAAGTCTTTGATTTGCTGTTTCTTACTTTGGTTCTTTCTGATTCTCCCACAGTCCATCGTCTTCATTCAGACTCCCTACCCGTCTCTTTCTAACGCAGACATTTTCTCTGTCTTTCTCCCTTCTATACACTCTAATGCACACTTTTATAACAATTTCTTAACTCATAACTTTAAAAATGCCACGAAATGTAGCAATTAGCCAGCAAAAGGTGGGGAAGAAGAAGACGTCTAGCTTGAAACAATGCAGGTCTTCAGATAGATAGATAGATATATATATATATATATATATATATATATATATATATATATATATATATATATATATATATATAAATAATAAATAAAAAATTGGCTTTGTTTTATGAGGAAGGAAACGCATTCGACTGTTAGGCCTCAAGGATACACACAATGTATGTTGGCGAGTATAACTAAATGTAAACACAACTGTTTATTTACAAGAAAACTCCTCACAGAAAACCCCACTTTTCATCAACCTGCTTTTTTACCTTTAGTTAGTGATTTCATACATTTCCCAGAATGCCTAACAACCTACAGAGAGGAAAAGGGCAAGAAATTGATGATTTGTGTGTATCTGTGTATAAACGGTCAACAGTTCTTGTTGATGGGGCGTCATGGTGACCAATAAGACACATACTGTGTAACCACAACGTCTTGGTTTGTGCTTCCACTCTCTTTCTCTGTGGTCACACTTCCTGTCTGATTCTCTACTGCACTCAAAACGGCTAAAATATATCTTGCCAAAAAAGGTCCACTAATGAATAGGTTTTCTCAAAAGGATTACAAGGATAGAATATTTGAAGGAACCCATTAATCCATGTAGGCCAAAAAGAGGGATCAACAACAGAAAACCAAGACACGACAGGCCTCTCTCTCTGGCAGAGAGCTCATTGGACGGGACAGGATCCAATTATCTCTCTGACTAAATCGGACCAGCAGACTACTGGATTATCTGCTCTGGAGGAGGACGACACCGGAACAGCTTAGCCTTCTTCCTCCTTCTCCAAGATTCTTCTGACACCTCCTTCTCCTCTTTCTATTCTCCTTTGTTCTGTCAGCTCATAGATTAACAAAGGGGATGCTACCCAGGGATTATGAGAGTAAAACAAAACTGTTCATATTAAGTGTTGCCTTGCAGCAGACTTATTCAGCAAATTTTTCCTTTTTCTTCTAACATTCAACTGTTGGTCGTAAGATTTTTAGTCACAAGCCCACTTTGCTGGCCGCCAGGCTGTTGCCACTGATAATTAAAGCTCCATTCTGGCCAACAGCGTCCCCTCTCTAATCCATTTCTCACAAGTGACACTGATCTGATTATCAGCGTGAACACGGAAAAAAGCTGCATGGAGTCTCTAGATTTTCCTCGCGGCCACATATCTACAGTATGTGTTACAAGATGCAACATGTGCTTGAACAATCAACTGACACTTGCCAAAGCAATGCCATGACAACAAGTTACATCTTATGTCATTCACTTGAGACGGCTCATCAGCACTAGTGGCAGGGTGACTCAGCAGGTTTGGAAAAGAAGGCACAACAAGACAAAGCAAAGAAAGCAAAATACTGTATGTGACTTGAATGAGACTGCTTAAAACTATTATTATTATTCCTATTTTTACTAGCAAAAAAACCAAACATACATTTGATGGTTCCAGCTTATCTAAGGAGGATTTTCTTCTTTTCTGTGTTTTATATCACTGTAAACTAAATCTCGTTTGGGGTTTGGAAAGACAAGACAAAACAAGTAACCTGAAGATGTTGCCTTGGGCTTTAGGAAATTTTTCACTATTTTCTGACATTTTATAAACTGAACGATTAACCGAGGAAAAAAACAAGAATAATAATGAAAATAATCATTAGTTGCAGCCCTAAGCGATACATATGACAATTTATGTAACCTATGTTTATTTTGTTACCAATATAGTTTCTTCTTCTTTCTTGATTAACCTTTTATTCTATGAGAGTAAACAGAACCTGTAAAGAAATATTTTATATATTCTAAATCCCATTAAAAAAGTCATTTTGCAAAATAAATATTAACTCAAGGTCCACTTACAAGCGTCATTTTAAACTGCAGTTGTTGCCCATTAGGACTGGGAGACAATTTGATATTATTGTTTCAAGACTTTTAGTGGTACCATATCCTAATAATTTGATCATAATGTATTAATATTTTACAAGATTTCAATGTAATTAAAACATTTAAAAAAAAAAAAATCACAAAATTAATGATTTACTGTTTTGTGATGTACTGCATAATACTGTCACACAAGTTGATTATTTATATGCAATTTTGAATACATTTACCATAAATGGTAAATGTATCAGCAAGGAAAACATTTTCTCATTAATATCACAATTCTGATTCAAATATTAGCATCAACAACTGGTATTTTGTTGCAGCAGACAACCTGCAAGACAGACCGGGGAGAATTGGAGAGATCACAAGGGAAAAAGCTAAACCAAGCTTCTCCTTTTATCAAGAGATATGTAAATGAGTGCCAACTGTGAAGACAAAATCTTCACCCATGCTCGCTCATGTGGAGCAGGCGAGTCAGCAAACACATACACAGAGAGGCTGAACCTGCTGGCAGGGGATTGGCTATATTTAAAAACTTGTTAACCCTGGCTGATGACACAGTTCCTGAGGGATGGCAATCAGCAGAACACCTGAATGGTACATAACACACATATGCATGAGTGTTATGTGGTCTAGACACTTAAGAAGTAAAAGAAGTTACTTTTCTCACACAGAACATTTAAATCTCTCTTAATGATATAAAACAAGTTTATCCTTATCGATTGTAAGCATACTAATGCAACTTTAATGTAACTTGTAATTTTAAAGCGACAAAGTAAAGTCAACACTTTGGTTTTATATAATTTTTTTTTGAGTAGCATAAAGAGAATTATAAAACAAAATCTCATTATACAACCATGTGTTGTAAAATGATCAATAAATCTATGTTGTATCGTACATGTTGACATTAACATAATAGAAAATCAAACTAATGATTATTTGTATTAGTTATTTAACCTTTATTTATTCAGGGGAGTTTCACTGAGAGCAAAGCTCTCTTTTCAGGCAACCTGATCACATTCACACCTGGAGGATACCCAGTACAACCCCAGTCTGATCTGATGGCCACTGAGCAGCCTCCACTGTATGAAGGAATTATTTTGTCTATCAAATGTCAGAAAATAAGAGAAAAACGCTCATCACAAGAACCAGAACCTTCAAATTGCTATTTTTTCTGACCAACAGTCCAAATCCAAAGATATTCAATTAACAATAATATGAAAACCAAGAAAAGCAGCAAATCCTCACATTTTAGAAGCTATGACCAGGCATTTTTGCTTGATAAATGTCTTAAACTATTAATCATTTATCATAATTTGTTGATTTCCTGTTTATCAAGTATTTGTTTCACCTCCAAACAACTTGGACAACACTTTAATGTGAGCTTAGAATTAGATAACATCTAATTCCAACTCATATCCAAGGCCATGAGGTTCACTACTACCCGAGTTCTAGAGCTGTAAGCCGACCACAAATAAGAACACAACGTACTGATTTATTTCCCATCAGCAACCACAGCTAGTGGTTTCCTGGTAATTGGAGGTGCACTACAGGCGGATGATCATATCCCAAAGACTACTAAGTGAGAGAGAGCTAGACAGCATGCATGAATGACTCCTTCCACTGCATGACAATTAAGACAAGCGGAACCCGGCAGAAGCTTTTAAAGATAAAACAAAATGCTAACCCACTTACCGCTCACCTTTCTGAGAGACAAAATTTCATGTCAGTTTTCAGTGATGGAGCAACAGAGCAGAGTACACACATATTTAAAAGATGATTCAGTGTCTGTACTTGATGCTTGTGAGGGGGAAAGATGGTGAGTCTTGGGTAAACTTTGGGAGGCTGCAGGAAGCAGACGACAAAAATCTGATTAGCCTATTAGAAAGGGGAAGGTACGAATGATGAGCGACAAACTGATTAAGCATGTTGGTAGGTGGAGCTGAAGCGACAGATGGCCATCAGACACAGAAGATGACGTTGCATGGGTAGGGGATGGAACTCACCAATGGTAAACATGATTGGTGTAGTTTTTTTTTTTTTTTTTTTTTTTTTTTTTTTAAAGGGATGCAAAAGTTTAAGGGCATGAGAAAGTTTAGGACAGAGGTGAAGGATTTTATGGGGATGTAAAAAGTGGTAATGGGGAGGAAAAAGCTAAAGCAGACCTGCTTCCTCATCCTCCTCCTCCTCCTCCTCCTCCTCATCATCAGAGCTGGATGACGAGGGGGCTGCGGCTGGGCCTGAGGTGGTGGCAGAGGCAGAGCTAGCTCCACTATTAGCAACATATCCATACTGCATGCCTGTTGGAAGGGGGGAGTGGGAAAGGCACATAAGAAAACTGTCAAGACTGGGTGATCGACAGCAGACAGGGCGGCGGTGGTCAGGCAGTAAACTTAAGCTAATGTATGTGTGTGTGGCGTGTTGAAGAGATGAACTAACTTCTTCCATTCATTGATAAAAGTAGCTGGTGGTTTCCCAATTTTGTCAGACAAAGTACCTATAAAACCAATACTGATGATCTTTGCTTCATTTGATAAACTTTGTTTTCATGCATAAGGGTCAAAAGTTAAATAGGCAAAGATAGTTTTAATTTTCTGCCTATGGGAGAGGGTGAGAGTCACAACTTGTTTTGCATTAAGGTGTGTTGTTTAGTGTGTTGCTTATATGCTATATTCAAGTCTATATGAAACTAGTAACATTTTTTGAGGCAAAAAAAGGTCCAACAGAGACTAACAACTGGAAACTTACATGTACACACAATAAGGTGTAAAGTAGGCATCAAATATCTCTTGTTGTGTCAAACTGATTGGAGCACCTACAGATATGTTAGTTCCTGTGGGACTTTATTACCCACAAAGTTGTTTTCAGGTTACGCCCAGCCTGTGGGTCGCCAAACTTTTTTTTTCCCCCTACAGCCTTGCAAATTTACAAACATTCCTGAAAAGTATCACAATATCACAAAGAAAATGCTGCAACATGCATCGCAAAAACTGGCCACAATAATCACATTCATTGCAATCAGTGTTACCAGATAGCTTTAACCCAGCGAAAAATAATTAGACCACTTGATTTAGCAGTTATTAACCACTTGAAATACTTGTAACAACAAGCTGTGCCTTTTAATATGTGCCTACAAGAGAAGTGTGTCCTTTGTTTGTCCTGTTATTCTCATGCTGTTGTATAACGTGTTTTCTCTTGCCTGAGGCTAATATCACTGGGACACAGAAAAATGATTTAGGCACACTTTTTACTGGCCAAAGGTATACTTACATTCTTTGTAGTGAGACTATGCAAAGCTTCAAAGTCAATTGGGTTTTGCATCCTGAATTATGATTAAATGCAGGTGCAGATGGTGCAAGAGTCCTTTGGTCTTAACCTGCTAAGCTGACAGTGGAAAAGGTCACAGCCAAAATAAACCAGCAGCAGGCTAGTTCCAACCTGAAACCCTCAAATTTGTTTAAATACTCACACCTGCACATTTGAAAGTGTGCGTCTGTGTGTGCAACAGATTACGTGTGATACGTTTCCAGAGTGCAGCTGTGAACATATAAACCGTTCACACACACACACACACACACACACACACACACACTGTAAATTTAGAGCAGGATTTCAAACACTCAAACTGTACTTCTAAACATAGGCTCATTGAAGAATTTGCACCAGAAAAGACAAAAACCAGGCACCAGAGCACAGCAAAACCAAGAGCTGTCATTTTTCCTATAATGACCTTATGTTCAAACAACAAAGTAAAGCAGGTTAGAAAAAAGTTTTCACTTCAACACAAATTCCAACCAAAATACAAAAGATCAAATGAAGGGACACCTTCCTTCTCAAACTATTGCACTGTGATGTTTCTTCTGTAAGCAGTGAAGCAAAAAACAGGAAACTGATTTCATGTTGACCTTTCAATTATAAAAAGGTCTCAACATTTCAAAACAATTCCCAAAAGAGAACTTTAAACTATATTTTAAATACATTTAAATGATTCTTTCAAAACAGCTGCAATGCATATTTTGTCTAGAAGATGAACTGCACAATGGCAGTTTGTCAACACCCATCTTTGTACATACAGAAACACACATACATACTTGAGGCCCACTGCTAACGGTTAAAACATTCAACAACCTAATTTTACAAGATGCCGTTCATCAGTACCAGCAGCATTGAAGAGCAGTAACAATAATGATTCATCATTTTTGTGTATGTTGTGTCAGACTAAAAAAATTTAATCTTGTTGTTACCTTGGTGGCGGCCCGGCGAGGAATGGACTGAAGTGGAAGGGGTTCCTGAGGGCAGTCGGTCTGCGTCTGCTCCACCACTGCTGCGACTGACCCCGCCATAGGAGTCATAGCTCAGAGAAGCCTGGTGGCTTTGGTCATAGTGTTGGTGGACTGACGTTTTGGCGGCAACAAAAAAGAAAAACACAAAGAATTAAAGACATTTCCATCAGGAAAATGAAGGTCTGTCTAACCAAAGATCTAACCCCTGAATGAAGACTGAGACTCAGTCACTCACTCAAAACAGCATGAGAAGTCTTAAGAGACTTTTGGCTGCTGGCAGTCCTCTCAACTCTACAACTAACTTTCTAAGAATGCTGAATGTTTATTTTGGGGTTTACGTGTGTGTATCAGTATGTTTTCATGATTTTTCCCACTAATGTTGGCTGATATAAACATGGATTTTTGACTTGTCTTCAATAAGTCAGCTACAATTAGTTCAAAATCCTGCTGCACGAGTGCTGACTAAGACCAAAAGGAAAGCACACATTACACCTATTTTAAAGTCTTTACGCTGGTTACCTGTTAGTTTTGAATTGACTGATACCAATATGGCTTTTTAAAGCTGATATTGACCAATACAGCTAGTATTCATGCTATTGCAACACCAAATGCATATAGAGCTCTGGAATAAACTGATAGTTTTAAGGAATGTCAAGGAATCTTTAGAAAATGTCTCACTTTCCAGACAGCAGCTATCGGCCTCAGTTTAAATCAACCATTCACACATACCTGTGCTTCCTTGACCATTGACTGTTGGTGCCAGCTGACTAGGAGGAGCCACACTGTACCCAGGCTGCACCGCTGTTGTTGAGGCTGGCCGAGAGGTGCTGTACTGATGTAGGGGTGCACCCATCTGGGTGGGCATGACTCCAGGCATGGAGGTGCTCTGGGAGGAACTCAGGGTGCCGTACTGGCTACTTCCTGGCGCAGACGGGTAAGAAACAATTGGGTAGAGGGGAGCTCCAGGGCCACCAGCGGGCGCAGGCACCAAACTGGGATGCTGCTGCTGTTGAGAGTGCTGTGCTGGGGGGGTGTGGTACGACTGCTGTCCGTAGTAGGATCCTGGAGTGGCATATGGTGGATGATGCTGCTGCTGGTTGTACTGGGCATTTGATGGTGGTGGTCCTGAAGAGGGGAGGGTGGCATATGGCTGAGATGGAGGGGCAGAGATGGAGGGAGCACTGTATGGGGAGGGTGCTACATGATGCTGAGGAAGGTGATGGTGCTGCTGTTGTTGCTGATGGTTGCTCTGGTAGTAGTTAGCACTGTGGGCACTGTTCGTGATGGGTGCTTTGTTGGGAGCAGGAGGGGAGTGGGCAGGAATGGTGGGGTAGCTCTGTTGTTGAGGTGGGGCTCCATAGCAGCCTGTAGGTGGATACATGGATTGGTATGGCTGTGCTGGTCCTGAAAAGAGGGAGGATGGTGGTAAAGTACATGATCAATGAGCTTGTGTCAAAAATTTCTATTCTTACTTCCACCGTCACGGTTTAAATCAAGCCAGTAGGAAAAAGCTCCCAAATAAAGTACTGAACAGAGGTTATCATTAGCTGCAAAGGACAAGCTTCATCAGCAGCTGTTATTCCAGCAGTGAGGGTAAATACCCAGTTAGCTCTCAATTGAATATGCATCCCTGACAGAAAAGCAACAGCCATCAATAAAAAGTAAATAATTTCAGTGTAAATTTAATCGACTGTCTGTTTATCAGAGCTTCAATATAAAGAGGACACTATGAAATTATGGTGAGTAATCTGTCACACACCTATTATCCTGCTAACACTTAACTGTCGTTTCTCGCTGGCTTAATAGCTATATGCTAGCCGCTATCTCCTTGGGGTTTCAATACCTAGGTTAGCTCTTAAGTTAGCTAGTGTTAGCAACTGACTAGCTTTAGCTCCGTTTTTGCCGAATTTACACCTCGCCCTAATTTATACGTACTGTTGCTATTATAATTAATACCAGAGGACAGTTGTACAAATAACATTTTAAAAAATCAGCGCCTGATTAACTATGTGACATCACAGAGTTAGCATGCTAACGCTAGCGAGCCGGCTAATCGCATCATCCGGCCTGCTTTACCATTCTGGTAGGGGGGCGCAGCTCCACCGTTCGGTGTCGAGTTCTGGCTGTAGCTGACGGAGCTGTTCAGGTTTGTGAAACCCGGCGCAGACATCGCTCGGTACTACCGTCCTTATGCCCACATATACACGGGTGGGTAAATACACATGAGCTGCAGTGTCCCACAGCCTGGTTTCGCCCCAGAAAATGCGGCAGAGAGGCTGCTGCTGGTCAGTGAAGACCCGGGCAGCCTGGCCAGGTCCGCTCGGCTGAGCTGAAGCCTCCAGTCTGGCTGTTGAGGATCGACGTGGTCCTATTACTCCCTCTTGTGGATTTTCAATGCAAAAACGTATAACTTGTTTTATTTATCAATTGTATTATTTCATGGAAAATACTTCTACTACTACTACTACTACGTTCTATAATTATTTATTTATATAACTATATATATCTTTTTAATCCAATTTATATAACATACACTATAGATACCTTTCTCTGCTTAAGTATGACTCAACAAGTCACAGTGCTACCTAGCCTCATTATTTCTGCACATATGAATTTGCAAAGATATTTGCACAACCACATATTGTAAATATGGTCTAAGGTATTGTAAAATATACATTGTAAATAGGTTTTGATTTTCCTCTCTTATGTCTTTTTTGTTTCATTTATTTCATTGTAAACAGTTCTTTCATACCTCTGTAGCCTATTTCCTGTGCTTCTATGTGAATTTCCCCTTATTTCAGTCTTATTTCAGATGACTACTACTATGACTATTACACCAACTATTTTACACAAATAACTGAAAAATAATGTAACACTTACGTAAAACAGATGTAAAATGATGCAACTGTATCTTTATTTCATGAAGGCTCAGCGATTAAAATCCCTAATGCGGAGACCTGCTGAAATTAAGATTTAACTCTACAACTGACATAACTTGTAGCATGCATTTGTGTGGTTTCATACTGATACGTGTTTATACTCATATATATCAAAAAATATGTCATCCCAAGTAAGGCACACAGATGTGTTGCTGCTTGTGGTTTTAAAGAGTTTAGGTGACACCTGCAGTCTAAGTAACCTGCTTTGGCCAAAGATTTACATGGCTGTAAATGTGTATCTACCCTTTTTTATGCAGCATAAATTTAAAATAGTCTGTGAAACCATGACCATTTGGGACAAACAAAAACATGTAATTAACATAAATTATTGTCAAAGCACTGATTTAAAAAAAGATAAAATCCCAGTTTTACACAAACAAGCGCACGCACACACACACACACACAAAATAAGAATTTCATACCTCCTGGAACTGAGCTTTCATTACTGATGAGGCATTCAAGTTTCACAAAATTCATGTAATAAAACTTGTGGATTCTGCAGCTGTATTCGTACATTTTCCTCAATAAAAGATGAATGAACGATTTTTATCTTCTAATATCAGATTCACGGATGAAGAATTAAACCCCTTAGATACAGTAAATCTGACTTAATTTCCAACATTCATATAAAAAAATTCATGACTTTAAAATATACTAGGCATCTTCCACTAATTCTAGTTGTACAGTCTGATTTAATCCCAGGACAGGCAGCATTTTTCATGTGGTTGCAAGCACTGATGTCCAATCATAACTTCTCTATCGCTACACATCCTGAGGGATTCTGGGACGTCCACCAGTGCACTCGCACTCCTCTTTGTGATGCGGAACAGTGGGGGATGCCTCGCTCTGAGCCTGTCCTTTGGTTTGGCAGGTGGGGCAGCAGGCAGTGTGTCCGTCCTGTCTGCAGCCGGGACAGGACAGAACCAGCTGACAGCAGAACTGGGTGGAACAGAGCTCGTACTGGTCCCAGGGACAGCGGCAGTACCTGCAGTCTGAACAGAGACACAGAATTAGTAATAAGTTTGATATAACTTTTTACACAAAGACCAACAACTAAATGTTAGTGTTTATTAAAGTTTTCTGATACTGTTAACAATTACTTTATATTATTCAAAGTGATGATGGGCTTTGTGCACACACTAACCTGAGATGACGTCGTTGTTGGAGGAGATGGCGTAGCGCTCATCAAACACAAAAAGTTTCCCTCGATAGAAACCTTCTGGGAAACGCTCCATGTACTTGTGGATTCCACCTTTCAGCTGGTAAACCTCTTTACACACATCCTACAGGCAGGGCAGTAAAAAAGAATTTCCAGTGTAGGCTGCAAACAATCTGTCTTTAGTGCTGATTATTTAAACTACAATTAAAAAATGATGTATTTGTTTTAAGTAACAGTTGGTCAGAGGACACAGGTGGACAATAACTAAACAGTTTCCCCTTGTGGAGAGTCAGCAGCCTGCTAAATATGAGTTGCTGTATGGCAAGCCACTTCCATAAGCTGCTTCACATTTAAATAAGTCGGAATGGCATTCTTTAGTTCACATCCATGACAAGTCAACTTACTTTCGAGCGGAGGTAGGCAGAGCCGCGCTCACAGCGGATCCCTCCTGTGCAGTACATCAAGACCTTCTTGTCTCTGAACAGTTCGAGGTTCTGGTCAACGTAGTCCGGGAAGTAGCTGAACTTACGGATGTTTGGGGCCAGACACCGAGTAAACTGCCCCTGGAAGGACAAAATAATCACGGTTCAGAATGACAAATATTGCAACCTGGCTTTTGTCATGTTTGATTATGATAATTGTGTGGAAATTGTCCTTTTTCCTGCCATTCTTACTGGGATATAGAAGGTCAAAGTCAAAACAAAACTGAATCTAGTAGGAATTCAGCATCTTACTCAGGACATTTAAATGAACAGTTCACCAAAAAATACTATCATTTTCTCAAAACTCCACTTCAGTACAAATGGTATCTTGGGGGTCAAATGGGGTAAAATAAACAAAGTATTAGATTTTATCTAATATAGCCTGTAGAACCTGTGCAAGTCAATGTGTTTGGAGGAAAACTGATGTATTACTTACAATTTTACTCTCATAAAAATTGCGGCAGTCTAGGAGGATGGTGTCATTACACAAATCCCCTTTAGCCAAAAGAGTCTCCACTTCTTTATGAAACTCCTCCGGCTCCAAATGAACTCCTGAGAGGCAAGACAGATTTGTAACTAACATGACAACCTTCACAAACCACAAAATCAGCTGTTACATAGCATAACTTCATATCAAAATAAGTAGCGGTGGGATTTTTTTGTAGTATTACAATAATATTATTGTTGTTGTTTGCACAAACTGTACCAGCCAGTTGGTAGGAAATAACATCAGGATCCACTCCCATTGGGACGATTTCCTTATAGATCCCAACCCTCAGGTCTGTAAAACACTCTGCGCCGCCATCACTTGTCTGAACACACACACACACACACACACACACACACACACACACACACAGGGACAAACACTGAATTTACATACAATGGGCACTAGTAACAATAAATGACTTCATTTTTAATATTATTATTTAATGTTATGCCAATTATTTCTTATATTATAATAATATAATATTATTATAATAGGCTTAAAACTCTGTGGCTGTGGCCACCAAGTGGAACACAAAACAGAGTTCCTATTTATGCAGGGTGCCATGTAGAAACATTATGTATATCCAATATACAAAAGGCATATCTGTATATTCTGTCATCCAACATGAGTTTGTTTAATTATCAGAGTCTGACCTTAAAATCCTCCTTATCCATCTTGAAGAGTGGGTGTGAACGCATTGCGTCGATGTAAATGTCAGTGGCCATGTTGGTGCCACCAACTGTTCCATTGATGCCTTCAGTCGCCACCCTCACCTGACAAAGATGATCATATTATATATTTTAAGGGGACAGTTAAATTAAATGTTTCTTCCTTTTTACAATTATAGAAACATGTTTAAGTCTTTTTCTGTTCCCAATGTAAACATTCTGAAGTCTCCCAGTTGGAACCAGGATAAGAGAATTTATTCACCTTGCCAGTTAAGTGGAGCTTCTCGCACAAAGCTTTCTGCCAAGCACAGATGACATGTGGATCCTCCACTTGGCAGTAGTGATAATAGAGGAGAACCTTGCCTGGACCCCTGAAAAGAAGAATTACATTGAGAGACGTCGGTATCTATTGAAAAATGCAGAAATTAAAATCAATATTTAATAAATCACATATGTTAATACAAATGTAAGATGAATTTACACTTTAAAAACAGTACAAAGACACGGATAGCGGGACAACTGAAACCAGATGGGAAAATCCAAATTTGACCAGTACTTTTGAAGTTGCTTCTCAGAGATGTGACCAGTTCCAGGTATCCATGCAGAAATGTCCACCGGCTCGACCTCACACTCGTTCGGTTGCTGTGTTTCAGGTTCTTCTTCCAGCTGGCTTAACAAATGCTCATATGTGGCCTGTGTGAGCTGCTGTATTTCCGTATGATGAGTCCTGGCCACATGTTTGTGAATGGCAGAGTGTTCCTTGAAGGTCTGGCCACAGCAGCACCACGATATGCTTCCTTCCTCCTGACTGCCGTCCCTCTTGGACGCCACAAAGGTAGCAAATGACTGTGGAGAAGAGAAAAGTGTGATTGAACATCTGAAATTGTTTACTTTAAATAATTTTATAAGGACTGAGGACATAAAACTATGTAGTCTATGTATATTTTAAAAAAACAGATTTGGGAAACATCTGAAAAATAAACATTTTTTTGAGAAGCAGGATTTATCTTTCTTGTTTATTACTCCAGTAATCATCTTACAACCACTTAGATTCATCTTGTGACCTCTTGCTGGGTCCTGACTCCCAGGTTGGGAACCACTGAGCTAAGATATAAACTATAGGTTACAGTATAGGTCATTAGGTTTTGTAATATAGCTTGAACAATACTGAATTTTTGACAGCAGAATATTGAGACATTTTGCAAAAATTAACTTGTCAGTAGCCTACTCTCTGGTACAACATATCTTCGGCATAATAATAACGCAATTTCTTATTTGCTAGCCGACATATATGCTGATACTGATAGAGCTGTAATAAGCTAATATCAGGCGATATATCGACACGGCTGATTTAATGGTCTACCTCTATTTTGTAATTGTATAATAATCAAATAATCAATATAGCTTTGTATCTTCTCTATCAATTTTCTTAAAATTTAGCATAATTTAGAGACTTATTACTGGTTACTGGTCATTTTTAGTTGATAGTTGAACTACAGTACGTTTAACTTGAGCTATTATTGACTCATGTATATGAAATATGCCATCAAGTTTTAATTTATTCCTCAAACCTTGTTTATGTTACTGTACCTGAGAACACGTCTTCACTTACCTGGCAATCTGGTAACATTACATGCGGTAAAAAATAAGTTAGTCACTCACCTTCCTCCTGCAGAAGCTGTAGTACCTTCTTTGTGAGGCAGAAAGTTGTTTCTCCTGTTTTAGTTCATTAGATGTCGAAGCATCAAGTTCCCAGTCCATGAACACTGAGCAAGGTGTTTCATCCGCTGCCATGGTTTTTAACAGCTTATAAAAATATTATCAATTTAGTTAGCTAGGAAACACTCTTTAGCTAAGTTACAAGACTTGTTAAAATTTAGAAGGAGCTCCTTCCGCTTTGTGGTCTGAACATGTAAGAGCAATGCATCATCAGGGCCTTCAATGTTGACCTAATCTTGCCAAACACTAAATATAAAGTCTAAAACATGACAATATGTACATTTTACATATCCAACTATCGCCAAACAGCAACGGGCGAAAAAAGACGGTGCACCTTCCGGTTGACCCCTGGCTGCCCCGGATGTGCCTGACTTGACTAAGACCGCTATTATTTTTCTGCCCTAGTAGCGGCCAGGCTGAATGATCTAGAAGCTTGTGTAGCCGACTTATTATTTTGTTTCATATTCATTTTCTCGTCGATTTAGCTTACATTTATAGCGAGTGAAACATGTCCAGGAGACGACACAGCGACGAGAATGACGGTAAGTGGACATAACTTGTGTATTTCAGACGTTAGGGTACCGAGTGGTGGCTAGCTAACGTTAGCGTGTTTTGGGAAACGTTAATCTTTTGCTTGGTGCATTCACGCTTGCTGATTGATAAATTATTCTACGAGGGCAGGTTTTAATCTTGTCATCATAATCCAAAAGTGTAAAACACTTCATATCCGTTTATACTTGTTTACGCAATCGCTTGAAAGCGAGAAGATTGAGCAAACTATCAAAGTAGCGGAAGAATTAACCGGTACGCGTTTTTTTTTTTTTTTTTTTTTACCGCTAGCTACGGAGCTAGCTAACGTTACTGTTAATCAATGTGACTAACGTTAGTCAACATGGGGGCGGTAACCAAGTGATGTGAATAATACAAATACCTCAGTGAGAGTAGCTTTTATAAAACGCACTAATGCTAATTTTTATCCTCACAAGGTTAATTGTGTTCCACTGACGTAGGGCTGATTAAAAGTTTATTTATTGCTACTTTAAACAGCAAAATCAACAACGTTAATGTTGCCTACATGTAGAGTCGTTAACGTTCAGAGCCCATTACATTACTTTCCAGCTGTGAATCAGAAAAAAACCCGTCAGTATCCCAGTAAAATAATTTTGACTGCTGTTTCACTATTCACTGTCTATGCAGCTTCTCAAGAATATGTATCTAAATGTCATCACCACAATACTGACTTTCTCTGCTATTCAATTCAATGGTGTACTCCAGCAATTTAGTATTGCACTTCCCGAAATTTGGAGGACTTACAAGAGGCAGATAAAAAAAAAAAAAAAAAACAATAGTCAAAATCAATGCAATAGAGACGAGAGATGTTTAGTTTCTAGTATGGGTCAAGTTCCAAAAACACAATTCAAACATTTCGATTAGAACAACTTAATTGAATCTTTTTGTTAATAATATGGTAGATAGATAACCCCGATGACATATTTTTTCAGTCTTTGGTGACTCTTTATATGTAAATTTGGTTAACTGCCCATTTAAGGAGAGGCTGGTTCAAAATAACAAATTAAAACTGGGCTGTATAGTATTATAAAAGTTTTGTGTGTTAATTTTGTTTTAGGGTTGGTTTTCCTATCAAGGCTGCCCTTGAGTTATTCTCTCAGCTAATGTTTCTCATTCCGCTCACTCTGATTATTTCATTACTTGTTCACCCTTCCAGGAGGTCAGGCCCCCAAAAGGAGGAGAACATCGGAGCCCATTGAAATTGAAGACCGGCTGGAGTCACTGATATGTCGTGTGGGGGAGAAGGTAAAGAGTCAACTCTGGCAATATAGTTACATCAGCCGTGTTCTGTTCTGCCTCCTACTTTACCTCTAAAGGCAATCACCAGAACTTTTTGAAGGTGTTTCCACATGGCACCTGGCCCTCAGTGCACACTACTTTCAGTTGAATTAGTTTGTTAAATATTGCAGATGCTTCATTTTTCTTTGCAGAGTACATCATCGCTGGAGAGCAACTTGGAGGGCCTCGCAGGCGTGTTGGAGGCTGACCTTCCAAACTACAAAAACAAAATCCTGCGCATTTTATGTTCTGTGTAGGTTCATACCAGTTCTCACCCTTTTACTGTTGAAATGATTTGTGTTTACGTGGTAGGTTTTCACTGAATTGTCTTTTTTTGACAGTGCCCGCCTCCTACCTGAGAAGCTGACCGTGTATACGACTTTAGTTGGCCTTCTGAATGCCAGGAACTACAACTTTGGGGGCGAGTTTGTGGAGGCCATGATCAGGCAACTCAAGGAGACATTGAAAAACAACTTGTACAATGAAGCTGTTTACTTGGTAAGCTGTTTACTTGGTTTACTTGGACATTTTTTAGCACCTAAAATGATGCTTACACCTTTTTTGTTTTTGACATTGTATCTTCTTTTTGTAGGTGCGGTTTCTGTCTGACTTGGTCAACTGCCATGTGATTGCTGCTCCCTCAATGGTGGCCATGTTCGAAAACTTTGTCAGTGTTACTCAAGAGGAAGATGTACCACAGGTAGGTAGAAGGCTGAGGTAGAGTCATCATGCCATTTTGTTTACTACACTTAAGTAATGAAGGAATCCATGAACTTAGTTTATTAATTGTAAATCCAGTCATGGATTGGTTGGATAGTTGTAAACTGTAAAGAGTAAAATGTGCAAAAAATTATAAATAAAAGCCAACAAAGGGCACTAAAATGTTTTTGAAGCCATTTTCATCACACAAATATGCTTACACCTCCTAAATTTTCACTACAGAGTTACAAATTAATAGTTAAACTCCTTAAATTTAGAGTTTAGTGCCAAGACAATCCTTGACTTAAACACCAGCTAACTTTAAATTTGGGTGAAAATGCTAAAGAAATTATTATGTGAAGCTCCATGATTTTCAATAGGTTTTGGCTGCAATCCTGATTAATGTTGAGATTGAAATGATGAGTATGTGATTTCGTACGTGGTCTTGTTTGTGTCCTCAGGTTCGGTCGGACTGGTTTGTGTATGTGGTTCTGTCCTGTCTGCCCTGGGTAGGTAAGGAGCTCTACGAGAAGAAGGATGTTGAGATGGACCGACTTCTCAGCCAGATCGAAGTCTACCTCAAGTAAGATGTCTGCCTTATTTTCTTGCTCATTATTCTCTTAGCTATTTCTTTTTTTTTTTTTTTTTGCTAACGTTCTTGTTAGTTGACACCCCTTTTCAACTGATTTATATATCAGTCAGCTCTCCCTTAACATCACACTTCTCTCTAATTTTTAGGGGGCGAGTAAAGACACACGTCCTCATGCTGCAGGTGTGGACAGCAGAGAAGCCCCACCCACAGGAGGAGGTGAGAGACAGATGGAAGAGCTACATTTCTCCCTTTATTGTTTAGAAAATAACTGTTGTGAATCCCATGATATTGTTTAAGTGAAGTACTAAGGTCACTTCAACTTCAGTCAATATCTCTTTAAAGGTGGAGTATGCGATTCTAATGCAATACACGTCTTTTTGTCAAATTCAGCGAATAACTCCTCACGGTACGCTAGCTGTGTGTTCAGTGTGTGCGCTGAAAAAAACTCTGGTGTTTGTACACAGCCCTGGCTCTCTAAATGGGAAACCAACAAAGTGGCTCAGACCGAGCCACACAACACTGTTTCAGCCATTCCAGCCGTGATTTGTGTGTCAGGTAACATTAAATGACTTGCCCACGGACATTCAGCTTACTTTCTAGTTTGCCAAGATATGCTGCTGTTGTGATGTTTGCTATAGTAGCAGGAGAGTTGTGAGTATCGCTGTCTGGTGCTGGTTTGCCGTCTCATCCTCTCTGGCTGTTAGCTTCGCAGCAGCAACTGTAGTGACAGCTGTGTTTTACTTTACTTTAGCTGTATTACTTGCTGTGTCGTTGTTTGCTCTACATCATGGTATTTGTCATGGAAGTGGATTTCTCCAGAATCGCATACCCCACCTTTTAAGCTGTGTTATTATGAAAAATGTAAGGACAAGAAGAATCAGTGGAAGAGATGTTTACCCAATAGAATATTTCCTGCTAACCACTGGCACCATCTTATAGAAATATTGAGTCTTCTTCAGTAAGATCCTGTCAGTGGGTCTCTCTTCTAACCTACCTTAATTGCCTACTATTGGTACCTTGCAAAATTTAAAAATTGAAAGACTTTGCAAGAACCCACAAACTGGCTTTCTTATAAGAACAATTTATGAACATTTTCTGCGGTATCTGCTTTGACCTAGCTGATTGTAGACCTCACCTTGAGAGGTATTACGGCAGTGGCAAACAAATACAGTTATAAGTATTTATGTATAATTGGATGCTGACGGGCTGATATTTTTCTTATTGTAATTTAAAAAGGCATGATGGCCTGGCCTTTACAGAAACTTGCAGTATCTGTCAGTTTGTCATTTCTCAAAATTTGATTCCCTCTCTCCCTGTCCCACACTCAGTACCTGGACTGCCTTTGGGCCCAGATTCAGAAGCTAAAGAAAGACCGCTGGCAGGAACGCCACATCCTTCGTCCATACATCGCCTTTGACAGCGTGCTGTGTGAGGCCCTGCAACACAACCTGCCCCCCTTCACCCCACCGGGCCACATGCCCGACGCCCAGTACCCCATGCCCCGGGTCGTCTTCCGCATGTTCGACTACACCGATGCCCCGGAGGTACATTACCACTTGGCTTTGAAAAACACACATCAATATGTTACTGGTTTGCCGTCTGTTGTTATAAACATTAATTGATTTAGGTGAATACATGTATAATCTAATGTATAAAAATTATTAAATCAGTTTTAGAGCCCATTTTGACCTTGAAAACCCATTAACCCTGTGCTGACAGTGTAGGTTGTCAACATAGCAAACATTAAGGTATCTCAGAATTTGTATTGTCATTTTTTTTTTTAAAGATGTGATTTTAATGGGGCGCCTTGATTATTTTCTGTTGTGCAGAGTCTACAAACGTTTCTCCTCTTAATCCTTAGGGTCCCGTTATGCCCGGCAGCCATTCTGTGGAGAGATTTGTCATAGAAGAAAACCTGCACTGTATCATCAAGACCCACTGGAAAGAGAGGAAAACATGGTGAGTAACAAGCTTGATCAAGTTTCAACGTAGTCGAGCCTGAATGTTCATGTTGAACACCGACTCAAATGTTTTAATGTTTCTGATTTTTCTTTTTTACCTTTCAGTGCTGCCCAGTTACTTAGCTATCCAGGGAAAAATAAGATTCCGCTCAACTATCACATCGTGGAGGTATACAAGATTTTGACAAGCTACATTCTGAGAAATAAGAGAAACATTAAAGGCTGGTTTAAAATATTTCTATACTATGTTTCTTTTTTCAGGTGATCTTTGGAGAACTTTTCCAGCTGCCCTCTCCTCCTCACATCGATGTCATGTACACCACACTGCTTATTGAACTCTGCAAACTGCAGCCCGGATCATTGCCACAAGTTGTATCCTTGATTGTTTGAGTCACTGCAGTTTATGTCAACACAGCTTTCCAACGCGCCCCGAAATGTCTAAAACCTCTGCAGAACTGGATTTTGTGGGTTCATGGTGTCATGCTGGTGTCATTTTAGTATTTATCACAGGATTATCTTTATTTATATATTACGATATTTACTGAAGTACTCAAAAACACAAATAGAGGTTAAAAGATGTTATTCTCATTGAGCGATATGTGTTTTTAAATGTTTTACTTCAGCATAATCATATAATTAAAAATAAATATTTTCTTATTTAAGTATTTAAGATTTCACACTGACAGATGTTGACAAAACATTTTTATCATGAGGGGTTAAGATGCTGATCATGAACTGCAACATAACCGGTTTGAATCTGTTTTGTCATGTAATCATCAAATGAAATGTTACCAATCATTTAGACATGAGGACTGTGTACCACAATATCTCAATATGAGAATTTTGTCACAATACAATTATATGGCGAGACAAAGAGTATTTGATAATCACCACAACCTAAATTACTATATAATGATATTAAACATGTGATAGTTAGGAGTTTTAAAGTACTCAGTAGGGTGTTTTTAAACAAAAAGAACAAAAATGTATCTACTTTAAAAGCCATTTTGCCTTAACACCTGCCTGTCAGTTGGCCCAAGCCACAGAGATGCTGTACATGAGACTGGACACCATGAACACCACCTGCATAGACAGGTAATCTAACTGCACATTTACTTTTACTGGATGACTGAAAAACGGAACTGAAGTGGTTCCTGTCTGTGATTTAACACTGTCATCCCGCTTCTCTACATGTACACTTTTTATTTCCAGACTAATCAACTGGTTTTCTCACCATCTGAGTAACTTCCAGTTTCGATGGAGCTGGGATGACTGGTGAGTGATTCTGTGATGGGCAGAGAGAGCTTTTATAGCAGATATTCGTTGTTTTAAATTGGCAAAGAAAACTGCACAGTTGACAGCATGATAGTGTGTTCTCCATAAAGGTCTGACTGCTTGACTGTGGATCAAGACAAGCCCAAGCCCAAGTTTGTCAAAGAGGTCCTGGAGAAGTGCATGAGGTATTAAAGCACTATTAAAATGTTTTCTAGAAGTTTAAATGCTTGTAAATGTGATTCTCCCTCCCTCTCATATTAAGTTGAGGTGAATTTAGAAGCAACGTAACCGAGGCAATATGGCAGTGGAGATCAGTGTGGTCACTGTGAAAATCAAGGAAAAAGACAAAAGAATTCAAGTATGCTGTAGTAGGCAAGTCTGTGTGAGAAAGTTTTGGAAGTGGATTGTGAGTTTGTCACTTCTTCCAACTGCTTTACTAAACAGCCATCATTTGAAGGCCTGTCTTTTTTCCAAACATCTGATTGGCTGTAGAATTCCTGATTGTGTCATGTAAATCTGCTTTATTGAGGGTTTAATGACTCACTTAATACTTTTAGTTGTTAACTTAATTGTTTTTCCCAGTACTTTCTGTAATTAGTGGAAATTGAATGCCTTTCCCCTTGAAGAAGTTGAATATTGTTCATGTTTTTCCGTTGTTTGTGCTTGAAAAAATGTTTTCTTTGATTCTTTAATCTGGAAAGTGTCTCCTTGAACTGAAGCCGTATGTTTGCTCCTTTCCCTGCAGACTTTCGTACCATCAGCGGATAGTGGACATTGTCCCTCCAACCTTCTCAGCACTCATCCCAGCTGAACCCATCTTTATTTACAAATACCAAGATGAGAGCTCTTGTAAGCACACTTGTAATAATCTGCCAAACCCCGGATAGGAGAGACGTTTCATGTCTTAATGCCAGTGAAATACAAGACATTTCTCAGATCACTTCTAATATTTCTTGTTAGAAAATAAGCATATTCTCAGCAACAAAAAAGAATGATAAATTGTCTGCATTTTTATATAGCGCATTTATCCAAAGCGCTTCAACAGACCGAAGGCAGCGAGCTCCATGTAATGTGCTGGTCTGACCATTGAGACAATTTGGGGTTCAGTCTTTTGCTCGAGAACACTTTGACACAAGAAATGATTAGTGGACCACCTGCTCCAACTCCTGAGCCACTTTATTATTAATCCTCTGTCAGGCTCAAATGGTTGCATTTATGTTTCTGTAACTAGCATACAAGTTCAGACCCGAGCACCAAACAAAATGCCTCTTGTGCCTCACAGCATCGTTACCAGGTTACCCAGTGTCCGTCACTGTCGGAAACGCCATCAAGAACCGAGCGTCCAACGAAGAGATCCTGACCATCCTCAAAGAAGTGCCCAACCCAAACCAAGAAGATGATGATGGTTAGTTTCTTATTTTATTTTGCCTAATTTTGTTTTTTATATTGTAGGCAGTTTTCATGGTTTGTCTGTGCACTCTGCAACGGTGCTTCTAGGAGGAAAAAAATCATCACTTGTTCATGTAGAAGTACAGTGCGACTTCTTTGACTGACAAAAGGAGCCGTTTCATTATTATCGCCACTTGGTCTCTGACAAAATACAAAAATCTAATTTTGCATTACGCATGAAAGTAGGTAAACGAATAAACGATCAGGGAGGAATAAGTGTAATTAGTACGTAGTTTGGCGTCCTTCTGTAATCCCTTTTTAAAAAAACATTTTTGATATTAAATTGGGATGAAGGCATTACTTCACAGGGGTTCTTCTCACTCACAGGTGAGTGGATTTCACAACCTTTGTCAGTTCACCTGAAAAGCTCCTCCAGGACCTAAGCTCCTGCTTAGCCAGGTTTTTTGAGCTTTTACCCAAATATCATCTCAGCCTCTTGGGTAAAATAGCATTTTCTCGAAGGTTTTTCCATACACTCTCCTTACTTTGTTCTCTTTCCCTCCTTTGTGTTATTTTCTCTTTCTTTAATTCCAGATGAGGGGGAGAGCTTCAACCCTCTGAAGATCGATGTGTTCCTGCAGACTCTTCTCCATCTGGCAGCCAAATCCTTCAGCCACTCCTTCAGTGCCCTCGGCAAGTAAGTTCACCCGTAACGAAAAATAACCGCTTTTTACTTTGTCTTCATACATTTGCAAGTGTGTCTCTCACAGAAAACAAGCTAAAAATGCATTTGGCATATTGAAAGTAGCCTTCATTCATCAAAAAATTGTTTTGGTGATCCTGTATTCACTCAAGTAAAGAGACCTGAAGTCTGGTAACCTGAAAACACACTGTGGGGCTTCCTGGTCGTCCAGAACTTTCGCTACTTCCAAAAAATATATAATATGATACATTTTGTATTGAGCGAATCCAGTCCTGCTGGCCTCACCTGCATCTAATCCCTCCAGGTTCCATGAAATCTTGAAGGCCCTGACAGACACCGACGAGGGGAAGCTGCACATCCTCAAGGTGGTTTATGAAGTGTGGAGGAATCACCCGCAGGTACAAATAACACAAAACAAGCAAACGAAAAACCCTTAAATTAGATGGGGCGAGGTTCAAACCTGAAAATGTTTGTCATTCAGTGATAGAGAGTTTCTATATAAAATGTGCATTTTAAATGTTGTGACTTACATGTGAAATAACAGTTCCAGCTGAACGTTTTGGTGCCTTTGCTGCATTATAGATGATCGCAGTGTTGGTGGACAAAATGATTCGGACGCAGATCGTGGACTGCGCTGCAGTGGCCAACTGGCTCTTCTCTCAGGATATGGCTCACGAGTTCACCAGGTAGGATAAGAGGCATCCACACATTTAACACAGGAAGGCATTCCACATGAGGAAAATGACGTTTTTGCCAATTCAAATGTGAAGGTTTTATTAAATAATTTTTTTTCCAGGATATAAAAATTGCTGCTCTGTTTTCTGCATTATTTTTTTTATATGCTGCATCTGGAATACAATGTTTTCACTCTGCCTGCCTCTGTAAAATAAAGAAAACTCTTTTATCCCCATCTAGACTTTTCATTTGGGAGATTCTGCACTCGACCATCCGAAAGATGGACAAACATGTCCAGAAGATCCAGCAGGAGTTGGAGGAGGCCAAGGACAAACTGGAGAAACAGCAGCATAAGAGGGTAACTTTATCCATCACATTATGATCTTCATGGTCACATCAGTTTTAAATTCCTGACATTAAATGAATTCAGTTGGTTAAAGTAATGAGGGGTTAATGTTTGTACACTGTCAGAGGGACAGCGGTGACGACGAGGACATGGACAAGGCCAGCGAGGATGAGGAGGGTCAGTTGGAGGAGCAGATCGAGAGGCTACAGGAGAAGGTGGAGTCTGCTCAGAGCGAACAGAAGAACCTCTTCCTCGTCATCTTCCAGGTACTGAAGGGCTGTCAGGGCGGGGAATTCTGATATTTTAGAAGCAGTCCAGCAAATCTTTCAGGTGAAGGAGTGACATCCCTCAGCTGTTGCCAAAGTGCCCTTCAACAAGGACGCGACATCAAACTCCCATTAAGAGCTCTTTCACACTATTCTCCTTGAATCAAACGGACAGCAGAAAGCGGCTGCTTTAGAGAAGTTGTTGTAGCTAGTAAAGTCGAACATTTGTGACGCTGCGAAAACAATTCAGCATTTTAGGAGAAGCAACATGAAACATCATTTTTGGTGTAAACATTTACAGTGAGGTAGAAGGCTTTCATGGTACCAGGGACATTCCCCACTCGTCATCCCCCTCATTCTTTCTGTTCTATTTCCTGCCGGCTGTCAAATAAAATATCCTGGTTAAAACCATTTTTAAAAAAGCAGAATGAGGGAGGGGATTAATGGACTGCACTTTATGGAGGACAATTAAATCTGCTCCAACAACTGCTGCTCTAACCCAATATTTAGTGTGTTTCTATCCACCTGTTTCTCTTTTCAATTTACACATTAAAAGTTGAAACACCGGAAATTAAAAGAAAAATCAAAAACTGATGTGGAAAAGTTGGCGTATCGATAAAAATGTGACTAAGTACAATGGAAACGGAGCAAATAACTCATGACGTACATGAAGTGTGTGATTTTAAACGTCACTCAAGCTCCCGCTCCACTGATGAGAGGGAAAACATCAGATCTGTGTGGAGCAATGAGACTGTAACGTTCCTCAAATGAATACATGGAACAAACGTTTTCCACCATTTGAGGTTTGACTGGAGCTCTTAATGACGACATCTCATTGCGCCCTGATTCAATGGCACCTGACTGGAGAATTTGCTCCACCCGCTGTTTATCTTGATGTGCTCAACTCCTGATTATTCACATTACAGCGAGAATAAAAAATGGACAGAAACGCACAGGAATTAGCCTTTTCTTTAGTCAATTTTCCAGAAATTGGGATGGAAACCTGACTGTTTGGAAACCTCAGTTTAACTTGTTTGGCGCAGATTCAACATACATTTGGTTGCACTCCTTTTTAAATGTCGTTTTTCCTCCCACAGCGTTTCATCATGTTGTTGACGGAGCATCTGGTTCGCTGTGAGACGGGCAGCGTCGACATCAGCACGCCCTGGTACAAAAACTGTATCGAGCGGCTGCAGCAGATCTTCCTCATGGTAAAACATTGAGACACACACACACACACACACTGCAGTACTACATGTTTGATGTGTGTATTCTCTCGATGACGCGATGTCTCCTCGTTCTGCAGCACCATGTGACCATTCAGCAGTACATGGGAACCCTGGAGAACCTGCTGTTCACCGCAGAGCTCGACCCCCACATCCTGGCCGTCTACCAGCAGTTCTGTGCCCTCCAGCTCTGAGACACACACACACACACACACACACACACACACACACACACTGACACACATAATTGGATGAAAAGAAATGTGTACTTGTGTTCACACAGTACCTGTGCTTAACCTACACATTAGAAACTACCAGCTCTTGCATCAAGAATCTCCACATTACAGTTGTTTTTTTTTTTTATTTACCTCTGTTTTGTGTTAGTTTTGTGCGACCACAACTGAGGACGTCTTTCAAAGTAGGAATTCAAACGAGTCGGTTTGACAAATCCTCTGTCATTAAGTTGCTGTAGTGTTCCTTTGTTGTTTTTTTTTGTTTTTGTTTTTTTGCTTGAATTTCAATTTTTTTTTTTTTTTTTTTACATCCTGCTCGTATTCTTATGAATGGGTCTTTTTAAAACTGTACGAACTGTCCAGGTTGAGTCCAGACGGAGCTGCAGAAATTATCTTAGGAGAGGAGAGTTCAGGTCGGCTCTGATTGATTCTGAATCAAGAGAGTGCTCTACTTTTTTATATTTGTTTTATGTGGAATTGGGACAGAATTAAAACTCTCCAGAGTCTTTATCCGCCTGCTTGTTTGTGTCATGTCATTTTCTTCACCTCGGCCGCAAACATCTTCCACTCTGGTTAATCTTATTCTGATGCAGATTATCTGAAAATACTTGAGGAATTGAGATAATCAAGAAAACTTGTGGTTGGTACCGAGTGTCAGTGTTGGAAGAAGTATTTTAGATGCTTTACTTTAGCAAAAGTAGTAATACTACAGTGTAAAAATACTAAGTCCTGCATTCAAAATGTTAATTAAAAGTATGTCAGTATTATCAATAAAATGTACTTTAAAGTATAAGTCATGCAGAGTGGACTCTGTCAGTGTATCAAATATTAGTGATTTGTTATTTCTGATCAATTTAAGAAGCATTTGTTGTAGGCAAGGCAAGTTTATTTATCTAGCACATTTCAACAACAAGGAAATTCAAAGTGCGTTACATAAAACATAAAAGCAATAGGGCAATATAAAAAGACATTTAAAAACACTTAGTCAAATTGAAGATGAAACGGGAGAGTAAAAGTTACAGTGCTGTGTAAGAAATGTATCTTTATTTGATTCAATAAAAGGCAGCGCAAACAGAAAAGGCTTCATCCTTGATTTAAAAGAACTACGAGTTGCAGCAGTTTTCTGGGAGTTTGTTTCAGATATATGGGGCATAAAAACTGAACGCTGCTTCTCCATGTTTACTTTTGACTCTGGGGACAGAAAGCAGACCTGTCCCAGACGACCGGAGAGGTCTGGATGGTTCATAACGTAGCAGGAGATCAGAAATGTATTTTGGCCCAAAACCATAAAGTGCTTTTTTTAAGTATTTAAAAATCAACGTAGCTTGTCGAGATGGAGTAAATGCTAATTACTTATACTGTTTGGTAATTTAATCAATGGTAATGCATCATACTTATAAAGGTATATCATTTGTATGTACAATCTTACAGAACTAAAGTAAACATACTTTCCACCACTGCTGAGAGTATTTTTTAAATCACTTCTTTTTACAAAATGTATTTATTATTGCTCAGAAATGTTGTGAATTATGTCTTCATTTAAAGGAGGCAGTGTGTCACTGAGGTTCCCTACCACAGCACAGCAGATGTTTTGATTGAGAACATCTGTAGTAATTACATCTGGAAAAGCACAGGTGCAACAATGTCTCCATTCAGTTTAGGTGTGTCAGTGCTGGGATATAATGGGTAAATGGATGCTGGAACAGAGCCATCATTAATGTTGGAAGTTACACCTGTGCTTTTCCTCATAACATACGCTGTGGAAAAAAAAAGAAAGTGGGCTAAAAGTCTAATTTCAGTATCTTATGATGGTCTACATGTTGTATTAAAGACTTCCCCCTCATGACAAGAATCATCAGACTCAGGGAGAAGGAACTGAATACCTGAGGCAACATTTTATTGGCATTTTAAGGCATTACAACATTATTATTATTATTACATCATTATTGCAGTCTTGGCTTTCAGAAACACACTTAACTGAGAAGGAACATAAAATTGACGCCTCCCATTCCAGCTGTGTGTCTCTCAGATGATCAAATCTAAAAACACTGGAGGTGAAGTCAGACACACCCTCCATCTTCAGTTTACATCATTCAAGTCCTCCAGTTTTCTAACTCTTAATAAAAATACCTCATATTACCTCTACAAAACAACTCTATTAGTGGTCTTGACTAGTGGAAAAAGTTATTAAAAAGCTCATGTCACATCTAATTAGAATACAAACTCAAAGATTAACTGATTTGGTGGCTTCAATGAGCAAAACACATTCAGTACGCTGTTAAACACGGTGTACAAATGTCATTCCTATCTACCTATACAGAATCTTTATTTGCATGAGGCACACCACAGTTTATTTCGACAGTGTAATCTGTCTGTATTTAATTTATTCCCTTAGTTGCACAAAACCCACAACTGCCTCTATCTGTAAGGCTTCAGCATCCTTCAAACCTGACTGGTAACGTCTGCAGTCCTTCAGATGGAACCATTTTTACAAATTTAAGGCATTACAAGCAGTTAAATGCTGTCATTAGGGGTATTTCTTTCACAACACAATGACAGACACACTTTAATTAACACAGAACATGATTAGTGGTACAATAATATTATTGACACAGTTAAACAGGAAACAATGTAGTTTCAGTTCCAGGTAGCCGGGTCTGAAATCTATAAATTTAGTTTCCAGAGACCTGCAGAAAACCTGATTAAAGTTAATACATTTTATTCAGATGTATGTTAGTAGTGTCTTTTATAGTGGTTTTGGTACAATAGGATGAGATACAGATGAAGATGGGACAATACATGGAGTTATTTCAAGCAGCTCCAGGGGAGACTGATGGCAGAAAATGTTTCAGGGATCTAAAACAGTAAACATCAGGTTTTGCTATCACTCCCTGTGAGTCAAAAAGAAACCACAGTTCTTCTCTGGAAAGTGGCAGGAAATAGACAAGAATGCAATGCAGCTACAAGACCAGCTGTGTTTTGAGTCGTACAAAAGTTCATGATTTTGCTTTGGTGACTGTTGAAAGGAATCCCGGAGACTGCAACAAAACACTGAAGCACAATTGAATTTGGTGTATTGAAGGAATGTGGATACACAAAGTCCTCTGCCATGTGCTGAAACGTCACAATGATGAGACCTTCAGGAACAGTTTTCGAGGATCTACATGTGAAAATTTTCCTTGTGTTAAATGTGCATTTTTCCAGAGCAGGTTCTGTGATGAGCTACATTGTGTTTTTGGTCTTCATTTTCTCTCTTATTACTTTAATTGAAGGTAAGTTTTGTTAAAAATGAAATTGTCTCAGTAAGAATGCAAAAACTATATGAATATAATCAGTTTGGGAAGTAGGACGTTTTTACTTCCATTCAGAGAACTATTTTCCCAGCTAAGTGGGATTTCTAGAACAGACTGGTCACTTGCCACTCTGGGCTAGAAAACAATAATTTACAACAATTTTCTCCCTACAAACTACTTTTTTGTGTAAAAGTATACAATCTCTCAATGCATTACAAGAATAGACTTTTCATGTTGAGTTATGGAATGATAGCACTTGTTAGTAGCAACATAATTAATGTACAATCTCTTATTGTAACTAAACGTACAAAAAAAGGCCCCAATGTCGTACAAAAGAATCAATGGGAATGTATTGATTTAAATAAAACATTTACCTATGAACCTGAGGTTACCAAAACAAACTGTAGGTGCGATCACACCCATAAGTCTCTCTCGTCACGAGCCTCAGCAGGTTCACGTCTCCACACTCGAGCCGGTGCTTTGTTTGGTCCCGTAAGTCGCTTGTTCCTCTGCCTCCAGTCGTCTGTATCGTGTGTGGAAGAAGATCACGAAGCAGCATGTGAACAAACTGCACAGTCCTGCCATCACCAGCATGGGCTCTGAGGGCGAGAAATGTCCAGATTAGTGTACAACTTTAGTTCTCAGTTACTCAACATCCCCAATAGCCAAGTTTACAAGTTGTTTGACATTAAAGTTGTTGTCCAGGAGGTTGTGTGGTAGCATACAGGCTGATAAAGTATAATATAACAGGAAAATAGAGGACGTATGTTTCGACTTCTGTCAAACCCACTTGCAATAAACATATTATATTCTTATTGTGGCTATATTAGATTGATCAAAGTGCATGAAAACACACTGAGTGACTGACTGTGTGTGTGCTTGTATGAAAGGGCCACGTGGTGTCTAATTTTTCAAAATGGTCTAAAATCTAAATAAAATATAAAATAATGCATATGGTATATGTCTATGTTCGGTATACGTAATCTGATGATTTATACATTTCATAATGTTGTTATTAATAAAATGTTGTAAATGTTGCTACTTCACTACATCTTGTAGTTGTTCTTTAGGATGAAAAAGAGTTTAAATCAACCAAACCAAACCAAACAGCTCAAAAAGTTAAGCGGCAACTTGTAAGCACACTTGCAACACCTGTGTTACAATTACTGAAAGCCAAACTTTTGTTTTGTTTTTTCATATATAAACTGCTCAATAGCCAACTATTTTAAATCTTTGAGTTGAGGTCAGTAAACTGCACACATACCCTGTGCTCATGTTCACCAACTCAGCAGGACTGTGATGCTTTAAATCAAAACAAATCGAGTAGACGAGAGCGAACACAGCTCTCCCTCATTGAGTCAGGTTTGATTCCCCCTGAGGAAGCCTTTGTTAGATGCTCATGGTGGAGTAACATCATGTGACCTACCCCTCCAGCTCAGGACTGCATTCCCGCAGGTTGACAGAGGAGTGTCTGCGAGCGGTTTGGTTAAAGCCTGAAGGAGGATTATGTAGAGAACAGACTGAACCTGCCTGGAAAAGATCACAAAAAACAGTCATGACTAACATCAATTTCACATAAAGTATATAGATGAAGTCCAGGAAGTGATCAGTGTCTATTTAGAATATGAAAAGACTAAAAACAAACAAACAATCAATAATATAAAATCTGGGTGGAAATCGGATTTTAAAAAGCAGCACAAAAAGCATTAGCTTTTTTACTAACTTATAGTGACTGTGGTGCATAATCAACAGCTCATTTGCATCTTCTGTCCATTTTTCATTTGACTTTCTATTACATGAAACATATTCTGAGCTATGCATTTAACTTCAAACTGCTATAAACGGTTTCCTTTCAGCAGAAACAGAAATGTGGGGATAATATCTGGGCAGTAATGTGTTTAAATTGATCTGCTCCTTTCAAAAAATCCAGATTATTTTTGGTGACAATCAGTAAAAGCTGGAAATGTTGACTTTTACTCGTTCAGTCTGCTTAATAACAATCTGCCATACTGTATATACTGTGTGTACTGTACGTTGTGCTCAGACTGTAGTACCCCGAGACGAAGATGAGTCCGGCTGATGTGGCTTCTCCGACGGGATACGAACACTCCACAGACAGCTCCATGGCCACCGGGTAAATGGAGAAACCGAAAAAGCCAAAAAGAGAACAGACGGCGGCCACGGCGGCTTTCTGCTCCCGCATCAGAGACACCTGACAGGAGGAGAGCAGATAGTCGAACATCAGAATCAGCATCATAAACAGAGCAGGAAAAACATCTTTGGAACAAAATTATGAGCATCAAATGTCGCTTTAATTTTTCCTAAAAAGCTTCGTTAAGAAGTGCTATCTGTGTACCTTTCCTATTCAGTAATGTCCACAAAAATGTATAAATATAGATAATAGATGAATATAATTTTCATACATTAAACAAGTGTCCATTTGGCTTCTCAGTATTACTGACAAGAGTGATTCAGCTTTACCCCCGTTCATTAAAGCAATTCCATGTGCTATTTTAAACAGTCAATGTCTGGTAGCTCTTACACTGAGTTTGTTTGAAATACAGAAAGAAACAGAAGAACAGCTGGTTAGTTTGCATAAGCAGCAACAGCCACCACAAAGAAATAGTGCCTCCTCCATCAACTGAAAAAAACAGTGTTTGACTGAATGATCTCTGGAAGCTCAGAAAGAAAGCAAAGAGCACTAACAATAACCACAGCAAACACGGATCTTGTGGATTACCACTGTGATGTAAGATATGTTATTATTAGTAGTGTTTGTAATATTCCTGGTTTTTGGTTCTTTGTTGCACAGTGGATACAGATGATCATTTACTCTTCCAGGTTTGTTGGTTCTGTTTCCTCTAATGGAAATGTGAGCTGCTTTTGAGTCAAGTGTCCTTCTAACACCATTTTTAAATAGGACACCTTTTCTTCTTTGGTTGTTCTTTTTCATAACATTTTTTGTTTCCTTATTGTATACACCAGAACACTAAAGGAATGCAGTTTTGTTCTCCTGAATACTGAGTGCGTTACATGGAGAGAATGACAATAAATTCTACCTTCGACGCTGAACCTTGATGGTGTGGTGGGATATTTAAATATCATGTAGATTATTTTCCTTTAAATTGATAAACTTAATATGTGCTACTGTACCTCTACTGCATATAAATACAGGATTTTGACCATAATGGAAGGGAAAAACAAAGAAAACCCCTTATGGTGATTTTATTTATACTGCACTTTATTGAACTGCTGCATTTGCAGTACAGTAAAATGTAGTTAACTGTCAAAACACATTGATGAACAAAAGTGTTCGTACATCAAACACTGTGACTGTTCCCATTCCCATTCCCTTTGTTTGTTCACCCATCAGCATTTGTCACACATTGCAGATGTGCACTTATAACACCTTCACATAAATATACTATAAACTTCTGCCAGGGAAAAGAAGTCTACAGAAGCCTACAAGCAGCATCTATAAGCTGAAAGATAGATTTCACTTCAGAGGTTTATGTTTGGGTATCAGTCGATTCTATTCTAAATGTTTATTTCTGTACATTTAGAGTTATCAAAGGTAAGATTTGAAAGGCATGCTCTTAAGTGGGTAATGTGACAGTACTAAGTTATTTTAACTTAAAATGAACTTTGCAAAAAAAAAAAAACCCAAAACAACTAGTTACTTTTTAAATAAATGTTCAGAGTAAATTAACTAATAACCTTCATAAACTCCTCCTGTGGTTCTCTGTAAGCTTTCACAACCTTGATAAATCACTCAGGAATAGTTTAAAGCACAACATCTGTTTGTATTTCAAGTTTATCTAAAGGATATCTAAAGTGTCCTTGCACTACTCTGTCTTATATTCTCACCACTGAGAAGGCGATGCATGCGAGAGCAGTGAAGCTCATGTTGATCTTTGTGGCTTCGATGAACTTCTTGGTCTTGTCGACGTAGAGACCCAGAAGGCCGGCGCCCACGATGCCAAACACGATGAAGAGAGCGCCACAAACGCCAGCAAAGTCCTGCAGCAATGAGATTTTATAGGTTTATTCAGTATGTGAGTATTACTAAAGTGTGTTTTTATGACACACTGCATCCAGTATGTAAAAGACCAGGGTTCGTTTTCTTTCCTTTTGTTCCATCATCATCATTTTTGTACTGTCAATTCCTATATTTGTGTACTTGTAAAGTAAATACTCAATTTATTTATTGTTCCATGGTCTTTCTTCCCAATTTTCCCACTTCTACAGCTTACTAACACACAATTCATCGCTGTGTGATGCTTTTCGACTATAGATGCATGAACATTTATTATCAAATATGCTGTCTGTGTTGCTTTTTTTGCTCATTTGATACTAATTGGTCCATTTAATACTTAATTGTTCCCCATGGAAATCAATATGGTGCCTTATCCTCCAGTGTACTTACATTGGTGTATCCTTGCACACACAGGATCTGCTCCAGCAGTGTGGAGAAGCAGGTGAAAACAGCAATGCCCGAACCGAAGCACAGCAGCAGGACGAGGTAGGCTTTGTTCTTCAGTAACTATAGTGGAAACAGACAAAAGGATTTGTAAGAGAAACCTAATGGGAAAATAAGGTCACTGCAGCAACAGCATTCAACAAGGCAAACAACGTATCAGCACACACAGAGAACATAAAATGAGCAATAAAAGTCAAAATAAATAAAGTGATAAAACATAATTATGATCATAACAAAGAAGACAAAGAAAACCAACAAATATTCACATTTGAGAAGTTTTATTGTAATTTTTGCTTAGAAAATTACTCATGATTAAATCAATTAACAAAATAGTTTGCTAATTCTTTTTCTGTAGATCAAGTAATTGTTTCAGCTCAGTATTCACATCTGATATCAGAATTAATCTCTTGCTTTCCCGGGTGTGTGGTGATGGTGATGATGTTTTTGTGATTAGGTTGGATTATGATGATGACTGATGACTGATGTACCCAGGTTTTATGTTATGTTGTTACTTAATGTAGGTTGTATTTTATTTGAGCTTGGTGGGTTTAAACATGGTTTACATATTTCTAGTACATCTTATGTTCAAGTCTGTGTGTGTTCTGTGTTTCACCTGGCTGCAATACAAATTTCCCCTTGGTGACAATAATGTTAAAGTTAAAGTTGAAGGTAATTAGGTAATAGAGGGGGATGTGGTGCTCTTCTGCTGCAGCGTCAGTTTGTGATCTGTTAAATGCCAGGAGTTTTGCCTGATGCAGCTTCAAGTTTGATTCTGAGTTAGTGGTTTAACAGAATATTAATGTGTAAATTTGTATAATCCGTATTCTAAATTTGATACCCGTCTACGTGCATGTTTGTGTTTTCTACCCTCCTGTGTCCTCACCAGTTTGATCCCCTGTACGAACGGCTCGGAGCTGGACGACTCAGCACTGGCTGATGGCGGCGTGGGGGGGGCACTGCTCCGTATCCCCACTGTTGCTAGGAAACAGATGATGCAGGCCGGGACCGCATAGACAAGCAGCTAGAGGAGGGATGAAACACACATAATGTGATGATTAATGGATGTTAGCACCTTAAATCAAAGACAATTTATCATCATAAGCAGGTAAGGTGGCCAGAGCCACAGACACACATAGCTGTTCAGCTGTTGCAGTTTTCTGTATTAGTAGCTGCAGTCCCACAGTGCCCTATGGAAATCCTCTGGTTCTAGGCCAACAAACATTTTTATGTAAAGATTTTTTTACATATTTGCCTTTACTGGACACTTCACAGTAGACACTGACAGGAAACATGGGGGAGAGAAGGGAGTTTATATGCCACAAAGGCCCCCGGTAAGATTCAACCCGGGACATTGCAGTTATCTGTTATGTGCCATGAACCACTCAATATTCAGTATCCCTAATTTAAATGTGCTGTATTTGCTCAACATTGTGTTATGCATTCATACATTTTTGCAAATTCACACACGTTCAGAGATGCTTCAGCAGTAGTTAAAAGTTGGACAATGGGCTACTCGTTAAAGCTGCAACAATGGATTCTTTTGCCCACTTGGGGGCAGAAAAACATAGTCCTATATTTATATTTTCAACTTGTAGAGGTATTATGGCTGACTTGTTAGCAAACAGTTGCCTATTCACACATCCATCAGACACAGAGTAACATTAACATTCATTTGCAAGTGGTGTTTGTGTCCACCTAATGAATTTAAGTTCAATATTCACTCTCCTTTTAGGTCTGGTTTGGTCTCCACCAACTCCTGAGAAAAAAATCTGACACTTTAGCTGCTAGATGATCCCCTTTCTTCACCAGCTAGTCGCTAAACTTCGCCCTTTTTATACAGAGATCCCGCAAATAGGAGCTGTCATTACATCAGCATAATGCTGCCCCAGTGTGTGATTTGAGACAGAATGCCGGTGTTCCGGACAGTACCCCCCCCAACATAGGCGGAGCTGATCGTCATAGCGCAGCTATTCCAGCAGTTGGGAAACTGAACCACACACTCACTACGCACACGTGTCCCGTCCTGTCAGCTCCCCCATTTACACAGACCTCGATTCAATCTTTATTACCTCCGCTGCCAGCTCAAAGGTAGAACAACAATGCCCCCCTATTCCGTGTTCGTACCTTTTACACAGAACGGCGACACAGAATAAAAAGCGCAACAATCCCGCTTGGACAGGCTGTGTAAAAGGGACCGTTGCCGGTCTACTGTTTGGGACAGGACAAGTAGTTACAGTGTATTTATCAGTGCTTGTTTGCTTGTAAGCTCCTGCCATGACTGAGACTGAACAATACAGTAAATGTCTTATTAAACCAAAACAATGAGAAAAAGAAGCTAAAAGCACTTGGGTAGTAATCCTCTTTCACATTACACAGTCATTTCATCCGTTGTTAAAATAATAAATAATAAATAATGATAGGTGGAGCTTTAACTTTTTCACTTTTTAACCCAGACTTGTCCCAGCTGGTCTATGATACTGAACCCACCTCCCCACTGGTTGCCAGTCTGCTTGTTTGATATACATGTAACTGAGAGAGGAGACAACTGTTGCTCATTAACCACTTTCCCAAAAGGTGAAAAGTGATACTAGGTACAATTAGCGACAGTAAATTGCTAGAGTCCTACACTGGGCAGGGAATGCTTTAATCCATTTTCCACAGGGGCACATCAATTCCAAAATTCACCAGTATTATGCTACAACTGGCCTCTTTAATGTTGGAAATGTTCAGCCAGCTACTGAGCAGCATCATAACACTAAAATGGAAACCTGACCAGACTCCTCATCAGTGGATTTGAAGACTTTTTCTTAGTTCAACTCACCAGGGCTGGGATCTGTGCAGATTTTTCAGCCATCCAGGGAGAGATGATGTTAGCGAGGAGGATCCCCAGGGGATTGGCTGAGGAGGGAAAAGAGAAAAGTGTAATTCAGTGTTATTGTGGTTTAGGGCTGTACCGAATAGTTTAAAGCTTCATTCATAACTTTTTCCAATAACGCCAGAGCGTTGTTAAGTCCAAAAGTCAATTGGAAAGGAAAGGAATTGAGGTCATAAAATATGATTACAGACATTCAAAGCTTCATTTGAAAAACTCAATAGAAGCTTCAAAAAATAAATAAATAAATAAAATGACATTCGGTACAGCCCTATTCTCGTTTCTGTCCTATGTTATAGATCAATTCAGTCTTACTACACTTTCTGTTCCCCATTTCAGTCGTCCAAATTCTTATCTAAGTACTGGTGACGACATGGAATATATAAAAATTGTATTTACAAGCAATAGCTCATATTACTATTATCTTTAAGTATAAAAAATGATCATTGAAATAAATTGTTTTAAGCTGATTATTTATCTCTGGACACATCCTTCATTTTGCTGTATACACGTAAGAGTTTGCTGACATGCAAAAATGTAAGTGCTTCCCTGCACTTTACAGCACGTGCTGAAACTGACCCAGTTCCTGCTTATCTTTATTACACAGAGTACAAAAACTGGGCCAACATGACCTGAGGCACAAGCACTGACACAAAATATAATTAAAAATGTAAAAATAAATAAATAATACATAAAAAATCATGCAACAAGACTTTTTTTTAAATTAAAGTTGGAATATCTTATAGAAAAGTAAATTATTATGGTTTAGATAATCTGATGCATTAGAGCCAATGTTAAAATGCAAGGTGAAAAGTATTAAACAAACAGTTTCTTCCTTTCTCCATAAGGGCGGAAAAATATAAATAGTAATACTAATAATTCAATATTTCAAGCACATTTCTTTTTTCATTTTGACAAAAGCCTTACAAAATTCACAAGCTGCCGTCATACTTCCACTGGCAAATGTGTTGTTTTATAAATGGAAAGGACCTGATGATGGACATGCCACAAAAAGTAAAAGGACCTTCAAGGACAGTTTATTACCTGCTAATATGGCTGACAGATTAGACACATTTACAAGCTATGCTGGCATTTGGCCGACAGCTGGTCCAAAATTGTAAGGTTGTTACTTTCGTCTAAGTGGTCTGCTCATCAAAGATGTACCTGGTGGTTTAAAGCTGAGTGTTCTTGCTCTCTTTTTAAATTTTACAAAAAAAAAAAAAAGATGGATTTGGGAATCCTCTAAATTTAAACATATTCAAACATCTTGTTCAGGGGTGCTTCAACAGCTAAATATGGGCAAAGTATTTTTCATTAAAGCTGCAACAATAGATGTTTTGGTCACTTGGGGGCATAAGAAGTTCACAATAAGCTGAAAAAAAAAAAAAAAACCCACACTCCTAACATACAGTATATTATCAATAGATAAAGTTGTTTTGGCTGATGTGTTGCTCTCTTTTTTAAATTATGTATGATTAATACCCAGAAGAAAGTCCGTATGCTTGCATTGGTAACTGCTGAATTGGAGCTGTGAAAGCTGTACAGCTAATTCACACACAGCTCTCAGTAATAATAAACAGTAAATCACTCACACATAGAGGCAATCATGTTAGCTGTGGCGCGCTGGTGTTCAGGGAACCAGAGAGCTGCCAGCTTGGTGGGGGTGAAAATGATGAGGGGCTGAGCCAGGGCACCAAGTGTCTGACCCAACATCACTACAGGGAAGAGGATTGTAAAATCTTGGCCCGGCGGTGTCCCGCAGAAGCGCAGCAGGGCTCCGAGCATGTTCAGCCAGGATCCCAGAATCAGCTGCATAGTCAAGATGGCAGGAGGGTGAAAGGTCAATGATTTAACAGATTCAAGAAGTAATCTACACAGAGATTGCCTGTCAATCAAGAAGTGTTCTTTTCCCTTGGATTTCCTGCTAATGAAGTTTCTGTAGGTGGTGCTCTTGTCTTTGTGGCTGTCGCTCCTTATGTTTCAACAGTTATTCATCTGTTCATTCTGAACCAAATATATATAACGCATTATTTCCTGTGCAGCGGAGGACTTTTCCCAGGAAAGAGAGAGACTCCAAGTGCTTACAACAAATGGAAAATAAACTTTTAATGAAGTTTGTGTCACATGTGTGTTATATAAATCTGCAAATGAGAATAGGCAGCTCTATTTACACCATTTCCTTCATAAAACCTCTTTCCACGTCCAGTCTGTTTTCTCTCTGCATCCATCTGAAGCCTTTCGGCAGACACAAATACTGTTTTAGACTATTAATATTTTCTCCTCCTGGACCTGGAGCGTCCACACTCCACTCCACACTTGTAAAATCATTTGCCACTTAGTTACAGCTTTGTGTTGTTGTAATACAAAACAAACCCCAGACCCCTCTGTTTGAATTGAAACGGTCACTAAAGACTGAGATCTCCCAGTAAAAAACAAAACAAAAGGAACAGTAGGGTACCAAACGTAGGTCCATTATACTGTATCAAGGAAAACGGCTGTAGCCTACAATACAAATTACACAAGAGCCCCTGATGACGCCTCAGTTCTCAGAATGAGGTTTGTACCGTGATCCGTAGCCCAAGGGTGTCCAGCATCCATGTGGTTCCAAAGCTGAGCGGTATGGCCACCACCATGTAGACCAGTGACAACCAGTTGATTTCCTCGAGAGTGACCTTCAGAAACTGGGCAGACTGGTCCGCTACTGGTGCAAAGGTCAGCCATATCTGGGAAGACACGTGAAGAGATTTATTCAAAAATTAGGTCTGTATCTCTTGAAAATATAAGTGAGACCTACTCTTACAAAATGATTACTGATACTAATTTGTGAAAATAAAACTCAATATGGAATATTGCTAAAGTTAATCTTCAGTTGTGAGAAAAACATATTAAAAATGGTAATTGTAACTTTAGGATTCGATCAGTTCTTAAAGATTGAGATATAAATATAAGATACAAATATTCTATAACAATTACATATTCAATAAAATGTCATGGTTCGATCTCTGACAAAACATATTAACACCAGTTTCTCTAGTTTAATCATCTTAGTGGTCAAACCTACAAAACTAGTTGCATTGTGCATTTGAGTGATCAGATTTGTATTTGAAGTATCTTGTAGTCATGTGACCTGGACACATTACTTTAAAAAGGAGAAAATGGCAAGACTTGCTCAGCTCATGCGAGAAAGAAATGCTTCTTATGATTTATGCCAGCTTGTTCTGTTCTCATATGACACCACTTAACAAACATGCCGTTCTGCTAATGAAGGGTGCAACAGGATATTTTCATGCTACTGGACAAACTAGGGAAAGTGTCATGAAAAGTCACTGAGAAGGTGAAAAGATATGTCCAAGAAAAAGACTATAGCCTGTAGAAAAATATATACTGTATGATATATTGGGATGAAACTTTCATACTTTCACCCTGTCAGTCTGCATGACCAGGTGAAATTAATTTGTGTGGGTTTTGCAGTGGAGGAATGTAGCCTAACTAAGTTCAACCAGGTTACTGTCTGCTTGCTATAGTAACCTTATCTCTTAAACGTCATGTAAACAAGAAGGCTGCTTTCTGCTGTTGGTTAAGTGATTAGAGAAACTAGTTAACACAGCTACATTTTAACATGTGTGCATATATATGCAAAAAGATCAGATTATCTCAAAGTATCTCTATGGCAGCAGTGCAGAGGAATAAAAGGGCACATTATTAGTAGTAAGGCATACTTGTATCCAAAAATAACTAAATCCAAAGTCTAACTAAAACTGAGACTTAACTTAAAATAAAGCTTCTAGAGATAAATAAGAAGATTTTTTATTGCTTAACAGTGAACTGTTTGTTAAATTCAGACACGTTCACACTATAATGAAAAACAATTCGCTCTTCCTCACTACACAGCCTATTAAAAAAATCTTGTAGTTTATCACTGAGCATGTTAACATTTGTTGTACCGTAACCACATTACTGCAGTGCTTGTAAACGCATTATCTGAATTACTGCCATAATCTGATTTGTTTTGTGCACAGAAACACAGTGAACCAACATCCAGGTTTCAACACTACAACCAGAAATCTTGTAACAGGGTCAAGAACACTGAAATGTGACTGCTGCTTATTGATTAACCCAGTATTTAAAAACGGGCAAGGCATACTCATACACTAATCTGGAGAACTGCATGTAAAACAGCAACAAAAGTGTATTTAGGGAAAAATGCCGCAAGCAGGGCTGATACACAGAGTGACTGAATGAATCTGACCTGTAAACTAAACACTGAGACCACAAAGGCAGCACCAGTACAAATCTTTGTTTTGTGGACAATCGAGAACATGTAACTTATGCAGCTGGTGCTGGTCAGCTGATTTGGACACACAATGTCAGTCCTGTCCTCTCTAGGATGAAATGCTTTTGAGACAGGAATTTTACATTTTCACACATTTCTCCTTTTCTAGAGAGCTGTTTGCAATTGTCAAGAAGATTAGGTGGTCTGACTGTCCACTGATGCATCAGACACCTCTGGTCTCCTTTTGACAAACTTGCAAGCATCTTGACTTGCAACTTCACAATATTGTTTCATTACAATATCACCATGTCTCTAGTTTCCACTCTTGTATTGAAACTTCATGCAGATGCAGACACCAAACAATTCAAACGGTTTACAAATCACAGAAGGAAACAAACACAGTTTACTTCAATTCAAATGAACAACACGTGTAATACCAATTTGCCATAACATTTACAGACGTTTTTTTGCTTGCCTGGAAAATACAGACAGTAAATACCAAACGATAGAAATCTCCCTTTGGGGCTTAAAATGATATATTGGAGCTAGACCGATAAATTGACCAGGCCAATATTAGCTTATTGCACATATATCACTATCTGTTTATATGTCAGCCAAGAAGTAACAAGAAATTGCAGTACAGAAATGCCAAACTAGATTTGAGGTAATTTAGAAACAGTGTCTCCATTACATACTGTAGTTTGTCCACCAGAGAGCACTGACAAGTGTATCTGTACACTGTAAAATGTCCGCCTCAGTATGTATCTTGGTAAGAATTCTTAAAAAAAAACAAAACAAATCTAAGGCATCCGTTCAAGATTGTTGTTTATGTTTTAAAAAAAATTACTATCTGCCGATATATCGTTATTGGATTTTTTAAACTTCCAAATATCAATATTACAATCCAATTTAACAATCCAGTATTGGTCGGACTGCTGTATATTATAGGCTATATCGACATGCAAATGGATGAACCATATAACAGTGCAAAATAATGGGGATTATTCTGATTTGTGGTTACTGTTATTATCTTAAATGTTTTTGAATAAGGGGCCAATAGGCATATACTGTGTGCCCCTATTAAAAATGATGATAAGTAAATGACAAAAGATTGACCAAAGAAAACTCCTTGACTTTTATGCTCAACAAACCAAAATGGTCGAAATGGTTACAAAAAAGTTATTTTGGAGTCAGGGGTACTAATTCCCAGACAAGAAAAGTAATTCCCATGGAAGGTGGGGCTGGGCAACGTCGGAACAAGTGGTAATACAATACTCGGGTTTCAGTATTGACTGTAAAACACCTCACATTTAGGAATATAAAAATGTTTTTCTACAGAAATCTTCTTTTCTATTTAACAAAAGAGAAATAAAGCCATACGTGTTTAAAGCAACCATACAATAACTTTGCCTAAATAAAATACAGTCTAAAATTAGCTAAATTATTATTAAAATCAG